>NW_019154098.1:16418347-16434990 GCF_002288905.1 Enhydra lutris kenyoni | reverse complement strand
CAGAGAGAGTCAATTATCATATGGTTTCACTGATTTGTGGAGCATAACAAATAGCATGGAGGACAAAGGGAGATGGAGAGGAGAAAGGAGTTGAGGGAAATTGGAAGGGGAGGCAAACCGTGAGAGACTGTGGACTCTGAAAAACAATCTGAGGGTTTTGAAGGGGCGGGGGGTGGGAGGTTGGGGGAACCAGGTGGTGGGTATTGGAGAGGGCACAGATTGCATGGAGCACTGGGTATGGTGCAAAAACAATGAATACTGTTATGCTGAAAATAGATTAAAAAATTTTAAAAAAAAGAAAAAAAACAGCAAATTCAGTGTTTTCCAAGATTTTAAAAAAGACAGCATTTATAGAATTGAGGGTGTAGTTTGCTATTTCACATAACTTTGAAATTTAGAAGAAAATTGGAACAGTTAAATAAACATTGGGTTTATCAACATAGATCCTATTATTCATCAGATAAGAGCAATTTCAGCAGAGTGGGGGCAGGGATGAAGGACTAACTGAGTGCATTAAAGAGTAAATGGGAAATGAGGATGTGGAGATGAAAACCATGAATACCTCTCCCAGAAGTTCTACCCTGAAGTGAGACAGAAAAATGGGCTGTAGCTGTAGATGAATGTGTTCAAGTGAGAATTTGTTCTGTTTTAGAGGTGAAACATAATAGAAGATGATTTATGCTTGGGGAAAGTATCCAGAGAAAGAACTTAAAGATGCAAGAAAAATTTAATTAATTAAAGATGTTAATTTTAGAAATGGTCTTCCTGAGCAGGCAATATCCACAAAATATGCCTGATATGAACAGGAAATTATTGTAGAATTATTTACAATAGTCAAAATATGGGAAGCAGCCCATGTATCCATTGATAGATGAAGGGATAAATGTGTGGTATATATGTATGTGTATATATATATATTTATGTACATATAAATATATATTTATTTATATATTCACAGGCAATGTAATATTATGCATCACTTAAAAAACGATGTGATTTTGCCATTTGCAGCAACATTGTTGGACCTGGAGCGTATAATGCTAAGTGAAATACAACAAAGAAAGACAAATACCATAATATTTCACTTATATGTGGAATCTAAAAAACAAATGAATAAACAAACAGAAAGCAGAATCAGACCTATGAATTCAAAGAACTGATGGTTTCCAGATGGCAGATGGACAAAATATGTGAAGGGCAGTGGGAGATAAAAGCTTCCAGTTATGGAATGAATAAGTCGCAGGAATAAGAAGGTACAGCATGGGGAATATACTAATGGTAGTGAATAGTGTTGTGTGGTAACAGAGGGTAGCTACACTTGTGGTGAGCACAGCATAATGCATGGAGTTGTTGAATCATTATGTTGTACACCTGAAAGTAATGTAACATTGTGTGTCAATTATACTTAAATAAAAAAAGAAAAAGAAAAAGAAAGAGCAGGAATACTCCATCTGTTGTAAAGGGAGAGAAGCCCCAGTGGTGGGGACAGGTGAAGAAGGCTGTGATGTTTTCCAAACACATGCTGCTTCCCAGGAGCTGGTGTGAGTATCTGACCAATATTTGAGTTTAGCCGGAGTTATTCTGCCAAACAAGAAGAATAGAGAGATAGGGGGCAAGCAAGTTCATAGTGTTTCCAAAGGAGTGATTATAATGCGAAGGGATTTAAACTGGGTTCAAAAGGAAGGGAGAGAACAAGAGGATGGATGAGTAATGACAAAGTGGTGGAGTCAGTGGTTAGAGGTTGTGATAGGATCTGAAGGGTAGAGAGTGATGATCGAGGGAAGAAGTGCTGTAGTTGAATTTTAGGGTGTTGACTTATTTGTGGTGAATAGGCCAGGTATAACCACTGGAGTAAGTGGCTGAAAAGCAGACAGACAAAGGATCATTGGAGAGAGAGGAGGTCATGGAACCAAGAGCTTAGGGTGTCCAGTACAGTGCTGCAGAGAGAAGGTTGTCAATAAACAGTTGCAAATGAAGAAGACTGAAATATATGAATCTTCTAACATTTATAGTAGTTTGGTTTGTGTTGATGAACCCTGTGTTTAGTGTATTATCTTTTTTTTTTTATAAACATATAATGTATTTTTATCCCCAGGGGTACAGGTCTGTGAATCGCCAGGTTTACACACTTCACAGCACTCACCATAGCACATACCCTCCCCAATGTCCATAACCCCACCCCCCTCTCCTGACCCCCCTCCCCCCAGCAACCCTCAGTTTGTTTTGTGAGATTAAGAGTCACTTATGGTTTGTCTCCCTCCCGATCCCATCTTGTTTCATTTATTCTTCTCCTACCCCCCTAACCCCCCACGTTGCATCTCCACTTCTTCATATCAGGGAGATCATATGACAGTTGTCTTTCTCCGATTGACTTTTTTCACTAAGCATCATACCCTCTAGTTCTATCCACTTTGTCACAAATGGCAAGATTTCATTTCTTTTGATGGCTGCATAGTATTCCATTGTATATATTAGTGTATTATCTTTTTTTGTGTATTTTTTTAAGATTTTTTTAATTTATTTATTTGACAGACAGAGACCACAAGTAGGCAGAGAGGCAGGCAGAGAGAGAGGAAGGGAAGCAGGCTCCCTGCTGAGCAGAGAGCCCGATGTGGAGCTCAATCCCAGGACCCTGGGATCATGACCTGAGCCAAAGGCAGAGGCTTTAACCCACTGAGCCACCCAGGCGCCCCATTTTTTTGTGTATATTATGTTATATAATTTTTACTCAAATGATGTGTTTTCCAGTGTTTCAGGGACAACATTACATTAAAAAAATAATTTGGGTCAGTTAAAAGGGTAATGATAAAGGTGAAGCTAATCAGGCAAAAGATAATTTACTAAGAGAAGTTGCCACTGGAGCTCTCAAGAGGAAGAATAGACTTATGATTTTGAAACACCTTGAAACTCATACAAAGAGAAGGCTGTGGTGACTTGGCTCTAAGGTCAACATGTTGTGTCTGAACTTGGCTGGGTCTTTGAGGGGGGAAAAAGCTTGAACTCTGGATTCACAGAGACCACAGGGTTTTTTTTTTTTTTAAGACTTTATTTATTTATTTGTCAGAGAGAGAGAGGGAGAGAGAGAGAGCACAGGCAGACAGAATGGCAGGCAGAGGCAGAGGGAGAAGCAGGTTCCCTGACGAGCAAGGAGCCTGATGTGGGACTCGATCCCAGGACGCTGGGATCATGACCTGAGCCGAAGCCAGCTGCTTAACCAACTGAGCCACCCAGGCGTCCCGAGACCACAGGTTTTAATGCCATCCATAATTTATTAGCTACGTGACCTTGAACAAGTTCCTTAACCTCTCTTTACCTCTAGTTTCACATCTAAAAAATAAGGACTAAAAATAGTCCCTACCTAATGGGTTTATTAATGAAGATAAAGAGAGGTAATCTATACTAAATTCAGAATATTACTGGGAACACAGTAAGTACTCAATGATGGTAAGCTGTAATCTTCATGTTATTATGATCTTTAAGCTGGAGATTTAAAAAGAGCTACTTTGTAAAGCCAAGAGGATTAAATGAGATGAAGTATGCAAATTACTTAGCATAGGGCCTTCCATGTGGTGATACTACAAAGTGGTTGCTATTACAATGAAACTGATCAGCAGACCTAATCTAATTTTATAGTACCTGGGAAGTGAGGAGGTAGAAAGTAGAGTTATCCCTTTCCTGAACCCAGTATGGGTTAATATTAGTCCTTTAAAGATCTTTTCAAATGGTGGAGCAGAGACTGTCCTGGAAATAGTTCCAGGAAATCGAAGTCTTGATTGGATCTGAAGAGGTGATAAAGATCGTAGTAAGCACAACTTCATTTAGCCACTTTCTGTTCTAGGACTGCTCTCCACTTGCAGGTCAAAGAGTCACAAGTCTTTCACCAAATAAGCCTTTCACCATTTTCCCCCTAAGCTTTATTGAAGTGTGATTTAGAAATAAAAATTGTATATATTGGGGTGCCTGGGTGGCTCAGCGGGTTAAAGCCTCTGCCTTCGGCTCAGGTCATGATCCCAGGGTCGTGGGATCGAGCCCCGCATCGGGCTCTCTGCTCAGCAGGGAGCCTGCTTCCTCCTCTCTCTCTGCCTGCCTCTCTGCCTACTTTTGATCTCTGTCAAATAAAAAAATAAAATCTTTAAAAAAAAAATTTAAAAAATTGTATATATTTAGGTTGTACAGCATGATTTTTTAAAAAAGCATTTGTCTTTCTGCATCTGGCTTATTCACTTAGCATAATATCCTCCAGGTTCATCAATGTTGTTGCAAATGACAGGATTTCCTTCTTTTTTATGGATGAATAATATTTCTACATATATTGCCAAAAGAAAATTCTGAGAACATGATGCGAAAGTTTGACCAAGCAAGAAACAAACTGCAAATAGGGAAACTTCAGACCCCAAACTCATAAACATTCATAAGCATGACATTACAGTATGGCTTCTAAGGTGAAAATGAAGAAATTGTTTAACCTTTACAATAAGTGGTTACTACAGTGGGAGTTTCCATACAGCAGGATATTAGTTAAAAGTGATTATCTTGTATTATCTTATACCGTTTTAGGAAGACAATTTAAGTTTCACTTATGATGATCAGAGGCATGCACATGAAATAACTTATGTTAAGTTTTGTTTACAGTCATGAAATAAGGTAGTTTAAGTTTTGCTTATGTGGCTTATATGGTTTTGTCTGCCTCAGAGATCTCCATTTTATTTTAACAATATACCACATTTTCTTTGTCCATTCATTTGTTGACCCGACACCTAGGTTGTTTCCATATCTTGGCTATTGTGCTGCAATGAACATGGAGTGCAGATTTTCTTGAAGACAATGATTTCACTTCATTTAGAAATACACCCAGAAGGGGAATTGCTTGATCATATGGCAGTTTTATTTTTTATTTTTTGAGGAACCCGCATACTTTTTCCACAATAGTTATATCAGTTCCCATCAGCAGCGTATAAGAGTTCCCTTTTCTCCACACCCTCTCCAACACTTGTTCTCTCTTATCTTTTGATACTTGCCATCTTAACAGGTGTGAAGTGAGAGCTCATTGTGGTTTTGATTTACATTTTCCTGGTGACTGCTGATGTTGAACAACTGAACAACTTTTCATATGCTTGTTGGCCATTTGTATGTATTTTCAGGGGAAATATCTGTTCATGTCTTTTGCCCATTAAAAAAATCTGATTTTTGTTTTTGTTTTTGCTGTTGAGTTGTATATGTTATTCATATATTTTGGATACTAATCCTTTATCAGATATGTCAGATATGTCATTTGCAAATATCTTCTCCCATTCAGTACCTCGTCCTTTAATTTTGTTGATTGTTTCCTTCGCTGTGCAAGTTTTATTTTGATGTAGTCCTAATGGCTTATTTTTGCTTTTGTTTCACTTGCCATAGAAGACATATCTAGAAAAATGTTCCTATGGCCAGTGTCAGAGAAATTACTACCTGGGCTGTCTTTAAGGGTTTTCCTGATTTTAGGTCTCACATTTAGGTCCTTAAACCATTTTGAGTTTATTTTTGTATATGGTGTAAGAAAGTGATCCAGTTTCATCCTCTTGCATGCAGCTGTCCAGTTTTCCCAACACCATTTGTTGAAGAGACTGTTTTTTTTTTTCCATTGCATAATCTTGCCTCCTTCATTGAAGATTAATTGACCATATAACCATGGATTTATTTCTGGGCTCTCAATTCTGTTGCATTAATCTTTCTGGGCTCTGTATTCTTTTTTTTGTTGTGTTATGTTAGTCACCATAAAATATATCATTAGGTTTTGGGGTGTTTTTTTTTGCAATGTTGAAAATTTATTCTGATTTTTCCATAGACACAATTTTATCATAGAGTCCCTAACCAAAGCCCATGTCCAAATTCTATAAATGATGCCACACACCATATTGAACAAACATGAGTTTTATATCTATCATTTGAACAGTGTAATACTTTCTAAAGTATACATAGAACAATTAGGAAAATACAACCACTAACCATGAAAAGAAAACTGTATTTAACAAATCATTAGTTTTTGATGCAGTGTTCCAAGATTCATTGTTTATGTACCACACCCAGTGCTCCATGCAATATGTGCCCTCCTTAATACCCACCACCAAGCTCACCCATCCCCTCACTTCCCTCCCCTCTAAAACCCTCAGTTTGTTTCTCAGAGTTCACAGTCTCTCATGGTTCATCTCACCCTCCAATTTCCCCCAATTCACTTTTCTTTTCCTTCTCCTAATGTCCTCCATACTATTCCTTATGTTCCACAAGTAAGTGAAACCATATGATAATTGACTTTCTCTGCTTGACTTATTTGACTCAGCATAATCTCCTCCAGTCCCATCCATGTTGATGCAAAAGTTGGGTATTCATCTATAAAGAACTTCTCAAACTCCACACCCAAAAAACAGATAGTCACGTCAAAAAATGGGCAAAAGACATGATCAGACACTTCTTCAATGAAGACATACAAATGGCTACCAGACACATGAAAAAATGTTCATCATCATTAGCCATCAGGGAGATTCAAATCAAAATCACATTGAGATACCACCTTACACCAGTTAGAATGGCAAAGATTAACAAGGCAGGAAACAACAAATGTTGGAAAGGATGTGGAGAAAGGGGAACACTCTTACACTGTTGGTGGGAAAGAAAGTTGGTGCAGCCACTTTGGAAAACATTGCGGAGATTCCTCAAAAAATTAAAAATAGAGCTACCCCATGACCCTGCAATTGCACTACGGGATATTTACCCCAAAGATACAGATGCGTGAAAAGAAGGGCCATATGTACCCTAATGTTCATAGCAGCAATGCCTACAGTCGTCAAACTGTGGAAAGGGCTGAGATGCCCTTCAACAGACAAATGGATAAAGAAGATGTGGGTTCCACATTATGTTACATTGATCTATGTGTCTATTTTTGTGCTAGTGCCATACTATTTTGATTACTACAGTTTCATAGTATATCTTGAAATCTGGGATTGTGATAACTCCAGTTTCGTTCTCTTTGAAGATTTCTTTGTCTATTTGGGGTCTTTTGTGGCTCCACACCAATTTTAGGATTGTTTGTTATAGATCTGTGAAAAATGCTATTGGTATCTTCATAGGAATTGCATTAAGTATGTAGATTGCTTTGGGTAGTATGGACATTTTAACAGTATTTGTTCTTCCAACCCATGAGTATGGAATATCTTGCCATTTGCTTGTGTCATCTTCAATTTTTTTCAACATGTCTTGTAGTTTTCAGAGTACAGGACTTTCACTTCTCGGTTATGTTTATTCCTAGACATTTTATTATTTTTCATGTAATTGTAGATGGGATTTCTTTGGTGGCTTTTTAAAATTTCTCTTTCTGCTACTTCATTATTAATGTATAGAAATTCAATGGATTTCTGTATATTGATTTTGTAACCTGTGACCTCACTGAATTCATGTATCAGTTCTAATTGTGTGTGTGTGTGTGTGTAGTATTTAGGATATTCTATATATAGTTTCATGTTATCTGCAAATAGTGGAAGTTTTATTTCTTCCTTATGAATTTGGATACCTTTTATTTCTTTTTTTTTTGTTTGTTTGACTGCTACAGCTAGGACTTCCAGTACCATGTTGAATAAAAGTAGTAGTGAGAGTGGACATACTTGTCTTGTTCCTGACCTTAGTGGAAAAACTCTGTTTTTCACCACTGAGTTTGATGTAAGCTGTGGTTGTTTCACATAAGGCCTTTCTTACATTGAGCTATGTTCCTGCTAAACCAACTTTGTTGAGGGCTTTTAATCAAGAATGGATGTCATACTTTGTCAAATAGTTTTTCTGCATCTATTGAAATAATTGTAGAGTTTTTTCTCCTTTCTCTTGTTGATGCATTGTATCACAATAATTATTTACAAACATTGAACCACCCTTGTATCCCAGGAATAAATTCTACTTGATCATGGTGAATAATTTTTTTAATGTATTGTTGTATTCGGTTTGCTAACATTTTGTTGAGGATTTTTGCATCTATATTCATTAAAGATATTGGCTTGCTGTTCTCTTCTTATGTAGTGTCTTTATGTGGCTGTTATCAGGGTAATGCTGGCCTCATAAATTTGGACTCTTTCCTTCCTCTTCTACTTTGTGGAAAAGTTTGAGAAGAATAGGTATTAACTCTTCTTTAATGTTTGGTGGAATTCACCTGTGAAACTGTCTGATCCTGGACTTTTGTTTGTTGGGAGTTGTTGTTTTTTTTAAGATATTTATCTATTTATTTGACAGACAGAGATCACAAGTAGGCAGAGAAGCAGGCAGAGAGAGAGGAAGGGAAGCAGGCTCCCCGCTGAGTGGAGAGCCCAACGTGGGGCTCAATCCCAGGACCCTGAGACCATGACCCAAGCCAAAGGCAGAGGCTTTAACCACTGAGCCACCCAGGCGCCCCGGGACTTTTTTGATTACTGATTCAATTTCATTGCTGGCAATAGGTCTGTTCAAATTGTCTATTTCTTCTTGAATTCAGCTTTGGGAAGTTATATGTTTCTACAAATTTATCCATTTCTTCTAGGTTGTCCAATTTGTTGGCATATAGTTTTTCATGATATTCTCTTATAATCCTCTATTTCTGTGGTATTGGTTATTATTTCTTCTTTTTCACTCCTGATGTTGTTTATTTGAGTCCTCTCCCCACAACCCATTCTTTTGATGAAGTTGGCTTAAAGTTTTATCACTTTTGTTGATCTTTTCAAAGAACGAGCTCCTGAAACAGTATGGAGGTTCCTCAAAAAGTTGAAAATAGAGCTACCCTACAATCCAGCAATTGTGCTACTGGGTATTTACCCTAAAGATACAAATGTAGTGATCCGAAAGGACATGTGCACCCCAATGTTTATAGCAGCAATGTCCACAATAGCCAAACTATGGAAAGTGGCAGGATGATGTCCATCAACAGACGAATGGATAAAGAAGACATGAGATATATATCTATATATATATATGAATGTATATATATATATAATGGAATATTATGCAGCCATTAAAAACGATGTGGTTGGAGCTAGAGGGTATTATGCTAAGCAAAATAAGTCAATTAGAGAAAGACAATTGTCACATGATCTCTCTGATATGAGGAACTTGAGAGGTAGGGCAGGGGATTGTGGGGGGAAGAGAGGGAAGAATGAAACAAGATGGGATGGGGGAGGGAGACAAACCATAAGAGACTCTTAATCTCAGGAAACAAACTGAGGGTTGCTGGAGGGGAGGGGTGTGGGAGGGATAGGGTGGCTGGGTGATGGACATTTGGGAGGGTATGTGCTATGGTAAGTGCTGTGCCGTGAGTTGTGTAAGATTGATGATTCACTGACCTGTACCCCTGAAACAAATAATACATTATATGTTAATTTTTAAAAAGGGGGGGGAAAAGAACCAGTTCCTGGTTTCATTGAGCCCTTCTATTGTTTTTTAGTTTCTATATTGTTTATTTCTGCTTCAATCTTTATTATTTATTTCCTCCTACTGGTTTTAGATTTTGTTTATTCTTCTTTTTCCTGCTGTCTTAGACGTAAAGTTAGGTTGTTTATTTGAGACTTTTCTTACTTCTTGAGTAGACCTGTATTGCTATAAACTTCCCACTTAGAACAGTTTTTGCTGCATCCCAAAGATTTTGGACCATTGTATTTTCATTTTCATTTGTCTCCGTGTATTTTTGGATTTCCTCTTTGGGTCTTCTTGGCATCTGTCATTTTCTGACTTGTTAATTTTAGCCATTCTGACTGGTGTGAGGTGGTATCTCATTGTGGTTTTGATTTGTATTTCCCTGATGCCGAGTGATGTGGAGCACTTTTTCATGTGTCTGCTGGCCATCTGAATGTCTTCTTTTCTGCTGATTTTCTGTTTGAATGATCTATCCACTGATGTAAGTGGGGTGTTAAAGTCTACTATTATTGTATTACTATTGATTACTTCTTTTATGTTTGCTATTGGCTGCTTTATGTATTTGGGTACTCCTATGTAGGGAATGTAAATATTTACACTTATTATATCTTCTTGTTGGATTATTCCCTTTATGATTATATAGTATCTTTCTTTGTCTCTTGTTTTAAAATCTATTTTGTCCAACATAAACATTGCTACCCCAGATTTATTTTCACCTCCATTTGTATGATAAATGCTTTTCCATCTCTTCATTTTCAATCTGCGTGCTGTATCTTTAAGTCTGAGTTTTTTGTAGACAGCATATAGAGGGGTCTTAAAAAAAAAAGATTTATTTATTTATTTTAAAGAGAGAGAAAGCATGAGCAGCAGGGGCAGAGGGAGAGGGAGGGAAAAATCTCAAGCACATTCTGTACTGAGCATGGACCCTGACACAGGGCTTGATCCCAAGACCCTAAGATCACCATCAGAGCTAAAACCAAGAGTTGAATGCTTAACTGACTACACCATCCAGGCGCCCTAATAGGTCTTTCTTTTTTTATTCATTCTGTCACCCTATGTCTTTTCATTGAAGTGCTGAGTCCGTTTACATTCAAAATAACTCTTGATAGATTATGTACTTACTGCTATTTTTTTAAACTTGTGTTATAGTTGTTTTATAGTTCTTCTCTGTTCCTTTCTTCTCTTGCTCTCTTCTCTCATGGTTTGCAGGGGGGTTTTTTTGTTTGTTTTGTTGTGTTTTTTAGTGATATACTTGGATTCTTTTTTCTTTATTTTTTGCACATCTGCACTGGTTTTTCATTTGTGGCTACCATTAGGTTTGTACATAACATTTTACGCATTTAGCAGTCTATACTAAGTTGATGGTAAGTTAAGTTTGTTCTCCAGAGTCTCTCGAGTTATTTTTGTTTTTGTGATTGAGTTACAGAGTTCCCTATATACTTTGAATATTAACCCCTTATCAGATATATAGTTTGCAAATATTTTCTCTTACTCTGTAGATAGCCCTTTCATTTTGTTGATTGTTTCCTTTGCTGTGCAGAAGCTTTTAAGTTTAATGTATTCCCACTTGTTTATTTTTGCTTTTGTTGCCTGTACTTTGGTGTCATATGACCAGTGTCAAGAAGCTTACCCTTATCTTTTCTTCTAGGAGTTTTATGGTTTCATGTCTTACATTTAAGTCTTTAATCTGCTTTGAATTGATTTTGTGTATGTTGTAAGGGTTCAAGTTCATTCTTTTGCATGTGGATATCTAGTTTTCCCAACACCACATATTGAAGAGATTATACTTTCTTCCATTGTGTATTCTTGGCACCTTTGTCTTTTCTTTCTTTTTAAATATTTTATTTATTTATTTGACACACAGAGAAAGATCTCAAGTAGGCAGAGAGGCAGGCAGAGAGAGAGGGGGAAGCAGGCTCCCTGCTGAGCTGAGAGCCCAATGCGGGGCTTGATTCCAGGGTCCTGGGATCATGACCTGAATGGAAGGCAGAGGCTTTAACCCACTGAGCCACCCAGGTGCCCCTTTTTGGCACCTTTGACAAAGATTAGTTGACCATATACGTGTGGATTTTTTCTGGGCTCCCTATTTTGTCTCATTGATCTACATGTCTGTTTTTATGCTGATACCGTATTGCGTTACCTTCTCAATATTAATAGGACTTTTCAGTCCATGCACCCTCTATCTTTTCTTTAATAATCATATAGTGTTTTCTTATCTTGCCGGGACTTGGGGCAAAGTAACTTAGTCTTATTATAATGATAGTTCCCTAAGATTACTGCTCTTTTTTCCATTCAAATGGCAGTATATCATAAAATCAAATATTGATTGGCAGAATGGTTATTACTGGGGGATGGGGAGGAGAGGAATAGAGGAGTTGTTCAGTGTGTTAAGTTATAGTTGTACATGATGAGTAAATTCCAGAGCAACAGTTACCATTTTGAATACTAAAGCTCTAATATGGTTTTTTAAAATAATTTTTAAAGTTTATTTTCAGTGTAACAGTATTCATTGTTTTTGCACCATACCCAGTGCTCAATGCAATCCGTGCCCTCTCCAATACCCACCACCTGGTTCCCCCAACCTCCCACCCCCCACCCCTTCAAAACCCTCAGATTGTTTTTCAGAGTCCACAGTCTCTCACGGTTCACCTCCCCTTCCAATTTCCCTCAACTCCCTTCTCCTCTCTAACTCCCCTCGTCCTCCATGCTATTTGTTATGCTCCACAAATCAGTGAAACCATATGATAATTGACTCTCTCTGCTTGACTTATTTCACTCAGCATAATCTCTTCCAGTCCCGTCCATGTTGCTACAAAAGTTGGGTATTCATCCTTTCTGATGGAGGCATAATACTCCATAGTGTATATGGACCACATCTTCCTTATCCATTTGTCCGTTGAAGTGCATCTTGGTTCTTTCCACAGTTTGGCGACCGTGGCCATTGCTGCTATAAACATTGGGGTACAGATGGCCCTTCTTTTCACTCCATCTGTATCTTTGGGGTAAATACCCAATAGTGCAATTGCAGGGTCATAGGGAAGCTCTATTTTTAATTTCTTGAGGAATCTCCACACTGTTCTCCAAAGTGGCTGCACCCACTTGCATTCCCACCAACAGTGCAAGAGGGTTACCACAATTACTTCTTAGTAAGCTTGCAGACCTGCTATTCTAAATGCCTAACATATAATCTTGGAATTTTATTTATTTATTTTTTTGAAAGAGAGAGAGCACATACATGAGTGCTCATCAGTGGTTTTAGAGGGGGCAGAGGGAGAGGGAAAGAGAGAATCTTAAACAGGCTCCATGCCCAGCCCAGAGCTCACCTGCGGCTTCATCTCACGACCCTGAGATCAGACGTTGAGCTGAAATCAAGAGTTGGATGCTTAACCAGACTGAGCCACCCAGGTGCCTGGAATTGGAATTTTGTAATGAAAGCAACCTTTCGGTTTGCTTAGCCTAATCTTTTTCCCAACAAGATAGTTGATTTACTTGTATTTGTTCCTCCCTGATGACTGCCACAGTGATGTTTTCTTTTTTTTATAAAAGACCGTCTATTTACTTAAATATTGTCAATATTACAAATCTGCATTGGAGCTGCTCAGGATATTTGCTGGGGGTAGTAGGAGTGCTTCATCTGAGCTGTTATTAGACCTGGCTAATTTGTTCATTAGGAAAATGAGGGTGCAGTATGTGCCTACAGCCCAAGCCTAAGAGATGTAGGGTGAAGGAGAGAGAGAATGTCCCTGCCCTCGAGGAGCCTGTGCTCTTTTCCACTGAGTTTATCAGTTAAAGAAACCTATAGGATAAAGATAAGGGGAATATAAGTATTTGCATAACCATTTGGATTTGCATCAAATAGCCAGGAACCCAAACATGCCAAAGATGTGAGCCACCGTGATGGTTGCTATAAGCTCAAAATAGATTCCTAATGTACTAACTACGTGGCTGCAATTAGAAAGTAAAATTTGCTATTTTTATAGTCCACTTGTAGTTTATAATATAATACTTAGACTTACTTTTATTTTTCATTAATTCAGTACCTTATTCTGATAGCAATGGGAAGCCAGTGATGAGTTTTAAGGAAGTAAATGCGATACTTAAATTTGTGTTTTATGAATGGCTATGGCTGCTGAATGGATCTGGTATTAGGACACTGGTTAGGAGACTGTCGTATGCCGGGGAGGAGATGACTGTCTAGACCAGAGCAATGCCAGTGAAATGGACAGAAGTGGGTCTGAATGAGAGTTGCTTGGCTTTGGGACAGCAGGAAGCAGATCGGGAGAAATTGTAAACAAGATTGTCCAGGTTATTGGCTTGGTAATGGTAATAAGACTGGGTCAATGGTAATAAGACTATTCAATGAGTCAGAAAACACTGAAAGAGGATGAGAGAAAAAGGTGTCAAAAGATGCTTTTTTAAAATATTTTATTTTTTAAAAAATTATTTTAAATTCCAGTTAACATATAGAGTAATACTAGTTTCAAGCATATTAATATAGTGATTTAACACTTCTGGACAGAAAAAAAAGAGACCTTTCTTTATCATCTCAACTACCTTGTAAGGTATATATTGCTTTGGAAGTTTTGAAAGGGAGGAAAGAAAAACTCAGAAACATTAATTTGCTCAAGGTCACACAAAGGGTAAATGGTAGGGCTATGATTGACACCAATCCCATGCTTCTTCTGTTGTCCTATGTCTTGGTTAACCTTGATGTCAATTGCCTGAATTCCTCTGTGGTGGAGAAGGGGGATTTCAGAGTAAGCAAGGGGCAGGGGCATCTGGGAGACCAGAGCTGGGGAGGGAATTTCTTTTTCTGGGATTCAGAGGACCCTGAGGATTGTGCAGAGCACTGGGCTCAGTGAGAGGAATGGTTCAACACACTACTAAGGTCAAGACTGTTGGGTGGTAGTCATGCACCAAACTTGTAGTTAGAGACTGGAATCTGGAAACCAAAAAGAACAAGAACAAGGAAGATGTAATGCGAAGAGATGGGAATTGGTTCAGGGATGCTGCCCAAAGAGGCCAGATGTCTCTGAACCTGTTTTTGCATCCTAGGAGAGGTCATCAAAAGTCATGAAAGGTCATGAGCACCTGTATCACTCATAGGCTTCACTATCCTTTCAGTCATTCCAGCTGCTTAACCAGTGTGGGCTTGGGGAAGACATGTTCCCCAGCAGTTTCTCACTGAGGGATGGTCATCAGACTTATTCTGGGTGAAGACTATTCTATTTTGAATATTAGAGCCAATGAGAGGGTAGGAAAAACTGCAAATCCAGTGTTTTCCAAGATTTCAAAAAAGACAACATTTCTAGAATAAGGGAGTAATTCATTATTTTGAGTATTTCTGACATCTCTGTTGCCAGGCACTGTGATAGGAGGGCAGGTACAGCAGTGAGCATGGTTAATAAGGTTCCTATTCCCACAGAGCTTATCTTTACTAGGGTGAAATACACTGTAAATAAATACACAACTGAATGAGCAAGGTTATTTCAGAAAACAAAAATTGCTAAACAATAAAGTGATATGATTGAGAGTAAATGAGAAAGACAACACTATATAGGGTGGTCAGAAAAGGTTTTGACAGGAAAAAGACAGTCATGGAAAGTTTGCATTTGCAGAAGGAACAGAGAGGCAAAAGCCTTGAGACAGGGACAATATTGGTCTGTCCCAGGATCATAAAGGATGTTTGTGTGGCTGAAGTGTAGAACAAAGAGCAGCAAGTAAGGAGATGAGGTTTCAGATATAAACGCAGACCAGATAGGTCATATAAGGACCGGTAGAGCTTGGTGAGGAGTTTAGATTCTATTCTAAGTGGAGAAGAAAGCCACAGGAGCAGGCAGAGAGGAGATTAAGCGAGAGAGTGACATGGTGTGATTTGTGTTCTAAGATAACCATTTTGTTTGCTTTAGGGAGTATGGATTTGGATGAAGCTCAAGTAGAAATAGGGAAATTATTTATGCTGTTGTGGTTATATAGACCAGAAATGATGGGCATGCACTAAGATGGTGGCCATGGAGATGATGAGAAGTGGCCGGATTTGAGACTCATTTTAGGAGAGAGCCCAAAGATTGGCAGGTAGATTTAGATGTGAGAATAAAAAAGAGAAGATTAAAAGATAACTCCAAGGGGTTTTATTTTTAATCTTATTTAGTTATAAGCCATACGTCAATAAAAGTCCATCCATTTAAAGCCTTCGATTCCATGGTTTTTAGTACATCTACAGAGCTGTGCAACCTTTACCACAATATAATTTTAGACCATTTTTATCACTCCAAAAAGAGACCTCACACCCATTGGCAGTCGATTCCCCTCTCTCCCCAGCCCCACTGAAATAGGCTCCTAGGCTCATGGAACAAATCACCAAATGCTTGGTAGTTTATAACAACAGAAATTTATTCCTTCTCAGGTTTGGAGGTCAGAAGTCCAAAATCAAGTTATCGGCAGGACTGTGTGAGTTCTGAAGGCTCCAGAGGAAAATATTTCTTTGCCTTTTTTGGCTTCTGGCAGCTTCAGGTGTTCCATGACTTGTGGCTGCTTCACTCTAATCTCGGACTTTGTCCTCACATGCTGTCCCCTCTCTCCCATGTCCTCTCTTCCTGTCTGATATAAGGACACTTGTCATGGGATTTAGGGTCCACCTGGGAAATCAGGGATGATCTCATCTCAAGATGCTTAATTTAATAACAACTGCAAAGGCCATCTTCCCAAATAATGTTACATTCATAAACTCCTGAGGCCGTCATTCAACCCAGTACACATGGATAATCACTACTAGTCTATTCTCTGCCTCTACAGATTTACCTGTGATACACATTTCACTTCTAGGATTTTGACCCAAGGATTTGGGTGGATGCTGGTGCTGCTTATCTAGGGCCACATCAAGAATAAATGGTAGAATCACATGTCCTTTGCCTATGTCACATTTGAGATGTGTATTGTATATTCAAGTGGAAATGTCAAGTGAGCAGCTAGATGCATGAATTTGGATGTGTTAGTCTGGATATGGAGATCTGGGTGTCAGAAACATACCCACAGCATTTATAGTTGTGGGACTGACTGAGAACAGTAGACTGAAATGAGAAAGAGGACGGCTGAGAAGTAGTGCCTGGAACACAGGGAGGTAATGCAGAAGAAACTTTAGGGAAGACTCAAAAGAAGGAAGCCAATAAGTGGGTAAGAAAAACAGCAAATTCAATCTGCAACCCTGTGCCATTTTATGGGTGCATTTAGGCCATTCACATTGA
>NW_019154098.1:16297666-16403347 GCF_002288905.1 Enhydra lutris kenyoni | reverse complement strand
TATTTACTCAGCACAAGTTATTTTGCTGCCATGACCAGTGAGGTACAGTGATGAACACAACAGCAGAGTCTCTGCCCTGCATGACAAAGCTGGAGAGACACATTATATAAGTGATGAACAAATTAAGAAGGTCACAAGTTCTGGGGACACACTGAAGAAATCAGCAAGACATTGAAGAAAAGCAACCTGGAAGGGGACACTTCAGACAAGGCGGTCCAGGAATGCTCTGAATGAATTAGTAACGTCTGAGCTGAGACATAAGATGAAGAGGAGGGAGCCGTATGAAGACCTGAGGAAGACCATCTCCTAGAGAGGAAGCTGATGGAAATGCTGACAGATGGCAAAGAACCTGGAACACTCTGTGGGACTGGGCAGGCCAGACCATCCTCGGCTTTGTGGCATGTGTAAGTGAAATTTTATCCCAAGAACAGTGGGAAGACATCGAATGGTTTGGAGCTGCAGGAGAGACATGATCAGATTTATGTATTAAAATGAGAGCTCTGGCTGCTGTATAGAGAACAAATTCTAGGTAGACCTGGGGGTTCCAGTTAAAAGCTAGAGTCATCTGGACAGGAGATAATGGTGAAGATAATGACAGTGGAGAGCTAGGGGCATGCCCAGGGAAGTTTTTGGACCTAGAATGGATAGCACTTGCTGAAGGACTGGTAATTGAAGAGTGAGAAAGGAAGAATGCCACATTGACTCCTGAGACTTGTTCTTGAAAGGCTGGGCAGGCAGCAATGCCAGTTTCTGGATGGAGCAAACTGAAGGAGGCTGTCCCCGTGGTCTCTCCCTGGCGCCCTGTGAGCTGATGGAGTGCAGACAGGAATGTGGGCCTGCAAATGTGCTCCCTTCGCTTTGGTGATAGGAAACACCAGTGGCCAACTTGGCCTCGTCCTTTCCTGCAATTCTCCTAATGACTCCATGAGGGGGTCCTATAATACCCTGAGACAGAAAACAGGTAAGAAAGTGAGCCACACCAACAAGGTCACAGCATGGGTCTTCTCCTTCCTCTTCCTCTTCCTCTTCCTCTCCTTCTCCTTCTTTTTTTTCCATGGAAGATAATTCACTTATTTATGCAATGAATGAAAACACACCTTCGAACACCTTCCACGACGAGGCACTGTTCTGGAGTGACGGTGACAACGACGATGATGACCATGATCATGAAGCAACAGCCAGAAAGTTTCAAACTCTCCTATGTGCCAGGCAGTCTGTTGAGGACTTCACATACATAAAATTCTGGAACTCTCCAGCAGTTCTGTGAGAGGTAAAATTATTGTCACCGTGTAAAGATAAACTGAAGCTCAGAGAGCTTAAGTGACTTGCCTTAGGTAGCAGGGTAGAGAGGATGAAGCCAGGGGTGGAAATCTCCCAGGAAGAACTCCTGAAAAACCTAAATCTGTGTCTGTCCTTCTAAGCTCTGTCCGCTTCTCATCTCTCATGACGCCGGTAGAACATAGGTGCTCCATGTTGAGCACCTGGAATGTGCTTTTTAAACCTGCTCCCCCAGATCATTCAGATGGTGTGTGTGTGTGCTGGGGGGGACCCAGTGGGGTCACTTTGAGAGAAGCCACTCTGGTGGCTGGAATTTAAAAGACGGTTTGGAGCCACAGAACGTCTGGACGAGATGGAGCCTTCGAAGCCACCCAGCTGGCCACCGGCAATTTGCTTGTGAGGAAACTGGGATGCGGAGAATTCAGCTCCACATTGTGAATTTACTGCTGTAGAAATTGAGGACCCGGTAATCTCAGCGAAACACGACTCAGGTGGCCCAGTTGTTATCCGGTCGAGCTGCTGCATCCACAGGCCCAGCTCTGTCTCTCCCTGACGCCTCCACACTCTGTCTCTCCCTGACAGATCTGCCCTGGATTCCACCGCGACGCCCCACATGCCTGCCCTCAGGATGCGGTGCACCCGAGGACTGCTTCGCCCGGCCTCACACCACACGGGTCTTGTGTCACCCTGCACTGGTTAGTGTCTCTCTGTGACACAGCTTCGTCGTAGAGCAGGCGGAAGCCAGGACTCACAGGTCCGTCGTGCAGGTGATGTGAAATTTAGGTAAGTAAGACTTTCACAGGACAAGGCCTGGCAGACATACTCAGAACAAATAATTCACAATAAATAGATGCGTTAGACCATATCTTGAAGTATTCCTCTCCAAGCTTTGCCTTTTCTCGGGTACCCCTTTTTCCCTCTGTTCCCACTCACATTTACAAGGCTTATGGCTTGTGACCTCGGGAGGGAGGTAACAGGAGAGAGCAGGACTAGCCTGTCTGGCTTCCGAAAATTCTTCCTCAAAGCCCAATCCCCAGGATCAGGGACAAATCCCAGGTAAACGCTAACAGTCTGGGCAAGAAGCCTGCGGGTAGAACGAAAAGGGAAATTTGGCAAAAATGCGGGAGCAGGAGTGAGGGGGAAGTGGGGAGCCTGGGTGGTAGATCCAGGCTCTGTGGCTCCTGGGACGTAGCAATCTGTGGCCATCTTTAAGGGGTCAAAAAGGATAAACTACCAGTTATAAGCTAAATAACTCAGGGATATAATTACAGCATAGGGACTACAGCTGATACGACTGTGTTACATATCTGTAAGTTCCTAAGAGGGTAGATCTGAAAAGTTCTCATCTCAAGAAAAGAGCAATCTGTAACTGTGTGTGGTGATGGATGTTACTAGATTCTTATGGCGATCATCCTGCACTATATGCAAATATGGAATCATTATGTTGTGTGTCTGAAACTAATATAATGTTATATGTCAACTGTACCTCAAAAATGGGAAAAAAGAATATGAAATTACAAATATAAAAATAGGAACAAAAAAGCAAATATGTATCTAGAATAAGAAAAGAAATCCCAACATATGGTTAATTAAAAAAAAAAAGAAAACCTCACACATATCACAAACATTACAAAATAGAAAAATAACAATATTATTTAATACACCTATTTAAGACCTTTTCTTCATATTTAGCTGCATATCCTTGGATCCCCTCTATATGTGACAATTTTATAGTATCCTTTTCTACATGGAGCGTAGAAATATGTTTCAGTCTCTCCTCTAACATGTCAGAGGATTTATTGACACTGGTTTTTAGGATCAGGGGTTGGAATGTATAAAATGTGCAACTTCACGGAACTCTTGCTGGTCTTAATATTGCTGCTAGTTTGTGGCCTACAAGTGTAGGAATTCTGATAAACTCAAATCTGTGTGTTGCCATCTAGTTTTTTTTAAAGATTTTACTTATTTCTTAGAGAGAAAGCATGAGTGGGAATGGGGACGGGCAGAGGGGGAGGGAGAAACAGGCTCCACCCTGAGCAGGGAACCCAACGCAGGGCTCAATTCCAAGACTCTGAGATCATGACCCGAACTGAAGGCAGATGCCTAACCGTCTGAGCCACTCAGACACCCTGCCATTTAATTTTTTTTTTAAGATTTTATTTATTTATTTTACAGGCAAAGATCACAAGTAGGCAGAGAGGCAGGCACAGAGAGAGAGAGGAGGAAGCAGGCTCCCCGCCGAGCAGAGAGCCCAATGTGGGGCTCGATCCCAGGACCCTGGGACCATGACCTGAGCTGAAGGCAGAGGCTTTAACCCACTGAGCCACCCAGGCGCCCCCTGCCATTTAATTTTTTAATTTAAAAAGTATACATAACAGCAACAAAACAGGATTTTAATTTTTTCATCTATGGGGCATTAAGGGCAAAGAACAAATTACTGTCTCCCTTGGTTTTATGCAGAAGAAACGAAGTTGCATTGCTCTCTTTAAAAAAAAATGTTTTTATGTGAAAAGTGTGTTTAACTGTAATGTTTCGGAAGATCCTCAACCAGCAACCACTTGGTTTTAAAATTTCTTGATCAAAAAATCGAAACATGTTGTCAGAGAAATTACCTGTCATTTTTAAGATTAATGAGTCAAGTAACAGGAGATTCTTTTGGAAACTCCCAGGAGGGCCAAAGTGAGACACAAGCATCAGGTAAGACCTTGCCTACTTGTCAGGTACCCACCTTGCCGCCGACATTGGAGAACCAGGCTGTCCTTCTTTTCCTTCTTACTCTCGGTTCCACGTTCTTGTCCTACAGGAAATTCCTCCTTGCAGGATATGCACCCGCTATTTTAGCTCTGTTCCACCAAAAGGAGATCTAACTCAGAAAAGCTGAGTACTCCTGAGGTTGAATGATGAACGGTGTAATACTAAGACCTGGAGGCTAGAACACAGGCCTGCAGCAAGAGTCTTGCTTTGAAAGTCCATGGAAACAGCTTAATGAGTTCTGTGTGTTTTTGAAGGGGAAGCAGGTGTCCCAGTGAGTTGAACTTGTGTTGAATATGATGTTTCACTAAATGTCTCTAAACTCTCTAATGTCTAAATGTCACTAGACTCTCAGGATGCCTGGATGGCTCTGCAGTAGAACATGTGACTCCTGATCTCTGGGTCATGAGTTCAAGTCCCACGTTGGGTGTAGAGATTACTTTAAAATATATATATATAAAATACAAAATATAGGGGCGCCTGGGTGGCTCAGTGGGTTAAGCCTCTGCCTTCGGCTCAGGTCATGGTCTTAGGGTCCTGGGATCGAGCCCCACATCGGGCTCTCTGCTCAGCAGAGAGCCTGCTTCCCTTCCTCTCTCTCTCTGCCTGCCTCTCTGCCTACTTGTGATCTCTGTCTGTCAAATAACTAAATAAAATCTTAAAAAAAATACAAAATATATATATATATAATATACATTATATATATATTATATATATATAATATACATTATATATATATTATATATATAATCTCCATCCCACTCCTAAGCTCTTTTCTAATGTATGGCACATTTATAATGAATGTGCTATGTTATGTAGTATATTCTGAACCGAATGTTAACCAGACATTGTTGAAAACTGAAGTCTCCATTTAAAAGTATACATGCCTGAAGGTTAAAAGTAGCTTTCTGCACACTAGCTATGGATGTCTTACTTTTGAAACTTGGTTTCTCCTCTATGCCTTTCAACCTTCCACTGCCCAGCTTCAGAGAACATGCTTCATCACCATGGGACACTTGGTCCTGTACCTCCGTGTTAAGAGGCCGGAGGAGGGGTGCCTGGCTGGCTCAGTCCTTAAGCCTCTGCCTCTGGCTCAGGTCATGATCCTAGGGTCCTGGGATCAAGCCCCGCATCCAGCTCCCTGCTCAGCAGGAAGCCTGTGTCTCCCTCTCCCACTCCCCCGCTTGTGTTCCCTCTCTCGTTGTTTCTCTCTCTCTCTGTGTCAAATAAATAAATAATATCTTAAAAAACCACAAGAGCCCAGGGGAATCCAGTGGCTAGCCATACAAGTATCTCTATAATTCCTAAGCCTGAACGGCTGGCTAGAACGAAACCACACACGGAAGAGAATGTGATCACATAAATGTATCCCACCAAATCAGACTAAATGTATCCCATCTTAACCTCACCTACCAGCTCCCCAAAATGTCCACATCCACACCCTACCAGAGGGGAAGGTGGCATAGAGTGACACAGCGATCCTAACCATTCGTGGGTAAGTCATCTTACTTTTGCAAATTTTACAAAAACACATGACCTTGTGAAACCAATGTGAAAGGCATCACCCAGGGTCTTCAAAAGGAGCCTATGCACCTGACGACTTTAAGCTTAAACTTTGTCACCATCACAGTAGATCTGCTTCTCAGAACAGGAAAGTGACTCACAAGCCGATGCTCTCCGAAGGTGAACTGTGTGAATGGAGCCACCATGCCTTAATTCGGCTGGGTAGATGGTTCACGTTTAGTCCCCTGAGAGCAGAACAGCCTGACTCTGGAAAGTCATTTCTGGACCAATAGTTATTTACTGTGCGCCTCCTCGCCCAGGCACTGTGCTGAGCATCAGGACAGACAGAAGGAAACATGGTCCCCTGCTCTCGAGGGGGTCACCTTCGGAGAAGTGGATCTCTGAACCCTGTGGCATGTGCTACGTGTGAGAAAGGAACAGATGTTAATGGCACACCAACAGAGGCATGAATTCCTTCAGAAGGGGGGGGTGGGGGAAGGAGGAGGGGGTGATGCCTGAGCTGAGTTTAGAGGTAAAGTATTTAGGTAGGTAGAGATGAGAGATAAGAATTCTCTTCTGCCTTCTCTCTGGGCTGGGATAGGTCATCCTCTGCAGTGATTTCCTAAAGTCTAAAGGTGGATGGAGCAGCCAGGTGTATAAAGTCATCCAGTGTGCAGAAGGAAGATGGGGCGTGTGTTCAGAGAGTACTAACTGCAGCCATACAAAGGAAGTGATGAAATCCCTGAGCCCTTCTTTTGGAAAGGTAAGGTCTCTTTGCCCATGAAAGCACCCCCTGGTGGAGACATCTAGTAATACAAATATGCTCGTACAGCTTCTCTGAAAAGCCCCAGATTTTCACCTGCACCTCTCTAACCCTGAGATCTCTAAACTATGCATTTGTGTATTTTACTTACATATATATATACACATACCCGCTGTTGCGCTGCTGTTGGATGGGGGTTTTATTACTTGCTGACAAACACATTCATGGCTCTGGATTGGCCATGTCAGTAAGGGATGTCTAATAGAGAGGAATGGAGAAAGGTCCGTGGGGAACAGCAGGTCCCCTGAGGAGGCCTGGACATCCAAACCATTAGAAACCCAAGAACGTGGGGCGCCTGGGTGGTTCATCGAGTTGGGCGTCTGGTTCTTGGTCTCCGCTCCGGTCGTGATCTCCCAGGTCCGAGGATCAAGCCCAGCAGCATGGGCATCTGGCTCCGTGCTCAGCGGAGAATTTTCTGCTTGAAAATTCTGTCCCTCTGCCCTTCCCCCACTCCCGCTCGCTCTCTTGCTCTCTTTTAAAAATAAATAAATAAACCTTTAAAATAAAAAAGAAAACAAAAGAAACCCAAGAACGTGACTCAGAGGCTGCAACTACTTTGGTGCTGATTGCTGCTGCCATCTAGTGGCAACAACTTGGAACTAAAACGCTCCCTTGGGCCATAAACTCTTTTTCCTGTAGATCTTTCTTCTTCCATCATTCATTCATTCACTCACTCACTCACTCACTCACGTGTTCATTCTACAAATATCTTATGAGAATGTACTATATGTGGCAGATCCTCACAAATGCAATAAGAGAATACAGTAATGGGAGGAAATCCAGCTCGTTATGCCCCTCGAAACTTACACACTTGTGGGAAGTTAGCCATTAATCAAATTTAAAAATGAAATAAATATGACTGGAAAGGGTTCTAAGAGAAGAACATGGTGCTATGAGACTCACCGGTAGGGATTTTCCTTACTGCGGAGATGGATAGGAGGTCAGAGAAGGCTTTCCTGATGATGTTCTGATTGATCTTAGGAAGGGAATTACCTGGGCAGTGAGACCAGTCATGAAAATGACCTGCAGCAAAGGGAGGGAGTGTGCTGAGTGCACAGGAGCAGGAGAAGACAACGTGTCTAGATTAGCACTTAATACTAGACATCCTAAGTTTTTTTTCTTTTTAAGATTTACTTATTTGACACACAGAGAGAGATTACAAGTAGGCAGAGAGGCAGGCAGAGAGAGAGGGAAGCAGGCTCCCCGCTGAACAGAGAGCCTGATGCGGGGCTCGATCCCAGGCCCCTGAGACCATGACCAGAGCCGAAGACAGAGGCTTAACCCACTGAGCCACCCAGGAGCCCCAGCATTCTAGTTTTTGAATTGAGACTGTGGTTGTTAATTATAATGGCCATAAAATTATTTTACCTGATAATAGGCTTAAAAAATATAGACTAACAACTACAGAACATTCCACACCAACAGCAGAACACACATGCTTCTCAAGTGCATATGGAATATTCTCCAGGATAGACCATATGCCAGGTCATAAAATAAAGCCTCGATAAATCTAAAAGGATTGAAAATGTACATAGTATGTTCTCTGGCCACAATGCAATGAAATTACTAGTGGATTAAAGTGAAAGCTTTTTAAATACAAATTTTATTAAATCTTGTTGTTTTTCAGTTTTTATAACTTAAATATTACAAAGTCTCAAGCTCTGAGAATTTTAATATGAATTATTCAAAGCCCATGTACAATAATGGAACATTCAATTATGGCATAGCATACTTTGTAATGTGACAGTGTAGCTCTTTATATAATAAAACAAAGCTAATGAAAAAAATTCTTCACCATCTTGGTTTTTACTTCAAATACTCTGACATAAAATAAAGAGAGTCAAATAATACTATGTTACCAGTGAAGTAAACAGAGGTGGGCAATCCACTGAGGAAACTGTAAGACCCGATCTAGGGCACTGTCACTGGTGCAGAGAGAAGGGGATTCTCTGGGGAAATATGCAACAGGTAAAGTCCATTCAAAATGGAGGTGGTTCTGTTATGAGCACTGAGGGCAAGGGAGGGCCATAAGTAAAAGAAAAGTCCCAGGTTTGTGACATGAGCAACTAGGAGACAGGCAGGGGCATTTCATGAGATAAAGAGGAGTGGGAAGAACACGAGCTGAGTTCAATTTTGGAAGTGTTGAGTGTGACGTGTCTGGGAAACATCAAATGTGGCGGGGATCAGGAGTGGTGGGGAAGATAGACAGGGACCCCCAT
Source organism: Enhydra lutris kenyoni (assembly GCF_002288905.1). Taxonomy (NCBI): domain Eukaryota; kingdom Metazoa; phylum Chordata; class Mammalia; order Carnivora; family Mustelidae; genus Enhydra; species Enhydra lutris. The sequence continues at coordinate 16,394,773 of NW_019154098.1, read as the reverse complement.
AAGAAGAAGCATTCAGTGAGGTAAGAGGAAAAGCCACAGAATGTGTTCTTCAAAGTGCAGGAGACGGATGGCTTAATTTCTCCTCCATGCTCACGAAGCCCTTGGAATGGCAAACCCACTCACACTTCACTCATGGCATCAGAAGTATTCCCGAGCATATCTACAACTCAGAATAGAGTGCCTTGAAGGGAAGTAAGCAAATGAAGAGGCACCTAGGGTAAGGGAACAGCATTTCAGGTGCAGTAAGCAGAGGGAAGAACGGATGGAAGGGATAACTAAGAAACTGAAAGCAGTGATTCCTCTTTATTTCTAGGCTCCAAGATCTCTCAAGCCATGGAGGCAAGCTCTTGTGTTTACAGCCAGCCCAACACCGTTCAGAAGCTCCTTCCTATGTGAAAGCTGCTGGAGGGTAAAGCATTGAATACCATCTCTCACAAGAGAGGGGAGTGAACCGTCCCTTGGTTTGGCATCAAGAAGTGGTACTAACAAACTCATCTCCAGTTGGGGGCTCTTGACTAAAATTCATATGGAATTAAATAATCCTGACCACTTCAGGAGAGGCGGTTGCCCACCCTCTCCTCTCCTCTGCAGTTAAGTTCCCTGACCTACTTCTCCTTTACTAAGCAATCATCCTCTTCTGAGTTGGAACTCAAGGGTCATCTACAAACTTCTTTATTATTGTCATTGTTGTTTGTTTGAGATCATGACCAGAGCCCAAGTCAGAGACTTAACACCTGAGACACACAAGCACCCCAAAACTAACAAACAGTATTAAGTAGACCTAACAGTGGAGGGGAAAGTGATGAATTGAATGAGGGCCCCACCAGAAGACGACCTTCAGACAAATCCCCCAGCCATTCCATCCTCAGAGGGAAGGGCATTTCAGACAAAGGGAATGGCGAGTACAAAGGTAAAAGCATGAGAAAAGGCTTGGCCTACTTTCCATCTCGGGCTGAGTTTTAGGATCCAGATCATGCATAGTCTGGTGGGCCAGGAGCTTACTCTTTGAACAATGGGTAGGCAGAAACTGTTTCAGTAGGGAGAGATAGGATCGAAATGTTTTAAAAATTCTCATCCTAGTTGGTATGTAGAGAAAAAAAAAATGAAGGTAAGAGTCTTAAAGGAGAAACCAGTGAGAAGGCAGCTGTAGTAAACTATGTCCCAGAAGGTGGCTAGGGAGATCAAAAGAGGTAGACTAATATGGTATATACTTTGGATTATAAAAGTATATGGAGCATATAGAGTATGTAAACACCTGACCGTTAATCATCAAATACCTATAGGAAGTTGAGGAAAATGTGGGAGGCGGGAGGTGATTAGACATAGTTTCTGAACAGTGTGCTTGAGTAAATGAGTGGATGCTGCATAACATGGTACTATTATATACATGGGATCAGTGGTGGAAAGAAATCTGTTTTACAATTATTAAATATGAGTCACCTATCAGACACCAAATTGAGATATTAAAGACACAAATGGTATTGGAGTTGGGAGTGGGAGATATGGAGTGGTGGAAAATACGAACTTGAAAGTATCAGTAGAAGTAAAGAATCCAGAAAGGTTATTAAAGATGGAAAGTGGCAGTGTGTTTCTATACTGATGGAAATAATCCGGGAAAAAGAGGAAAGAGAAATTGAATATGCCTGGCATAGACAGGCATGTCTATGTCTATTTCAGTATTTACTGAAAAACTGAAGTCCTAAGAGAACACTGGGAGACAGTAGAGAACATACCTTAGAAGTATTCTAACTAAGGTGTGCATAAGCTGGAAAATTTATTCACCAACTTCCATCAGTTGCTGGTTGAGGAGTGCTCTCAAGAGGTGGGGGATGGGTGGGCAGTAATTCCCCAGCATTTCTGGCCTTCCCTGGACATATGCTAAGCCAATTCTGGTGAGCAGAGAAAGCCATCAGGCAGACTCCTAAGTGCTTTCAGTTAGAAGTCATTGGATTGGCATATACAGGAATGGTGAGTCTCAAAGCTATATGGGAGGGCGCCTGGGTGGCTCAGTGGGTTAGGCCTTTGCCTTTGGCTCAGGTCATGATCTCAGGGTCATGGCATCGAGCCCCACATCGGGCTCTCTGCTTAGCTGGGAGCCTGCTTCCCCCTTTCTCTCTCTCTGCCTACTTGTGATCTCCTGTCTGTCAAATAAATAAATAAAATAAAATAAAATAAAAAAGCTATATGGGACACCAAAAGGGTCTTCTACCCTGTCCCACTTGATATTTTCTCCATGGAATCTCAATTTTAAACATAGAGACAAAACTGACAACAACAACAACAACAACAACAACTCTGATTGACTGAATAGGTGTCAGGAAATAAACTGTTTTAGCTGTAACCTTGTGCCTCCCATAGAGACCTGAATTGGGGAACTTAATGAATGTTAACCTTTCTGGGTTTCAATGTCCTGCTGTGTAGAATGGTGAGAAGTAAGTAGAAAGAAGAGGACTTCTTTCCAACTCTTATTTTCGATTATTTGAATTTAGGTGTAGGGGAATTCTTCTTTGTCCTCATTAGCTATATCAAAGTATTTCAACAGGTATTAAATACCTACTATCTAACCACTTCAACTTATCACATTATAAGTCTAGAGTATCTACCCTCCGCTAGCCACTGTTCAGAGTGTTTTACATATAATATCTCTGATCATGGCAGTCATCTGAGAAAGTTAGTGTAAGTCTCATTTTACAGGTGACGATTCTGATTCTGAGAGGTGATACGATTTACTCGGATCCTTCTGACTTCCAAACATGTGTGGGTTTTTGTGTTTGTTTTTTTGGTTTTTGATACTGCAGGACAGTGAGACGGTGACGACTATCTCAACAAGAAAAGGGAATGAGGAGGGAATGACTCTTGCAGCAAATGCTGTGGCCACTGACATTGATCTGAGAGCCACCTGAGACTATGGGAGGCCTTTCTCCAAATTCAGCCCATCCTCCTAAGCGCACTTCTCTTTTTGGATTCGTGAGCAGAACTGAAGAGATGCACGAGGGTTCTGGAGAAAACCGACTAACTGGACGTCTTTAAGCCCACAGAACTCCTTGTAATTGTTAATCTTCTGTTGGGCGGCTGCAAGAGCGGAGTCAACCACAACAAAGATGGCGGCAGCGGCTTCACACGGCAACGGCGACGCTACCTGTCACCGAGGGCCTCAGTATTTAGTTCCGGCCTGCCCGTTTGACGTCACTTCCGACACCGGTTCCGCGGCGTCTGCGCCGCTCGTCCTGTAGCGGCGGTGGGGATGCTGAGCCGGGTGAGTGGAGTCTCAGGGAGTCTCGCGGAGGGAATCCGAGAGGATGTGGGGGGCAGCAACATGGAAAGGGAAGGTGGGAAGCCTGCGGCTGTTGTCGCGGTTGTGACTGAGCCTCGGTTTACCCAGCGATACAGGGAATATCTCGAGAAGCAGAAACTCCTGGACAGACGGCACCGTGTAGAAAAGATGCCGGATGGCACGGTGGCGCTGCCGGTGCTGGGAAAGACTCTCCCTGAGCAGCACCTGCACGAGCTGAGGGATTGTGTGGCTCCAGGCAGCACCTGTAGAGTAACGCAGCTCCTGGATCCTGTTCGCTCAAAGAAGGCCCAGGGTTGTTCACCGGCCCAAAGGCTGTGTCTTGAAGTGAGTCGCTGGGTAGAGGGCCGGGGAGTGACGTGGTCAGCTGAGTTGGAGACCGATTTGCCCCGATCTTGGCAACGACACGGCGACCTCTTGTTGCTGAGCGAGGACTGTTTCCAAGCCAAGCAATGGAAACATCTGGAACCAGAACTCTGGGAGACTGTTGCGTCGGCACTTGGCGTCCATCGTGTGGCCAAACGAGGGCGGGTATCCCCAGATGGCGCTCGAACGCCAGCAGTGACTCTGCTGCTGGGCGACCAAGGCTGGGTAGAGCATGTGGATAATGGGATCCAATATAAGTTTGACGTGACCCGGTGCATGTTCTCCTTCGGAAATATCTCTGAGAAGCTTCGAGTGGCATCGCTGCCCTGTGCTGGAGAAGTGCTGGTGGATCTCTATGCAGGGATTGGTTATTTTACCTTGCCCTTCCTCGTCCATGCTGGCGCTGCCTTTGTCCATGCCTGCGAGTGGAACCCCCACGCTGTAGCTGCGCTGAGAAAGAACCTTGATATCAATGGAGTGGCAGATCGGTGCCAAATACACTTTGGGGATAACAGAAAACTGAAGCTCTCAAACATTGCAGACCGGGTGAACCTGGGGCTGATTCCCAGTTCTGAAGAAGGCTGGCCCATTGCCTGCCAAGTGCTGCGGCGGGATGCTGGGGGCATTTTGCATATCCACCAAAATGTGGAATCTTACCCAGGCAAGAACCGCCAGCCTCCAGGAAGCAGTGAAATGGAGAAGGAACACTGGCCTTATCCTCAGCAAATGATCACCAACCATTGTACAAATGGAACACCCAGGGATTCTAGGGGGAAAAGGCTATCAGCAGCCACCAAACCAGAGTGGCAGAGGTGGGCGGAATCTGCAGAAACTCGTCTTGCCACCCTTCTTCAGCAGGTGCACGGGACACCATGGAAGACACAAATCCTGCACATCCAGCCAGTGAAATCCTATGCTCCCCACGTGGATCACATAGTGTTGGATTTGGAATGCCGCCCCTGTCCTCTAGTTGGCTAGAGAAGGTGGATCCTGAGACACAAGGATCTAATATGTGAGTGACCCTTAATACATAAGTTTAGGCGGGGTTCTCACTCTCTTTTCTCCCAGCCGCCTACTTTAATATTTTATGTCCCTGAAAGCAGGCTCTGGATCAGTCCAAGTCATCTTGTTTGTCTTCCATTATCACAATGAGAATGAACTGCATATCGGGGAGAAGCAGTATGGCTCCCTGAAATGAGGTCTGTACAGTGAATTCTGACCTCAGTCCTGTCTTTCCTTGGTATGTGGTTCCAGTATTCTTTTGGCCTTGGATTTCCTTACTTGCAAAATGAGGGTGTTTTTGAATGGTCTTATAGGCTATTGTCTAATAAGCAGTTGTACACAGGGCATTGGTTATTTTAGAGTGAAAGACATAGTGCTGTTTCCAAAATCACTCCAGCTACAGTGTGGAACACCGACCCGAGTGGGGCCAGGCTAGAAGCAGGGAGACCTTGGAGGAGGCTTCTGTGGTTGTCCAGGGAGGATACAGTCCAGGTAGCTTGGACTAGGACACTGGCAGTGGGAAGTGGATGGACTTGAGATACGAAATCGATGGGACTAAGCAGTACAGCCCAAATCAAAGCACTCAGATGGTGCAGCTTTGTTATGAAGGCTGACCAGATTAGGGAAGGAAAAGGTTAAGAATTACTCTATTTTATTAACTTCATTCCCTTTAGCATTTCTAAATGAGTGTTGGGGAAGACGTCTTATACATTAGGTTTGTTGTAGAAAAGAGGCTAAGAATGACTGCTTTAAATTATGGGGAAACTAGATTTCCAGCCTTAAGTTTATACAATAAGCTAGTTTTGTTTTGTTTTTAAGAGATTTTGAGAGAGCCTGTGAGCATGAGAGGTGGGGGATGGGAAGGGGAGAGGGAGAAGGGGAAGCAGAGAGAGAAGCTGACTCCCTTCTGAGCAGGGAGCCCAATGCTGGGCTCCATCCCGGAACCCTGAGATCATGACCCAAGCCAAAATCAGGTGCTTGACTGAGCCACCCAGGCGTCCCTAAGCTACCTATTTTAAAAGTTTAAATTAAAATCTTACATTTAACAGGGCTCAAGCTCCCTTTTCATATTTTTTTCTCTGGTGGACATCAGGGCCAACATAAGGAGCTATACACAATGTGAGATCTTCTGCAGTTTTTCAAGCCTCACCTTATTTTATGGCTGTCTGCCAGCACCACTGTTTACCACTGGAATGACTAATTGCAGAGAATCACTGTTTACCTTTGGGATGACTAATTTTGAGAAGCACTTCAGAGCTTTGTTTTGGTGCACTTTGAAGCCATCCGGGCTTGTTTTCTTGATGAAGGAAACATAGGGAAGTGTGGCTTTATTGGGAGTACAATTGTATGTCACATTTGGCTGGCTGGGGTTGGGCTGGAGCTGCTTGCCCTTTGCTTTTAACAGCGTCAGGAAGGACAGGATCGGTGAGCCTGTTGTGTATATGAACTGCAGATGCGTTAGATACAGCCCAGTCTCTGAGGAGCTCACAACCTAGCAGCAGAAATAACACAAAAACTGAAAGACTTGGAATACATTAAGTACCATGTAAGAAATAGCATGACATAGAAGTGTGGAGGTGGAGAAGGAAAGTTCTGAGAATGGGGACATCTTCAGAGAGGTCGTATCCGAACTCATTCTTAAAAACTGGGTAATATCTTGGGAAGTGGAGTCAGGGTGATGCTAGTAGAAGGAGAAAAAAAAAAATGCAGATGCAAAAAGCTTGCTCAGAAAATGTTTGGACATTGTCATTAGATCAATTTGGAAGAGAAGAAACAGTGAGAGATATGTTGAAGATGGGGTTTGTTATAAGGATTAAAAAGAATAGTGTCTAGTACAAAGTATGCCCCCAGGAAATGTTAGCTATCATGTGATCCCACCACGGAAGGGGGCTTGATTGTTCCATTTCCACCCCACAGAGCAGCCTGCCTGTTTGCCTTAATCATCTCCTCTTCTACATATGGGGTTTCTTCTCACATGTGTGCCTGCAGCTTTTGAGCCTCAGACTAGAAATGCGATGCTGGGACTTGAGCCAATATGGGGAGGAAGGAAGGCAGGGGAGAAGCAGTGAGGAAGGTGAGTCAGGGAGCCACATGTCCGGGGGCTGAGGAGTCACCTGTCTGCCGCAAGCTATGGATAGGCTGCTGAAGTCAGATACATTGGAATGAATGTGTGCACCCTGCAATAGACACATCAGGCCTTGAGGGTTCAGGGATGCCAGAAGGTTGACGTGGGTTCTGTGTTCATAGAATTGAGGTTCAACTCATACACCTCCTGCCTTCTCTCCCTTGTCCGTGACCCGAGGCAGCCTCTCAAGATTCAGTTTCCCCATCTGTACATATGGGTGAACAACTCACATCTCCGGAAGGATACTCTTTAGCTTTCAGTGAGTTAACGTACAGGGACTATCACCACCATGACTGGCACACAGGGACTACTTCATTCATTCAGGAGTCTTTATAGAAGGTGAACTACCATCTCCCAGTTTGGGTGTGAGGAACTGCTGTGCATTTGCTTTAGTAGTTAAAGTAGAATGTCCTTATTTTGAAAAGCCACTCTGATTAATTGGCCTTTCTCTGTGATGAGGGCCAGAGACAGAGGAGAGTGAAGCCGAGTCCTGACGGACGCCTAGCTGGCTCAGTAGATATGCTACACAACTCCTGATCTCAGGGTTGTAAGTTCAAGTCCCATGTTGGGTGTGAAGATTTAAAAATCTTTTAAAAAACCCAAAACACTAAGCTGAGTCCTGCCCACAGTAGGATCACTTCTGGTGACATGGGCACAGTGGTACAAAGTGCTGAGACAAATGGGTTTTTACAGGCACACCCAGGGGAGGCAGCCGTCCATGCCTGGGGATATGAGTTGGGGCAGTGGAGAGTGTGCGTGGGAAGATGGGGGCAGGGATGCTTCAACTGAGAATTAAAGAATGAGCCAGACTTACGTGTGGATGGAAGAAAACAAGGGTCCCTTAAGCCTTGTCTCCACCTTGAGTGTGTCCGTTTGCATTACAGTTTTCTCCGAGCACTTGCTGGATTGGCCCGCTCAGGAAGAGGCAGCTAATGGAACCAAGGAAAAAAGACTGAAAGGATCAGGAAGCTCATGGAGTGTTTGTTACCTCAGTCCAGGAATGTGTCCAGGTGCTGAAGGCTTCCTTTGTGAGCATCAGGATTAGTTGCCGGGTAACGCACTCACTTGATGGAGAGGTTGCGATTCAAAACCAGTAATGATAATTCTATTAAACTCCCTCGACTGTGAGTTGCTTGGTTCATTAACTTCATAATTTTAGTAAATTATATGCATATGTTGATATAGGAATATAACATATGCATTTTAAATAAATTTAAAATGATGATAAACTAATAAATAGCATTTTTAATTCACTTTTCTCCCACATGACAAGCACATGTGAGGAGAAACCCTATATATGTTATTCTGAACAGCCTCAGGGTACAGCTCCTTCTCACTGGGCAGGCGTAAAACCGGTCATTTTCTTGGCCTCTGGTAGTTTCCTCTTGTGTGTGTTGTGTGTACTGGTCATTACTTGGCTGCTGCTTTAGGAGAATGGTCAGCAGATGTCCAGAGTTGTCTGTAGCTCTCTCCACTTTAGTGTTCCACTCTCGGGACTCATTCCTGGGCTCCTGGGACTGGTCATTCCACACCTCTGGGAGTCTGCTGGGCTCCCCCTGCCTTCCCCCTCAAGCCACAGCCCAGAAACTTTCTCCAGACAGTAAGATGGAGTAAGTGGTTCGCCTTGTGGGTTCGCATCTCCCATGGGTGGTCGTCTGTTGCCTGTGTCCAGTGCCTTGAGGGGGCTTGTTCATGGGTTTTGTGTAGCTTTTTTTTTTTTTTTAACTATTTAGATGTTTATAATAATTAATGTACAAATTTACTAGCTTTCACAACCATTGAAGAAATTCACTCTAGCAATAATAAATACATACAAGTACTTAAGCTGACATGAAATTTCAACATATAAAGCACATAAGAATTTCTTACCACTGCTGTGCTGAGTATACCTACCTATATTATAAACTGAATATAGAAATATTAACAATAAATAGAATGGCATCTTTCTGATCCGATATGATAATACCTGGCAGGTTACTTGATGAACAACCACATAATTTCAGAGAGGCCACAAACTGACAGAATAGCTATTTGTCTCTCTGGCTTTTTAAAGGTCAAGGTTGAATCAAAGGCAAATAGAAAATAATGAATATGAAGTTAAAACTGTATTTTGGTACATACCATAGCTGCTCCACACACACACACACACACACACACACACACGACATACACACCACACATGCATACCCACACAGACACCACACGTATCATATTGTCTCCTGGATTGAATGGCCCATGCAGTAAAGCTGCACGTACACCATTAGGTAGGTAGATACAGGTGGACAGACTGTCCTAGTTTCTCTTTTAGTAATTGAATTTTACTTTTTTAAATCAAAGCTATACGTATGCATAGTTTCATAACTCCAATAAAGGTAACACAACTTTATGAATAAGACTACATTTCCACAACACCACAATGAAGTAGCTACAGCCTACAGCTCCTTTCCTCATTTTGGGGTCTACTTTCAACAATTTCAGCCGGACCATGTGTCAAAGGGAATTCAGGATCTAGCCAACATGTACCACCAGGAGCCATGAGGGTATGTATGGACCTGGGTCCCGAGAGCTGGCTAAGATGCAGTTCGCATTCATGTAGGACTCCACTCTCCCATCATATTATGGTCTGAAGAGATCTAGACCACCAGAACATCCCACAGAGTATCACGCTAACCTACTATATCTGTAGCATCATACTAATTAGGTCGGATAAAAAACTAGTGTATTGCACTCCAAAGATGGAAAATAATCACTAATAAACAGCAACCTGTTACAATAGTGGTATTTTTAGGGCTGCTGGTCTGCTTGAATGCTAAGATAGCCCCTTTGCAGTAAAGAAGTTTTTGCATCTCTCCCAGTCATCAGTACTCCTCTACCAAGGAAGCACACCAACCTCTCTCTGCTTCTCTGTGAGAATTCAGAACTTGGGAATGCTGCTCTGACTCAGATACTAGGTGACTTAGAGGGCTGCCAGTTTTCATTGGGATCCATGGCACATAAAGGCTCTAAATCAGGTATAAGCTGCGGTGTAATTAGCTTTATTTCACGGGCCATTCAATCCAGGGGGTTGTGTGGTACGAGTATCTGTGAGCCAGGGGAGTTGATGGCGAGCCCCAATGGGAAAATCACAAGGTAGTCCTACGCAGACATCTGTAGCAAGGCCAGGCGATAAGCAGTGGAGAACCGTGTATCATCCAGAAATGGCTCTTGCATGCCAGGTAGCGTCTGAGCATCTCTTAGGACATCAGGTAACCCTGTCGCCAGTGTTGCCCGTCACAAGCTGAGTTTCGCCAGGCCCTTCAAGTCAGTCCATCATAAGATGGAAGCGTCGCATCTGGGATGGATGACAAGGCCAGAGGAAATGAACAGGTGCACAGGCAGGTGGCCTACTCTTGTGTCATATTTATAACTCTTGCATCAGTGCCCTTCACTCCGCTCACATTTTGGCCACTTGAGAGGCTCTTTGGGCTCGCTGATGAAGGACAGAAATGCGCAGCTAAATTCCTGATAGGTTTTCTTGGAATATGGGTGCGAACAAGAAACAGACTGCTGCCACCAGACAGCCCTCCTCAGAAGTGAGGGGAATCCTCCCAAAAGGCAAAATTGGCAGTGTTTCTGGTTGTCCACTTTGTATAGGAAGAGAAGTGGCCGGAAGTAAGAATTACCTTTATGACAAATGTCAGATAGGTCAATGAGTTGATCAGGGACCTGGAGTGGGAAAGATTAGATCAGGGACAAGGAAGCCGGGAGAAGAGGCAGCGGAGAAGTCTCCGGAATTGGATACATGAGTAAAGGTCTTTGTATTGCAGTGCCTACCAGAGACCTGAATCACGCAAGAGGAACCAAACAAGTAAAAAGACTTCACTGGTTAATTTTAGCAGTTGTAGTCATGAGCTGCCCCAGTAGCATAATGGGCTCATGAATAAGGTCGGTTGAAGGATGTAGGTTAGCAAGATGCTAGCAGCATGGCCTCTGCTCACCAAGGAGCCACCCCCTAGCATTCGGCACTGAGCCCTTGAAACAACACCCTCCCTCAAGGTAGCAAGTGGATTACACTGGACTTCTGTCTTCTGTCGCAGAAGGGCAGTGATGCACCTTGACTAGACTCTTCCCATCTGCATGTATGAGTTTGCCTTTCCTGCCCACAGGGTGTTGGCCAGCATCGCTATCCAAGGGTTTACAAGTGTTTGATCCATCAGTCTGTATCCTACGTAATATTGCCTCTGACCTAGGGATCTGATTTACAACAAAGGTGTTTCAGTGGACACATGGCCATGTGATTCACCAGTCCTATCCCATCCTAGAAAATGCTGGCTTGGTGGAGTGGTGGGAAAACTTTTTTTTTTAAGAATTTTTATTTATTTATTTGACAAAGAGAGCACAAGCAGGCAGAGTAGCAGGGAGAGAGAGAGGGAGAAGCAGGCTTCTCGCTGAGCAAGGATCATGATGTGGGACTCGATCCTAGGACCCTGGGAACATGACCTGAGTTGAAAGACAGTCGCTTACCCAACTGAGCCACTCAGGTACGCCTGGAAAAACCATTTGAAACCAAACTAAGGCTTGGAGATAATGCCTAGTGAATGAGGTGCCATCCGCCAGGAAGCAGTATACATTCTAAACCCCTATTACACAGTGCCATGTCCCATCTAGACAGAAAATGCACAGCTAGGAATGAAAGGGTAGAAATAGAATTCCTACTGTGGTGGGCTAAATGATGCCCCCCAAATATGTCCATGTCCTGTAAGTATGTTATCTTACATGGTAAAAGGGACTTCGCAGATGTGATTAAAAATCTCAAAATGGGAGGAGGGTATCCTGGGTTATCTAGGTTGGCCCCCTAAAATCTCAGAGGTGCTTGGAAGAGGGAGGCAGTATGAAGAGGAGGAGCTGTGATGACTGAGGCAGGGTGCAGCAATGTAAGGAAGGGGCCACGAGCCAAGGAATGCAGGCAGCTTCTGGAAACTGAAAAAGGCAGGGAAATGGATTCTCCCCCAGAACGCTTCAGGAGGAACAGAATTGTGGACGCCTTGATTCTAGACTTCTGACCTCCATAACTGTGAGAGAATAAATTGAAATTGAAATCTTCACAGTACTGAATCTTCCATCTCAAAGCTTTTATTCTACTCGGTTGGGTGCAGCTCTGAAATGAGAAGTGACTATTAGGAGTCTGGACTACAGGATCCCATCGAGGGGGAAGAGTCCTGCCCTTCCCCTCGGTCAGTGGGCTACTATATCTGTCGTCTTTGGGCTCCCTACCTCGCCAGATGTTTTTAACTTAGTGTTACTTGTCTGCTGCCTCTCAGTATCTTAGCCCTCAGGTTATTCTTGACCATCGCTTTACATAATTAACATATTTGAACCTATAACCTATTTACATTCTAACATAAATTACGTACTATGAATGTGATGATCACATATAACAATCCAAAATAACAAACAATATCTTAACAGTAGTCTGAACCATACACTCCAGAACCATTGCAGAGTGTTGTGTGTCGTGTTGTAAGGGTTCCCGTGAGGATATTCTCAAATCTGTTCACCATACTAATTACTGTTACATACTATATGTCATACTAAGTACTTAAAATATATTGTTTTAATTGGTGTAACCAGCATGAAAAATTACTTACAGAGGATCAGATAGGCTCTGGAATCAAAAAATACCAGTTAGAATCCTGGCTCTGCCACTGTTATTTTCTGTATCTTTCCACAGGTTTGTTGAGATTAAACTCAACATGCTTGCATGCTATGTCTTTCATACTTTATCTGGCAATATTAACCATCTTTTTTCTTTTTCCCAGGGGAGGATACTGATGACTAGAGAGTTAAGTACTCTGTCTAGAGACAGAGCACTAGCAAGAGGCAGAAGTGGGCAAGTATACTGCCAAGCACATAGTGCTCAGTGTCTGTTACATGAATGAATGAACCAAAGTGGTCGGTATATACTCAATATTGATTCCAAATGCCACTATATTTTCTTATTTCCATAATTGAACAACAGACTCTTCCTGTTCATTCGGCATTAACAAAACCAGAAGACTTGACTAGTTGCTGAATTTTGATGGATACATCTGAAATTTACTTTAATGAAATGAGAAAAACTATAAAATAATTTCAGGCCAGAAATTACTTTTTTTTTTTTTTTAAGTAATTCCCAAGGTCTGCGAAAAAGTTATGGAACATATTTATCCCTTTCTGGGCTATCAGTTCCTACCCTTCCTACCAGCATCCCCGTCTTCCATTTGAAGTGAATATGTAACACATTGGTGGGTGAGGGGGGTGGGTGGTTCTAAGTACCTGTCTCCTGCTGCTTTCTCCCAGTAAGGAAGCTGCATGTACCCGCCCTCTGGTACAGCGAGGGGAAGATACATGGTCCAAGAAGCTCAACCAATTGCTTATCACTCTTGAAACTTGCAATCTTGAAAAATAATGAAAATAACCCTCTAATAAATTCCTTTTTTGCTCAAGACAACCCAGAATCAGTTGCGGCTCTCTGGAACAAAGACTTGGCAAATGCAAAGATCAACAGAAAATTCAAATGAGTTTTTACACATCCTACTTCCAGAGGCTTTTTAGAACAACTAAAAGGCATTCAGCCAAATGAACAGATTGTTATTTTTACACACAGGTAATTTATGTATATGGCGTATGCCTACATGAAACACACACCCTCCACACTGTTCTGTGTGGATTCAATATAAATACATACCTGAGTTGTGCAACTTGAAGTTCAAGTCAATGTAGAAACCAAGCAAAGATAAAATTCACTGAATTGCAGCTATTTCTATGAACGCAGATTTAACTTCTTTTTTCTTTTTTTCTTTTTTTCCATGTGGTGGGTGCTAAAGAGGGATTTTGCTTTTTAGGAACTTAGCTTCTGTTCAGAAGATGACTAACACAGACATTTCCTGATACAGAACTGAGAACACCTCTTGCAAAGCCAAGCAAACATAGCTAGTTTGTAAAAATCTATTCCTCTGAGATTTTCCCCATCGTTCCTCTGTTCCCATCATAGCATCTATTAAGTGGTATCGTCGTCATCAATGTTTTGGTAGTACAGGGTATTTTTCGGTATTATAGGAAGGGCATCCCTTCATCTTTACTCGCAGGTGATTATTTCTCCTGACTTAACTGGACCCATAAAATGTAAGCAGGCAGGGACGCCTGGGTGGCTCAGTCAGTTAAGCGTCCGATTCTTCATTTTGGGTCTGGGTCACGGGATCTCAGGGTCGTGGGATCGAGCCCTGTGTCAGGCCTCCTTGCTGGGCATGTAGCCTGTTTAAGATTCTCTTTCTCCCTCTCCCTCTGCCCCTCTCTTTCTCCCTCGCTTAAAAACAAAACAAAAACACCACATAAGTGGGCAACTGGAGAAGCTCAGACATGATGAAACTGAACTTAAAACATAGACTTAAAAGATGCCAGATATAAAGCAGAAGAGTGGATCCCTGGTGTAGGTAAAATCTTCTGAAAGCTTATGTTTTATTTTTAAAATTCCTAAGCTTTCTAAAAACCTCAGTAATATACACTTAGTTTTAAGATAGTATTTTAAAGTACTTTGCCAGGGTCTTATTAAAGCGTCATTTTATAGATAGGGAAAGTCAGATGGAGACTTTGAAGTCATGTAAGTAAGATAAGAATGGCCATACTACCACTCCTGAGCGCTCTGGGCCCAAATGGGATTTAGTTTGAATTAGAAATTCTTACACTAATGGATGGTTAAACATTTGCCTTCGGGTGGGTTGTGGTCCCAGGGCCCTGAAATCGAGCCCTACCTCAAGGTCTCTGCTCAGCAGGAGTCTTCTCCCTCGCCCTCTGCCCCACACCACCCCCACACTGGCTCATACCTTCTCTCTCTCAAATAAATAAAATCTTCAAAACAAATTCTATACTAATAAAATTTGTGCATCAAATTAAGATGACCAACCATTAAAACAATAAGGGCTGAGGCATTGTTACAAGATCTTTATTGACTCTTTACTACATTTAACTTTTTCAATAAAAGTTGGAGGAAAACCAGTTTTTTATCCTTCATTTTGCATTACCATAATATAATGGTACTCGCCTGCCTTCTCTACCACAATCCTGTTTTAACATTAATCCTTGTAGACTCTCTTCTCTGTAACAGCTTCTCTCTTTTTGTTTTAAATTGCAATCAAGGCAGAATAACAGGTGAGTTGAGAAGCTAATTTACGTCTCTGAGGTTTTCTATATAAACCTTAATAGTCCTCCCATCTTACCAAGTTTGCTTTCCTTTGGGAATTTAGTCAGAACCACAAGTTTATTCCCCAGATGTGCAATTTGGGAACATTAACCTGGCAGAGGCAAACAGACTAGATAAGAAAAGTGGTCATAATAATTATAATGAGGATATTGTAATCAGGCAAGCTACAGTAGGATCTTGGGTTAGGATAGTGGCAGTGACAATAGAAAGGAGACAAGTACAAGAGACTGTGAGGAAAGAATGGATACAATGTGGTAGCAAACTGGCTGTGGGTGAGAAGAGGAAGGAATCAAAGATGCCTGAAGTTCTAAGCTTCAGATAGTTCTGTGTTCTAATCCCAAATTTGACTGTTACTAGCCAATAACTACTTCAACAGTTTACTAGTAAGACACATGCTTGGTGATTTTGATAACCCATCTAAGCCCCAGTTTCCTCCTCTCTAAAACAGAGATAATAATACCTACCCAAAGAAGGCTGATAGCAAAGACTGAAGTAAAATGTATGGTGCCTAGTACAATGTAAGCACTAGGTAGATGCCCGTCATTATTAGTGGGGAATAACAGCAAAAGGTTAAAAACGGGAGACTGGAGTAAGGAGTTTGGGTGTTAGTCATCCTACCACACATACTCCACCCAGAGAAAGGGGTGTTGAAGTTTTATAATCGTCCCCTCTGGAGGGTTTTTAATTAATAGAGGATAATCACTCCTATAGATAAATCCCTGATACGAATGGATAGCAGAACGGTTTGGGCTAGGAGGCCAAATGAGTGAGGTTTTCTTCCTGTTTATCTCTCTCAAGGTGGCTGGGTTAGTAAAGTAAAGCAAAAAAAAAAAAAAAAAAAAAATCTTGTAGAGATTTGTAAAGAAGTGACCAAAGAAAAAGGGGTTTAGGCTTCCAGGGGTGGCAAACTTGTGGTAAGGTAAACATATGGGGGAAACTAATGGAAAATAAGGCTTCCTTTAGTGAGATTTGTGGGTAATTGAGAGTCTAAGAGTTGCCTTGGTAAGGGAGAGGGAGACACCTTTACAAATGGAAGTTTATACGCTGCTCTTTAGACAAATGGTGGCAGTGAGGAGGGCAGGCAGGGATCTTAAAAAATTGTTTAAGCTTCTACTGCTGTTTCTCAACTCTCTTCCGCTCAAAATAATCCTTATGTCAAAGTGGCATATTTGGGAGTGGCATATTCTGATCCCCTACAAAAATTTGATTATGGCTTCTTCCCAGGGGAGGAAAGAAGGGACTTCCTGGATGCTCTTACCTCAAAGACTACAAACAAAGAGGCCTGGGTTCTTGCCCTTAAGTCACAGTGGCCCTTAACATTGGCAAAATGCGGCCGATCAGTGCCCTCGGTTCTGTCCAATCGGGTAGAAGGTAGGAAAGGTGATGTGCAAAGAGATGAGAGGGATGATTTTCTTGGCAGCGGCCACCACACCTAGCCCAGTGCCACGTAGCACGGCCGCTGCAGAAAGCGCGCTCTGCAGCGCTCCAGCGGGGCCCCAGGCGGCCTCGAAGATAATTCCCCTGGAATGTCCGTCGTCCCCCAGACCCCGCCTCCGGGTGCGGTGGAGTAGGTCTGGCGGGCGGCGCCTTTTGCTCTCCTCCTCCCAAGAAGCTCTGAACCACGTTTATGGGCTGTCTAATGGACTATAATAAAACAGCTAATCATTCCCGCCCACGAAAGCAGGAGTCCCGCGCTCAGCCGACGCTGACACCGCCTCCGGCGACGAAGCCACTCAGTCAAGGGGGCGCGGCTACCGGAGAGCGCCTGCGCCTAGGGTGGCGCCAAAGCCGCGAAGGTGGGCGGAAACCATAGCAACACTGCGAGACGATTGCTACACCGTGCGTGTTGACGTTGTAGGGAGCGCCCCAAGCGCCGGATTATGATGCAATCAGCGGCGCGGGCTCCGCGGTCTCGCGTGACCGCGGGCGCAGCCTCCGGGCCTCCAAACAGCTGCAACGGCAGAGGCAGGCGGGCGAGGTCAAGATGGTGGCTCCGCGGGCGGGGGAGGTGTTGGAGGGAGGAGGAGCCAGACCTTAGCGGACCGGAAACACCGACACCCAGAGGCCTCCCGGGAGTCGCCGCTGCTGCCTCAGCCGCCGCCGCCTCCGCCGCCTGCTCCAGCTCGAGAGACGCGAGCGGGCGGCGGGGCGGGCCGTGAGGGAGCAGAGGAGGGAGGGCGGGGGCGGAGTCGCCCGCCTTAGCCCCCGCCCCTGGCCGCGGTCCCGGGCCCTGCCCCGCGCGGCCCTGCCCTGCTCGCCCAGCCCCGGTGTGGCAGCGGCTCATGGCGGCGGTGGGGCCCCCGCAGCAGCAGGTGCGGATGGCCCATCAGCAGGTCTGGGCGGCGCTCGAGGTGGCGCTCCGGGTGCCCTGCCTCTACATCATCGACGCCATCTTCAACTCCTACTACGATTCCAGCCAAAGCCGGTTCTGCATCGGGCTCCAGATCGTCCTCCGGCTCCTTGGTAAGGGGAAAGGGGTAGCTTGCGTCCCGGGACGGCTTTGAGGGTCGAAACGTGCTGCAGGGAGCGGGCACCGCGCGCAGGCTGTGGGTTCTGTGTGTATGTGTGTTTGAGAACTGGTTTCTTCGCCTATAGGGGAGTCTCTGCAGGTTGGGAGGGGGAAGAGATGACACTTGTCTCAGAGTTGACAGCGGAGCGGTCCTCCTTAAAAGAGTCAGCCTTCCGTTCATTTCTGCACCCGAGGCTGGGGAGAAAGCATGGGTGTGTGAGCATGCGGTGCTGTTTCTCTTGGGGAATGAGTGCTGGCTTGCCGCGTCTTACGCGACAGCCTTAGAAAAACAGCAACTGTTTACCCCGATCTCGCCGTGTGACCTTGGACGTGAAGTGCCAAAGCCTGGGCCTCAGTTTACCCCTTTCCAAAATGCAGAGTACTCGTATGTTGTCAGTTCCCTATCCACGAGGTCCACATGATCGTGAAATGTCTGCAGTAAATGACATCCAAAAGAGACAGGGTTTTGAATGTCAGACCTTGAAACCATTACTAAAAGTGCTCATGAAGGAGGCGATACTTGGAACGACTCCTAAAATTTTCCATGAATAGAGAGGTATTGAAAATGGCTATAGAAACGTGGCAAGAAAGTGATGAGACTTTTCCTAAAGAGTCTTCTGAAAATCAGCGTCTTTGTTGTATATGAATGGAGTGTTAAAAATATCTTATGTTTCACTCCCAATCTTCACTTGCATTACCAGAGTGAGAAGCATTTATGCATAAAAGACTTTTTTAAAGTAATTGACTTGGCAAATTTTGTTAATGAGGTAATTCTTGTGATTAGTTTTTCATAGGCTTGTGATCTTGGAAGTGTTGCTGAGGAAGGGTAGATGATGAGATCCCTACCAAGCCTTTCTGAATTAGGAGCCATCTGTTGCTTCTTTATTCCTTCTCCCCCCCCCCCCCCGCCCCAAAAATTGAGTTTTGTTATTGGCAATAACATTTTACATTTGTTTGGTACTTCACTTTTGTAAAGCATTTTCACTAACATAAACTTCAGTGTACTTAGAGGTGGATTGTGTTATTCTTAATTTTTTAAATGAGGAAACTGAGGGGCATAGAGGTTTAGTGTGTTTTGCTTTTGATATACAGCAATTAAATGGTTGTCAGAGCCTAGGCTTAAAAATCTTCTGACATCAAGGGTGATTGACTTTCCTCCTTACAGCTGCTGTCCAGATACAGAATGAGATAGTAGTGATCCTATGCTAGGTCTTTAACAGATGTGAAAGTGATGTTCTTTAGCACAAGACTTCTCAGTTACCCACCAGCCACTTAATCCCAGTCATTCCTTCTTATCACTGCAAAAGTGTGATGCTCTCATTATTTGAGGGAGCTGTGTGATTTCACGGCCTATGCAAATATGGAGTCATTATGTTCTATATCTGAAACTATTATGTTATGTGTCAGTTATACCTCAGCTTAAAAAGAAAGCATTCACTAGTTTTCATCTTTCATACTTAACGTATTTTGCTTAATTCTGGTAGTCATGGGGAAAAGTGATTTTAGTTAAATAACGTTAAAGTAAAATTAATAAGGGGGACCTGTTGGGAAGGCATTTTATTTCTCCCAGTTAGAAACCACTCATCATGACCATAAATTAACAGGCAGTTCCTTATCTCAGTTTAGTTACTTAGGGGTTCTAGCTGAGCCTGACGAACTGCCAGCCCTCTTTCCCCGCTATGCCCACATTTGTTGATGATATATAAATGAAGGCAAAATCTATGCCAACTCTTGGTATGGAGAAAAATTATCATTTCTATTCCTCAACTCCCCTGATGGGAGAGAGCTTGCTAGAGAGACAGCAGAAGCTAACAGACTTGTAGGGAACTACCAATTTTGGGATAACCGAAGTGCTGCTTTAGAAAGTAACCGAATATAACATAGAGGGGATGGGGGGGATGACTTTCCTTGCTTCTCTTTTGAGAGGAGGTCATGATGGAGGCCCCTCCAAAAAAAAGAAGGAAAGAAAGAAGAAAAGAAACAGCTGTATTTGAGAGGATTCATGGATTATTGGCAAATAGTGTAGCCCCTGCCTCAGATGTTCTTTTGACCTGTGACTGCCTATCCTCTGACAATCCCTTTGTGACCAGGTGTTTTAATGCGGTGCTCTCAGTTGAGCTGTAGGTTAAGGAGCTTTAAGGAAAAGTGAGTATTTTCCTTAATTAAATCATTTGTAGTTTAAGAACACTTAACAGTAATTTTGGTATTTGTTTTATTTTTTTTGTAGTAAATCATGGAAGTTTGTATGCGACAATTACAGTAGAATGTGACCTCAAGCAAGTTATTTAACCGCTCTGTACCTCTCTTTTCTTATATTTTTAAAGATGGGCAATAATGGTCTGTCATAAGGTGTTAAGGATAATAACTGAGTTAGGATGTAAGCTCTTAGAATAGTACCTGGGACCTAGTAAGGCTACTAAGTGTTAGCTCTTAATAAGCTTGATAACTTTAGAAACAATATTTCTGTACTTCTATTAAAACCACACTGGTACAGATATTTTGGTCTTCTGAAGGCTTCAGTCTAATTTTGGTGCTTTGAGAAATACAAAATATTTTCCAAATCTATTACCTGGACTGCCCCTTACATGGTACCGGTGTAGTTTGCTAATTATTCACATTTGTGAGAATGATAAAATTCTTTTTTTTTTTTTTTAAGATTTATTTACTTATTTTAGAGAGAGAGCACAAGTGGGAGAGGGAGAGACCCCAGGTAGACTCCCCACTGAGTGTGGAGCCTAACGCGGGGCTTGATTCCACGGCCGTCTGAGATCGTGCCCTGAGCTGAAACTACGAGTCAGACACTTTAACAGGCTACACCACTCAGGGGCCCCGAGAATGATAAAATTCTTAAAAACTGGTTTTGATGCTAAAAGTTCACCCTGAATAAAAACAAATGTCTTCAATGTTTGAGGTCCGTTCAATGAGGCTGCTCTTGTTGTTCTTGAAAGTGACAGGTTTGTGTGTAAAAGATACCATAAAGGATAGTTGAAATTAATTGTTCTGTGCCCGGTTGTTGTTGTTGTTGTCGTTTTAAATAGTTGCAGACCTCAGCGTTACTATATATAAATCTCAAAGCTTGTCAGTCTCATCTTTTTCTTTAAAATGAAATTGTAATAATGGAAATCTGTTCTCATTACCAATTTTATATCTCATCTCTAAAGAATTTACTCCCCTGTCCCTACAAAAAAGTACTACCACTGTGCTTTTGGTATCAAACTAATGTAAGAATTTCAGCAGATCAGAATATAAAGGATCTCATTTTTTGAGATCCAGATGAAATCAAATCACAATATATAGAGTATTTAAGAATATTAAGCTATTCTTAGGAGGTGTTAAATGCTAAATGAAATGCAACCCAGTGCAGCATACTGCTGAATTAACGAGTCTAAATCCAAGGCAGAAAATACAAGCATGGGAGTTTGTTTTAATAGTATTACTCAGGTAATGATAATTCATTGACGTGGAAAGGCCTTTCTAAACATACAAGAAAACCCCAAAATTAGAAGGGAACATTTGATAAATTCTAATAAATAAAAATGAAAAACTTTTTTATGACAAACATTTTTTTTTAACTTAAAAATGACAAACTGAGGACACTGTTCGCATTGTATGGGATTGAGTAAAAGCTTTACTGTCATTAAGAAAAATTTATACTCCCGGAGAAAAACGGGTGCAGGATAAGCAGTTCCCAATAAGTGAAATGCAGATGGTCAATAAGCAAAAGAAAAATAACTCGGCCTCAGAACAAATTTCAGTTATCAGATTGGCGAAGAGTTCAACATTCAAATAAAAACTAGTTTGTCCAAGTTGTAGGGAAATGAGTAAAGTCATACAGTTTTGGTGTACAGTCACTCCTATGCAGAGGCATTTGGCTCTAGCCACTGAATTCATCATACAGCTTTTGACTCAGTTCTTCTCAGAATTTGATCTAGAGACATAGCTGTACTTGTTCAAAGACTATGGGAAAGGACTTTCATTGCAGCATTGTTGGTAATAACAAAACTTAATATTGATTAAAAGGGGGGCGCCTGCGTGGCTCAGTAGGTTAAGCCTCTGCCTTCAGCTCAGGTCATGATTTCAGGGTCCTGGGATCGAGCCCCGCATTGGGCTCTCTGCTCAGCAGGGAGCCTGCTCCCCCCCCACCCCTGCTTCTCTCTATGCCTGCCTCTCTGCCTATTTGTGATCTGTCATAAATAAATAAAAACTTAAAAAAATATTGATTAAAAGGGAACCTGTTCTTTGTATTACATTTAGACGCACAATAATGAGTTTTTGAAAAGAATGGGAGTTATTTTGGGTGCTGTAGAAAGAACCCAGAAAACCTTTGAACTGAAAAAATATTGAAGCAGTAGTAATTTTGACACGATAGGGATAGATTAGGAATTCTCAACAATACGATTGACATTTTGGACGGGGTAATTCTTGGGGAGGCGGGGGTGCTGTTCTCTGAATTGTAGGATTTTTAGCAGTGTCCTTGTCTTTACCGATTGCAGATCCGTCAGCACCCTTCTTCCCCCTTTTGTGATTGCTAAAAATTCCCTGGATACTTAGATATTGCCAAATGCTTGGTGTGGGGGTGGGAGGTGGTGTTGGTGCAAACTCTGATCTCTGTTAAGAATCACTGAGACAGACAAATAGGCCAATAGCACAGAATGGAAAGCCCAGAAATAGTGCACCCATGTACACAGAGAAACTTGATGGGTGTCAGAGGTAGGACTGAAGTATATAATTTGAGGTAAATATAGACTATTCAGGTCATGGTCATTTAGTTAATGGAAAATATTATACTGGATACTTAACCACCAACATGTGAACAATTCTAAGTGACTTAATATCTGAATGTGAAGAGCATAACTTTAAAATTTTTGGAAGAAAATATAGGAGAATATAGAGGGTATTTTTTAACCTTAGAGTAAGAGAGACACTCTTTATAAATACATGAAAGTTGGGGTGCCTGGATGGCTCGCTCAGTCTGTTAAGCTTCTGCCTTTGGCTCAGATCATGATCCCTGAGTCCAGGGATGGAGTCCTGCATCAGGCTTCTTGCTCAGCGGGGAGCCTGCCTCTCCCTCTGCCTGCCCTTCACCCTGCTTATGCGCTCTTGCTCGCTCTCTTGACAGGTAAACTTAAAAAAACACATAAAAGTCAGGGCACCTGGGTAGCTCAGTCAGGTAAGCCTCTGACTCTTGATTTTGGCTCAGGTCATGATCTCAGGGTTCTGAGATTGTGCCCTGCATGGGGCTCAGTGCTGGGTGTGGAGCCTGCTTCAGTCTCTCTCTCCCCTTCCCACTGCCCCTCTGCCTCTCTAAAACACACACACACACACATTTGAAAGTAAATTTATAAATAAAGATTGATAAGTCCAACAATATTAAAATTAAAACCTAAAAAATAAAAAACATGAAAAGACCAGCCACATACTGGAGAAGATCCTTACATTACAGCTAACAAAAAATTTGTAGTCAGAATATTTTTAAGTGTCTACGAGTCAAGAAGGAAAAACAACTCCATAGATAAATGGACAAAAGATAAATTGGCAATTCAGAGCAAGAAACATGGTCAATAAATTGGAAGATGCTCTCTTTGATAAGTAATCAGAAATGCATTTGTTCTTTTTTTTGTTGTTTTTTTATAATTTTTTATTTTTTTATTAAGATATAATGTATTATTAGTCCCAGGAAGGCATTTGTTTTTTATTTATTTTTTTTAAACATTTTATTTATTTATTTGACAGAGATCACAAGTAGGCAGAGAGGCAGGCAGAGAGAGAGGAGGAAGCAGGCTCTCCACGGAGCAGAGAGCCCGACATGGGGCTCGATCCCAGGACCCTGGGATCATGACCCGAGCCGAAGGCAGAGGCCTTAACCCACTGAGCCACCCAGGCGCCCCACATTTGTTTTTTAAAGGTAAAGAAAACTCCACTTTTACAATGCGATCCCCTTTGGTAAAAAGCAAAAAATAATGTGTTTATGAATATATATTTATACAAAACTGTGTTTATTCTTCCTCTAATACCTGTAAGGTTTACTTTAAAAAATTATATTGAGATTTCTTTTTAATAAAAACATGTTAAGAATCTTAGGAGCAAAAACCCAAGATTTCTTACTGATAAAAGAGAATACTCTTTTTAACCCAAAATGAGAGTTTGATAGAAAAATTTTCTTTATGCTCTGGTATATTTATCAAGTATACCTGTAGATTAACATTTCAAGATATTTACTTTGTCTACATTTCATTGCTGAGGGCTCCCTTTGGATTAAGGTAATCATAATATTTCTGTGCTTTTCTGTCTTTACTCTGTTAGGCATTTAAATGTTTTTCTGCAGTTTTCTTTAGATCATGTTTAAAAGGTATTTAAAGATATCTGGAGAGTTATAAATATTATGTCTTATTTCCTGTTTAGTCCTAAGCTTCCAGACAAGGTTAAAGAAAGTACGAATGTATTTTACACATAAAGGGGTTAAATGCTTTGTTGTACACTGTGCCAGGGTAGTGTTTGTTTTGTTTGCTTATTTTTGGTAGTCAAATTGCAGAGGTCCTGAACTCTCCCATGAATTGAGTTCTGTGTATCTTCAAAGCTCCTGAATTGATTCTGATCCTTGCCTGATCCTACCCTGAAGACTTCAGTGAAACTCTGATCACGAGATGTGGAGAACTGGATCCCTGAAATGTGCTTTCAGTTACTTCTATTTTCCAGTGTCCTATGGTGGTTTTTTTTCCATAAAGTAGCATTTATATATAGTTTTGATTGCTCCTTCAGATCACTCTTAAATCCTAATGAGAAACTCTACCGCTGGGCTTGATTTTCTTAGGCCTCTAAGTATTCAGTATTTCCTTCCTAAAGAGTTTTATATCTGAAGTTGTGAAAATGCAACATACTGATGCTCTTGACAATGCTCCCTAAAGGCCGTAAGGGGGAATGTTACTGGAGAGACTCGTTACTTGGTAAGTTGGCCACACAGAGGAACATGAGTATACAAGAAAAATGTAATAAGAAACTTACATACATGCAACTTTTGGGTAGGAATTAAAATAATTTTATACTGTTCTTGAAATGTTTCATCATTATTATGTCTTGGGGTATAATTTTAACGAAGAGAAGAGTGGTATCTTCTTTTTTTTTAATTCATTTTTTTATTATTATTTTTATTCATTTATTCATCTCAAAGAGAGCATGAGCAGGGGGAGGCACAGAAGCAGACTCCTTGCTGACCTGGGAGCCCTACATGGGGCTCAGTTCCAGGACCTGGAGACCATGACCTGAGCTGAAGGCAGACACTTAACCATCTGAGCCACCCAGGCGCCCCAGAAAGAGTGATATCTTATTGTTACTTGCTAGGATACATCGGACTATAGTCTCACTACATTGTCCTTCATCCCCTCCCCTTTTTTCCCTTTGATATATTTGCATGAAGCAAAAAAAAAAGTATAAAAATACTTCTAAAAATCAAATCATTCAATAGCTCAAGGAAAAAAGCTATTAGAATAAAAAGGGCTGGTTTATAAATTATAGCAGAGTTCATATTCACAGGTAAAGATTACCCCTTTGTGAACAGTTGAGAAAAATACTTTACAGTCCCTGTTTGATTTTCTTCTTATAAGTGGCATAAAATAGAACTGCAGTTATCTGGGTTTTGTTTTGACTTGTTTTAGGAGATTAAGTTTTGTTTCAGGAAAAATACTTTTGTTTTTCTATGTAGAGAAAGCAAGATTACGTATAGTGGCTGAGTTAATCCCATTTCCTGTTACCTTATGTGAAAACGGTTTCTGAACTTCCGAAGACCGTTATGTTCTATTGAAAGGCCCATTCCGAGCTGCCAGCTCCTTGGGAGATTGTTCGTGGCCCATTTGCTCCAGGAATCAGGTGGTTCTTATGCAGAGACGCACGTGTCTTTCCGGTGGTTGTGTCCTTTTGTTCTTCTTTTCATGAATGACCTGACAGGTTGGCACAGGATAAATTTTAAGTTCAGGGGCAAAGCCATCAGTTGGAAGAACTAACCCTTGTTTTTCTATGCAATAGATTGTAAAATGCCTCCACCGTTATATGCAGTGTCTTTTTTCGATCACGTGCTGAAGTACGGCGGAGAGGTGATGTTTTCATTTGGGGTTTGACACTGCTGTACTCCAAGCTCTGGTTTCACAGCTTTGCCTTGGGTTTTCATAGGTTTCATTTTCCATATGTGCTGTATTTTGTGCTTGCCTTTGAAAATATAATCCAGGATTCTACGTTAACATTTCTCCATTGTTATTTCAATAAACAATGAAAATTTTTCTGCAGAATATTTTGGGATTCATAATGTGCAAGGTAGGATCCTTGCTTGCTGTCACAAGGGTACATTATATAACAGGGTCGATGACCTCCTCAGATAACTAAACTACAGCACAAGGTAGTGTATGAGTATTGGGCATTTCACTGAGTTCTGTTGGTAATTTCAAAGATCAGTAACTATCAGAGAAAACTGGTCTATTGGATGGGTAGGATTTAAACAGTCCGGGAGTTGGGAAGCTCACCATACCAAGCAAAGAGAGGAATGTAAACATAGCTGTGGCTATGGCAGAGAAAGGCGTGGGGGTGTGTTGGAGAAAGTCTGGAGTGGTGGTGTGTGTGTTGGGAGGAATACCACATGGGAGCCTTGAGTGTTTGGACAAGGAATGTAGATTTTTGTTGATAGTAATTTCAGGGGCTACTGCTTTTGAGCAAAGAAATGAGGAAAAGCAGTTTGTATATAGATGGGATTGTGGATAGATCTGTACAGGAGTTTTTAGAGTCTAGCTAACTGGTTCGTGTCACCGAGAAGAGGGAGGTAACAGGTGTTAGCAGAATTGGCAAATAACTGTCAAAGTTTTAGGGTGCGGGGCTAGAGGTACCATTAAGAGAATTATGGTACCTTTACCTGCAGTTGGAAATCTCAAGAGTTATTTGAAGTCAGGTTTTAGAAATCTTGCGTGTTGCGGTTATAACGTAGAAGTGGAACCAGGTGAATATTTGGATATCCTTTCCATATTGAAGCCTTGGGTGATAGTGTTCACTGTGATTACACAAACTTTGAGCACAAAGAAAGATGATGCTGAATGCACATCACACTGTATTCGGTAACTTACGGAGTAGGGGGGTACTTCATTTTTTAAAACATGTTTTTGGTTTTCTGAATGTGACTTTTTGTAATTTGAAGAACAGTGAAAAGGGTTGACTATTTGTAGTAAGAGATACAGTAGTGTACAGGAAAAAGAACTTGGATGATGTTTCTGAAATCTGTAGGAAAGTATATAGAGGGGGAAAAAAAATCCCTGAATTTGGATCCATGGAAGAATGCGCAGATTTTAAGGAGCAGGAAATATTAATGCCAGCAGGAGTTCACTATTTGAGAAAAAGAAGGCATAAGGTGTAAGTATAAAAGTTAAACTTGATTTCCTAAAGAACATTTTTAAGAAAAAGAAGTCTAAGATTAGGAACAAATATTTGCATTTTGCTTATTTTTGATGTTTTTTAAAGTAATGGAGTTGGTTTAAATATTCTTAGTACTTATGAAATTATAAAGGACATGTTCTTTCAAGATTTAAAAACTTGTTTAAATGTAGATATCACTAACTAATCTTGGAGATAATTTAGTAATTTGGTTTCTGGATATATAGTACTACTTGAATTTGGAACTTAAAAGATAAGGAATAAGATTTTTAAAAATAGTATGATCTGTTCTTTTGAACTCTGACTTTACAAAACCTTTCTTGGCCTTTAAGCCTAAATTGCCTTGAGACTTAATGTTCATAACTTTGAAAATATTGTATTTCCTAATTAAGGGAAAGGGGGTAACTGTTAGTACAAAAACATTCTTTAAAATGTTGCATTCAAGGGGCACCTGGGTGGCTCAGTCAGTTAAGGGTCTGCCTTTGGCTCAGGTCATGATCTTGGAGTCCTGGGATTGAGCCCTGCATAAGGCTTCCTGCCCAACGGGGAGTCCACTTCTCTTTCTCCCTCCGCCCTTTCCCCCGCTTGTGCTTGCACGCGTGCTCTCACAAATAAAATCTTTAAAAAAGTTGCACTCAAATGACCTTTCTTTCCTTTTTTTTTTAGGTATATTTGTATCCAGTATTGTTCTGATCTTGTCACAACGATCACTTTTCAAGTTTTACATGTATAGTTCAGCCTTTCTCTTAGCTGCAACTTCAGTGTTGGTAAATTATTATGCTTCTTTGCACATTGACTTCTATGGTGCCTACAACACATCAGCTTTCGGAATTGAGCTGCTTCCTCGAAAAGGGCCCTCGCTGTGGATGGCACTCATCGTTCTACAGCTGACCTTAGGGATTGGATACATCACACTACTACAGATTCATTCCATCTACTCACAGTTAATTATTTTGGATCTCTTGGTTCCTGTAATAGGCTTAATCACAGAGCTGCCATTACACATCCGAGAGACTTTAGTTTTTACTTCTTCTTTGATTCTCACATTAAACACAGTGCTCGTCTTGGCAGTGAAACTTAAGTGGTTTTATTATTCTACACGGTATGTTTATCTTTTAGTGAGGCACATGTATCGAATTTACGGATTACAGTTATTAATGGAGGACACGTGGAAGAGGATTCGTTTCCCAGATATCCTGAGAGTCTTTTGGCTAACAAGAATTACAGCTCAGGCTACAGTGTTGATGTACATTTTAAGGATGGCAAATGAAACGGATTCCTTCTTTATTTCTTGGGATGATTTCTGGGACCTCATTTGCAATCTTATAATTAGTGGATGTGATTCTACACTAACTGTACTGGGCATGAGTGCTGTAATTTCCTCAATAGCCCATTACTTGGGCCTTGGAATATTGGCCTTTATTGGATCAACTGAAGAAGATGACCGGCGGCTTGGCTTTGTAGCGCCTGTTCTCTTTTTTATTTTGGCTCTTCAGACTGGTTTAAGTGGGCTGAGACCAGAAGAGAGACTTATTCGCTTAAGTAGAAACATGTGCCTTTTATTGACTGCAGTCCTGCATTTCATCCACGGAATGACAGACCCTGTATTAATGTCTCTCAGTGCCTCTCATGTGTCCTCTTTCCGTAGACATTTTCCTGTGCTCTTTGTCTCTGCTTGCCTGTTTATTCTTCCTGTTTTACTCAGTTACGTTCTTTGGCATCACTATGCACTAAATACATGGTTGTTCGCAGTGACGGCCTTTTGCGTGGAACTCTGCTTAAAAGTAATCGTTTCTCTCACTGTGTATACATTATTCATGATTGATGGCTACTATAATGTCCTTTGGGAAAAGCTTGATGATTATGTCTACTATGTTCGTTCAACAGGCAATATTATTGAATTTATATTTGGAGTAGTAATGTTTGGAAATGGGGCTTACACTATGATGTTTGAGTCAGGAAGTAAAATTCGGGCTTGTATGATGTGTCTACATGCATATTTTAACATCTACTTACAAGCAAAAAATGGCTGGAAGACATTCATGAATCGCAGGACTGCTGTTAAGAAAATTAATTCACTTCCTGAAATAAAAGGGAGCCGCTTACAAGAGATAGACGATGTGTGTGCGATCTGCTATCATGAGTTCACAACATCTGCTCGCATCACACCGTGTAATCATTATTTCCACGCACTTTGCCTTCGGA
The DNA here is from genome assembly GCF_002288905.1 of Enhydra lutris kenyoni. NCBI lineage: Eukaryota > Metazoa > Chordata > Mammalia > Carnivora > Mustelidae > Enhydra > Enhydra lutris. Next base: position 16,365,651 of record NW_019154098.1, on the reverse strand, counting down.
AATGGCTGTACATCCAAGATACCTGTCCAATGTGCCATCAGAAAGTGTACATCGAAGATGATATTAAGGATAATTCAAATATCTCTAACAACAACGGATTTATTGCACCCAACGAAAATCCAGAGGAAGCTGTAAGAGAAGCTGCTGCCGAATCTGACAGGGAATTGAACGAAGAGGACAGTACAGACTGTGATGATGATGCTCAAAGAGAAAGAAATGGAGTGATTCAGCACACGGGCCCAGCAGCTGAAGAACTTAATGATGATACTGATTAAAATAGCATTTACTAATCATTGAGGTTATTTGTTTAAAATTCAGTTCATCCAAAATGGAGTAATACGCTTCACTTCAGTGTGTAACCAAGCACAAAAACAGTATCCATGTTCAATCTGTGAATGGTTTTCCGTTTACTGTGATGTGCTACTGTAAATATACCTCTTTAATTACTTCTGGTCTCTTTGGTGACCTATTTAAATTTGTGTACATTATTGTACATAGAATAAAATGTTTTCACGTTTTTATGACAAAATTTGAACAAATAGCTTTTTAATAGATGTAATAATACAGTGCGTCAACTGTGCCAAAGATTCCTCAATGAAAGCATATAAAAGTAACTCTGGACCGTAGTTTTTCTTTAAAATGGGTGGGAAAATGAAAATGCAGGTTAGAGGAAATCACATTAAGCCAAGGAAATAATTTGGACCAGAGGATAAAAGCTGTATGTAGAGTATTTTAAAACGAAAGGGAAAACAGGCTTCCAAAAGAGAGGCTTTTTTGAAATTTGAATGTAGTGGTTGAGCTGGGTTCAAAAGTCATGATTCAGAGACTGTGTAAGAGTTGAGAAACAGGCTTTTATCAACTAAACTTTGGTATAAAAACCAGAATGTGCTAACTGTTTAATTTTGATGTAAATAAAACCAGTATATTTGTTGGCCGTTCTGTTTACAGCGTTGACATAAAATTGTCCTTTCAGACTTTTGAAAAGATTACAAAATGAAATATTTGGGAGTTTTCATTGTTGTGAACTAAGACCTTAACGGATACTAAAATTCTGATCTGACTTGATGAATAAAAATGAGGGGAGGACAGTATGTAGTAATATGGAGTACCTCTTCAGACAACTTCCAGAGACTTCCTTTATTCAATCTTTCAGTAAGTTTTACCATGAAATTTTACATACATGATGGGAAATGGAAAGAACATACCAATTACATGTCAGGAAAAAATAATTTAATGGTGTTGTTATATAGTGTATTGGCTAATTCCAATGGATCCTGCTCTCTTACTGCTGACATTATCTCCAGTATTTGACTAAAAGAAAACAAAACAAAATGGTTAATTTCCAAGTATATGCTCAGTTTTAAAGGTATGCGTTTCCACATAAAGGAAACCACTGTTCTAGCACTTTTAACATAGTAAGTTTTACAGGTACAAGGTTTTTGGCACTATGAACAGAAAAGTTTAACTGTTATATTTAAAATAATTTGAGACAAATTTCTGGGGCAGCCTTGCATATAACTAGAACCAAGGTCCAGGTTCAAATAAATTTGAAAACCAGCCCCTATTATGTCAACCACAACTAACGGAACTAACCCAGTGAAGAGAGTTCTTTTAAACTGTGGGTCATTATGGATTCATTAATGGGTCATGATGAGCTTTCAGAAAATTGTAAGAAAAGGAAAAGTACGTTGCACTTAGTAAGGGAAGTACTGTTTCATTTCTGTTGGGGGTTTATATATGTACATGGGTGCTGAGTCATACGGTCTGCGGTATTGCGGGTACGGCAAAGTCTGAAAGCTACTGCTAAGAGATTTAGTTCCAGAAGCAGCAGGAATTTGCTGCAGCATGATCAGCACAATGACAGCAAAGTGAGAAGTTATTTATTTAGAACAGTGTATGGTTATTGGGGTGGGGGGAGGAGAGATGCTTTCTCTTCCTGTACTTACTCCCTGCAAGAGCGAGACTAACCCAGATGTCAGATCTTTCATTTTCTGTTCCTCGAATAATCAGTAGTACTGTTCTCTAGCAATACTATAGATAGGTTTTTATACATGAATTAGAAAGATCTGAAGTCCAAAGTGAACATTTAAGTATTCGTTAAGATTTTTCTCCCTGGTATCAGTTTCTTAAAAATGAACACATAAAGGAATTAGGGATTAACTGGAATCTTTTAATTATATAATTGTAATGCAACAGCCACACTTATTAATATAGACTAAATTTTTATCTGAGTCAAAATGTGCTAAAGCAAATACATTAGCATTTAAATGGACACTAAAGGCCCAGTTCTCTTAGTAAACTACAGAATTCTCTTAACTATTCAGCTGGAACTTACCTGCATAATACTGTGTGAAATCCGTATGATTCCTGCCACCCATCTCCCTTTCAGTCCTTTTTCTATGCTGATACGTTACAGCTTAAAAAAAAGAAAAAGAACTGCCCCTTCCCTGCTTAAAATCCTTTGTTGGGTCCTGATGAAATGTGCACTACTAAGGCTGGCATACAAGAAGCCCGCACCAGTCTGGCCTCACCCTGCCTTCCTACGCTTACACTCACCCATGCATCCTACTTTCCGCCACACTAAACTCATTGTTTCCCCCAGAGCAGCAAGCCCTTCTGCCAGTCTGCCTTTGCTCAGGGTGTCTGTCTTAGTCTGGCACAAGGCCCATTTGTACCCGATGACCAGGTGAAGTGTCACCTTAGTTAAGCTATTTCTCCTTAAGGCAGGCAGCTGCCGTCCTAGGGTCCTCGTCATACGTTCATACTTCTGTAACGCCACGAGCCTCTTGGATTATACTTTCTGCTCATTTGCTCCAGGAGGGCAGAGATCCCTGGCAGAAGGAACTGAGTCATCTGGTGGATGGATGCAGGGCAGGGAATGTCCTGATTCTTCCAGGCAGCCTCAGTAACTAACCTGGACCTTTCCTGACATGCGGGACCTCCACACTGTATTTTAAGGAACTTAAAAAGGGAGGAAAGATCTCTATAAAAATAATTAAAACATAAAATTGTTAATAGATGGGCTTGATGAAGATGACTTTGTAAGTAGGAATTGGTAATTAGCATTAGACTAGAGGCATGCGTGTTCTGAAATGAGATTTAAAAACGGTCAGTCAGTCTGGCTTTCCCGAGCTCCCACCGCCTCAGCTGTAGTCATGACTGCAGATGAGACTCGAGCTTTCTTGGATCTCACCAGTGTGCACTGGAAGACCCTTAGAATTTTGTTTTGCCAATGTCACTAGAGTCAAGAGCTGTATTGTCCTTAACATTAAGGCAGTAGAGAAAACTGACTTGGATACACTGTTGGCAAATACTTCCTCTGAGTGGCTACTAGAAAAATACCAGTTTCTTGTCTCTAGTGTCCTATTAAATCTCTATAAAGTATGATTCAGTAATAATTGTCTTCTGTCTTCTGACCGAATTTGCAACTACCTACATCTCATAAAAGGTACAAGTGATTCTTTACTAATCAGAACTTAAATAAATTCCTCAGCCTATGGGTTTTAAAACATTCAGCTTTAAAATCTTTGCCAACACTGGCATGTTAATATAAAGGACTATCTTTCCAGTATTATTTTTATAGAATAAATCTTCAGTTCTCTGCCTGCTGAATTTTAGAGCTGACTTACCTAATACTCTTTTCGGTTAAAACCTACTAAAAAAATGCATATGGAAGGAATTATTATAATCTGAAAGTAACTGTTCAATTGCCTGAAGTAGTAAACCACAAGAGACTGATAGAATAGCGATTTAAATGATCTGCTTATGCGAACAGAAACTGGATGATGCGTGCGTGACCATGGCAAGAACTCACCCTGTAAGTTACAAGCTCTACAGCTCAGCAACAGCCCCTCTCCGCGCACTATATATGTTATAATTCAAAACATGATGCTGAATTGCTGCTTGCCCCCCCCTTTTGGGTTAGAAAAAGGAAATCTTTCTATAACCTGACCTCCTTGTTGAGAGACTTCAATATATGTGTTAATAAAGTTTTTTCAGGTTGTCAAATTGTTTAAAATATACAAAAAGGTCTCCTGCTGAGAGTGCATTTGTATAACCATAAGGAAGCTGTGGGAGAATCCTTCCCCTTTCCTAAAAAATGACAAATGACCAAGATCACAAAGTTTTCACTCCTGTAGCAAAACCACTCGTAATGAACTGAGAGGTGCAGAGGATGGGGAGAGAGGAGCCTCGGCAGAGCAATCCAGTGCGGAGCCTTCCACATCGCTGCAGTAAATCAGTGGCTTTTGATCTTAACTTCATTCGGACGTCACCGACTTTACCTCAGTCCCTTGAGTTCATTTTGTAAATGGCATTTGGTGGTTGACTTGAATATTCTGAAGACCCGTGAAAACCAAATACTTACATTATATGGCAGGGTTCATTCCTGTCTTTTAAGCAGTGCCCATTTTCCCACTTCTTTTTGGTAGGAAATGAAGTTTTTATGTATTTTGATCCAGCATGTGTACTTTTCACTCCACACCAAGGTGCGTCTAGAGTTAAGCAAAGAAGTGTCTTAACGAGAGGCACCTGGGTGGCTCAGGGGTTAAGCCTCTGCTTTCGGCTCAGGTCATGATCTCAGGGTCCTGGGATCGAGCCCGCATCGCATCGGGCTCTCTGCTCAGTGGGAGCCTGCTTACCCCCCTTCTCTCTCTCTGCCTGCTTCTCTGCCTACTTGTGATCTCTGCCTGCCAAATAAATAAATAAAATCTTTAAAAAAAAAAAAAGTGTCTTAACGAGGTTTATCTTTGAAATCACTGGTCTCTTAATAAACATTATCAAACAAATATGTAAATTCTAAAATGTTTAAGTCATGATTCAGCTTAAAAATGGTAAAAAGCAAAAACAATTCTAAGCACAAGATTAAATCTTGAACTGTACAAATTTTTAAATGCCTTTAAAAAATTTTTAAAGCTTTTTAAGACTCACTTTCATAATATATTTTTCTGCTAATATTACTGTTGGTGTATGGCATACTTTAAAAAAAGAAAGCCAGAAGAAATACAAATTTTAACCTAGAAACATTTAGGTTAGGCCTCTATTTGCCTCTACTGAATGTGAAAGAGTGGCTTTAAATACTGGGACTGGGGCACCTGGGTGGCTCAGTTGGTTAAGCATTTGCCTTCAGCCCAGGTCATGGTCCTGCAGTCTTGGGATCCAGCCCCACATCAGGCTCCCTGCTCAGCTAAGGGAGTCTGCTTCTCCCTCTGACCCTCCTCCCTGCTTGTGTTCGCTCTCTCAACTAAATAAAATCTTAAAAAAAAAAAAATCCTGGGATTATTCACTTACCTCTTTAATAAAGAATAAGAATTCACACATTTTATAAGCACTGTACTTTCAATAAGATCATTTCATTTTCATGACTCTCCAAGGAAATAAACCTGATGGTTAGGCTTGACTTTACTAAAAAAGCCCATATATGTAAGTAAAGCCTTGAATTAGGTAAAATGTTTAGCTTCTAACTTTTATTAAGAGGGAACAGATTTCTAAAATTCCTTGACTAAACCAGTTTGATTTAAATTCTTGTACTTTATGTGGAAGTACTGTAAAATTACGCCATTACAAAGACAATGCTATAAAAAAAATTCCGAAGTTTGTGAAACCCCAAGTGGGGTACTTCATTAAGACTACTTGTTTAATAAAATACACATAATTACAACCTCCTTAGTTACATATTTAATATTGCTTTTTTAAGTGCTTAGGCTTAATCAAACTTCTAAAATTGAAAATCTTGGTTGCAAAAATACTTTTCTATCAATTGATGAAAAACCCCAAAGGTTTTCTGTAAAGTACAGTCGTTGAGGCTATGAATTAACTTTTAAAATATTTAACTTTTGTCTAGCTCTGTTTTGATATGGTTTGATATGAAAAAGTTCTAAAAGCATAAACTTACCAGTTTCAATCATTAATTTTTCAGTAGGTATTGACTTCAGAACTTCCAAATTAGCCTCGGTTTTCAGTGAGCTTAAAAGAAAGTCATGTATTTAGTCAAGTTTTTTTCAAATTACAAACTTATCTAAAACATTATAAAACCTAAAGTCCACAAACAAAACTCTGGTTGGCTACAATGGCAATATACACATTTCCATCCTTACAGGATCTAGATTAAGATCTATTCCAACCACACACTGCCTTTAATAGGAGCAAATTTTTGTGTTTATCAGCTGACTGTCCATTAACTTTCTGAGTCAGCCTGTGTAAAAACTCATTTGCTTCCCTGGGTAATTTGCATAACTCAGGCTCAAATGTGGAGTTGGAAGGTATGGCCAGTTTTGCAACTACTGCTAGGAAGGAATCAAAGTTAATGTTTCACTAATCAGCAAAAGAATCCTCACAAATGATGAAAATCACAGTCACAGAACTAAGAGTATTTAACAAGGCATGAAAATAAAAAACTCGTTAGGAGATGTCCTTCTCCCCACATATGGAAACAGGATCTTCCATTACTCTTGACATTCTGAAACTTATGTGAGACTTTTTTCATTCACTTAGGGGAATTAAAACCCCTCCAATTTAGACCCCTCCCCCCAACTCTGGGAAAAAATTATGGGAAAAGGAATTTTCTCCTTTTGTTTTCTCATCTCATTCTGGGACTTGTATTCATCAGTTTTACAACTCCTGAACTGATCTGCTAAGGCCCTGTTTCTTTTACCCTTTCTTGGGAAATTAACTTTGATTTCCTTAACTTTCAATTTCAGAGCTTGAGACAGACTAGATTATTGGTCCTAGTTCTTCACTTTCCTTTCATAGAAATGTATCTGCACCGTTGCCATGGTTTCATAGAGGAAGGAGGAGGTTGAATCTGGTCATGGCCTCAAGACTTGCTTTGACTGGATGACAGAGTTAGAGGCTTGAAAACTCACTTTAAAATTTTGATGGCACTTCTGTGATCTGAAAGCAGCATGCACTAACTAGCCATTACCTCCTCCACCTGGGCACCCAGAATGAAAACCCAGCTCAGATCTGAATTCAGTATGTGACTGTGGCCAAGAGATCTTCCTATCAGTCAGTCAACCCTCAGCTGATCCTAAGACCCAGAAGTATGAAAAAATGCTTACTATAATATGCCAGTGAGTTTTAGGATGGTTTGCTATATAATGTGATGATAATTAATATTGTCCTTATGTTTTAAATTTTAGCATATATTTAAGTTTTTATTATGAGACATTAAAATATATGTAAAACTAGAATACAGAACCCCCATGTATTCATTACTCAGCCCCGATCTATTATAAATTCCTGGCTGATACTATCCCATCAACTCATCCCAAACCTTTCCTGTATTATCTTGAAGGAAATTCAAAATGTATAGTTTCAACATTCTAGCATTTATTTCAGAAAATATTTCAGCATGCATGTATCTCTAAGCATGAAGTTTCCTTTTAATGTAACCACAATACTATTAAGCATGTCTAAGAAAACCCTATTTTATCATCTATCCAATATTCAAATTGTCTCAGTGTCCTACATTCTTTTATTTTTTTAATTTATTTGACAGACAGAGATCACAAGTAGGCAGAGAGGCAGGCAGAGAGAGAGGAAGGAAAGCAGGCTCCCTGCTGAGCAGAGAGCCTGATGTGGGGCTCGATCCCAGGACCCTGGGATCATGACCTGAGCCGAAAGCAGAGGCTTTAACCCACTGAGCCACCCAGGCGCCCCTGTCCTACATTCTTTAAGTTTGTGTGGCTGAGGATCCAAATGAGGGCCACATACTGCAACTGGTCAGTGTTCTAAATCTCAACCTCTTAAGTTTTCCTGAATATCTTTTTCCTTTTTTTTTTTTTTTAAGATTTTATTTATTTGATGGAGAGATCACAAGCAGGCAGAGAGGCAGGCAGAGAGAGAGGGGGAAGCAGGCTCCCCGCCGAGCAGAGAGCCCGATGCAGGGCTCAATCCCAGGACCCTGAGATCATGACCTGAGCCGAAGGCAGAGGCTTAACCCACTGAGCTACTCAGGCACCCCTAAATCTCTTTTTTCTTTAAAATATTGTTGGAGAAACCCAGTTGTTTGCCCTGAAGAGTTTCCCAGTCTTGATTTCATCTGTGTTCATCTGGATATGTATCTGGGCTCTATATTCTGTTCCACTGATCTAGGTGTCTAGTAATAACTGTACTACTATCAGTCTGTCCCTTTATGTCTGTTAATGAACTCTGTATATTTAGATGCTATCTTGAGTGCAGATATCTATAATTATTATATCTCCTTGTTGGATCCCTTTATCATTACGCAATGCCCTTGTCTTTTGTTACAGCATACTTTAAAACAGACTGTATCATTTAAGCATTGCTACTGCAGCTTTTGTTGCTGCTGCTGCCGCTTCTGTTCACACAGACTATCATTTTCCTCATACCTTCAGTCTGCGTGTGTCTTTAGGCCTGAAGTGATTCTCTCATAGGCAGCATATATTAGTTTTTTTCTGTTTTGTTTCCTTATAGATTGTCATCCCACAATTTTGATTGGAGTATTTAATCCAATCCTCCTGAAGTCACTACAGGCATGCTGGGTGGGGGCAGTAGTTGCTTTGTGGGTTCACTAGTCCCAAACAAGGTGACCACTGGGTGTTGCTGGGCAAGAGCCACTCTGGAAGGGGACCTGCCTCACCTGGCAGGTTGGGTGGAGTGGGTCTGACAGAGAATGCAAGGCAGGGTGAACAGCGCTATCAAGATAGTCGGGAGCGTCGGAATTGGCTCTTGTCAGCATCAGGCCAGTCAGCATCAGATGGCACCTGCTAGCACTCCCAGTCCCAAGAGATTTTTCTGTAGATCCCTGCCCCTCCAGCAGCCACCCTAAAATGAGCCAATAAATCTCCTTCCTGTACAACCCAGATATTTTTTAAACTGCTGTCTCTCTGCTGGATCCTGGAGTGAGTGAGACTAGTGTGCTGGCCCTTATGAGTAGAATCTCAGTTTCTAATAGTGCCCTGGCTCTGCTGGAGTAGAGTCCTGCTGGTTATCCAAGCCAAATGTGATGAGGACCTGTCTTCCTGGTGCAGACCCCCAGGGCAGTCAGGAAGCGAGGAGGCACCTGATGTGGGGCTTGATTCCCTTCTCCTCAGGGAGGACCTCTACACCTGTGCTGTCCCTTCCTAGTTGTGAGTTGACATACCACATATTTGGTTCCCTACCTTGTCTCTGCTCCTCCTCACCCTTCTCAGTGTGGCTTTTTCTTCACAGTATGGAAGAACTGTTCCGCAGATCAGGTCATTCTTGGAAAGAACTGCATTACATACAGACATTGCCTGGGTGTATGTATGGTGGGATCCTCCTCCTCCACCATGCTCCTGGTCATGTCAACCTGAAGGAAATTTTGCCTTCTGTATTTCTTACAGGATATCTACATTACCATCTAGAGTCTTGACCAGATTCAGGTGGGATTTTTTTTCTCCTTTTTCTACTTAGAGAGGCACACAGTATCTGGCTGTATTTTTGTGACAGGAGGCAGCCATGGATGCCCAGCGCTTAGACCTCTTCATTTACCAGGAGTTGCAGAATGTTGACAGAATTGTTGGCCCTTTATTCACTAGAATATTTGTATAAAAATTGCTGTGTCTACTATTAGGTGCCCAATGGTAGGTGGTAGAGGGGAAAAATATGTATCTTCCTGTTGAATGTGTTGATTCCCTCACTTCCTCCAATGGTGGTATTGTTTTATAAACATAGACATTTATTTTTAATCATTAAGGAACTCTTACGATCTTTTTCTTGTAATATTCTTGTAATATTGTTCATATTTTATGGATGTAACATCTCAGCCTTTAGTATATCAAGTCTCTTTTAAAGTTCTTTTCCCTAAATTGTTTCCTCTGGTGCTAATTTTTCTATTTATCTTGGTCTTTTTCTTTTGCTAATTTTTCTATTTATCTTGGTCTTTTTCTTTCTGTTGGTTCACTTCATTTATCTGGTGCTCCTTAATTATCAGTTATATTTAAGGAGGCTTGAGTGGCCAGTGTTGTGTTCCCTCTGCTTTTGTGAAAACAGAGGACTTTTTTTTACTGCCAGTTCTCTGAGTGGGGAATCTTACTGGAAGCTCCTTGTGGGACAGGCTGGGACTTGACACACAGATCTGCGATTTCATTTAAGAGTGAGAAGGGAGGGAGATAACTGTGAGGCTTCTGCTCCTCCAAATTCTTTCCTCTGGGATCAACATTAGAGTTTCCAAGCCAAGTTTCTTGGCTCTCACAATTTGGTTTGTTCAGTTTTCTTAAGAAAAGAGATTTCCCTTTGAGTAGAAATGCTTGCTGCACCTGTACTCTGTGCATGGCAATGAACACAGGGAGTGACAGCTTTCTCTATGAGGTCTTGAATTACCCTAACTTAATCCTATTTGTCACTAATTCTAAACCCAAAGTCCTCTCTGTGATTCTGTGTGCCAAATTTGCTCTCACCTCCTCTGGGGCCCTTTAGTCCAACTGGTCTCTTCCAGAAACTCCAGCTTTATTTCTTTATGTTTTTCACTTTGAATACACAGGATTTTACTTTAGAATGATTTTAGAAGGAGTGAAAGGGAAACGTGTGTCTAACTTGCCATAAATACCAGCCTTTTTATTACCGTTCTCTAGAAACAAACAAAACTCTTATTTTCAGCTAGCGTTATCAATTGACCAATAGGAGTATTTTCAAAAATATATTGATATGCTTGATATGGGTATTAAATTTAAAACTTCCAGTTATCAAATTACTTGTATATTTTCAATCTCTTGAAAAGAAATCATGTCTGACTTAGCTGTTTCTACATATACTCCATGCTTATAAAAACTGATCTAAATACAGAAATATATACTATAAAGAAATATTTTTAAATCAAAGCCAATTATATCTTTAGTAAGGTTTTCCATTTAAAGGAAGGCAGCCACATAATTACATAGTCAAATCTGAAACTTTCCCATTTTCATGGAGGAAAATATAATTTAACCCTTAGAAAACAGACTTTATGTCACAGGCAGTATAGATTAAATTACCATAACTCAAGAGACTCAGGTTAAGACTGCAATAAATTGAATTTCAGAATAAGAATAGAAATATTGACTGATTACATGACTGATGTTAATTCTGAATTAATACAGGAAAAAAATCATATCATTAACTTAAAGCCAATTCTTTAAAAATTCAAGGTCATATAGAAATCTCTTAAGACAAATGTACTAAATCAAGTTGGTGAAATAAAGGCCTTCTACCCTCTTCCTTTAAAAAAGATTATTTACAGAGCAAGAGTATGAGCAGGGCAGAAGGACAGAGAGGATCTCAAGCAGACTCCATGCTGAGTGTGAAGCCTGACTTGCGGCCCAATCCCATGACCCTGAAATGACCTGAGCCGAAATCAAGAGTCAGGCGCTCGACTGACTGAACCACTTGGCCGCTCCTACTGTCTTGCTCTTAAAAATCATTTCAAAATAAGAAGGAAAGAAAAAAATCCATTTTTTTTTTAATGAAACTAAGAGATATTTCTGATTCCTAGTCACAAAATATACAGCAGAAAGTAAATGGTAAAATGATAAATGATCTGTTTCTGTGCTAAGGTGACTTGGGTGTCATGTGACTTCGGAGACACAAGCAAACCAACTGACCCAAGGAAGTTCTAAGAACTAGAAGATCGGGGTTTTAAAAGGTGGGGAACAGAAAAGACAAAAGTGTCAGATTACTTCCCAGGGGACGGGTGCAGAGATGACTACTTCTGCCCCCTACCCCTGGCCTGAGAGAGAGAACGGGGAGAGGTTGTGCGTACAGTCTCTGGAGAAGCTAAATCAGAGACAGCGCAGCACAGAGGCATGCAGCGGGGAAGCACGGGGTGAAAACAGAGACCGAAAGCTGACTGCTTGGTGAGCTCCTCTCTCCACCCTCATTCTGCCCCAGAACACCAGCACACTGACGAATCCCGACCCTTCCCAGCGGAGATCAGAGGATCCCAGTCTGAAGAAACTGAAGCAACCCAGAAAGAGCCTGACAGGCTGACATTTAGGAATCCCTGGTGCAGTCGGCTGGCTTGCCGGGCGATGCACTGTCTCCCCACAGAGATTCCAAAGAGCTTTCTGTCTTAACTTTTTAAATACAGAGCATAAGAATTGCCTGACATTTGAAGAAAGTCATGACAGGGACTAAAACAAAGAAAAAGGAACTCAGAGGAAATAAAAGCATGATATGGCGGGACACCTGGGTGGCTCAGTTGGTTAAGCAGCTGCCTTCGGCTCAGGTCATGATCCCAGCGTCCTGGGATCGAGTCCCACATCAGGCTCCTTGCTCGGCAGGGAGCCTGCTTCTCCCTCTGCCTCTGCCTGCCTCTCTGTCTGCCTGTGCTCGCTCACTCTCTCTCCCTCTGTCTCTGACAAATAAATAAATAAAATCTTTGAAAAAAAAAAAAAACATGATATGGCAAACAAAAAATAACGAAATCTATCTTTAGAGAGATAAGATGCATCTGCACCTGTCAAACCAGATAATGACAGGGAAGGGCTTTCAGATATTAGAACCAGAAGCTGAAGTTTTATTAAAAAGTTGAAAAATATTTTTGAAAGTGGGAGAAACAGAGATAGAAATTACAGGGGAAAAAACTGAGATCAGAGTATGAGCCGGGGAGGTCCAAAGAAAGAACAGGAGAAAAAAAAAAAAATTCCCAGAATGGACAGAGATGAGCTTCTAGCTGGAATGGGCCAGTAGAGAGCGCACGAACTCTGAACTGACAAACCCATCGAACACCTTTGTGAAGTCTAATAATTCCAGAGGTAAAGAACTAAAATATTCCACTGGGAGAAAATCGTAGGCCTACACCGTAAGGACTACAAATGAGGACAGCCACTGATTTACTGACATTAAGCCTAGAAATGGAGTCCTCCAAATTCTCATGGACTTAATAGAAAATTATTTCTAGTCCAGAATTTTATGCCCAGGAAAAATACCCAATAGAAGGGTTTTTGTTTTTCTTTCATTAACTATCCAGGCAATCTTTCAAAAACAAAGTAAATTCAACTGAAACATGTTCCAGCAAAACAAAACTGAATACACGGGATCAAAAAGTAAGAGTTCCGTCGCAGAGCAGACACTGGTCCGAAACGGAGAAGATGGAAGGGTCAGAAACTGGGCAGATAATCTAAGGCCAGATTATCTAGACAGTTTTCCTCATGTGGAGAAACAGGAAGGCGTTTCACAGAGCTGCTGCAACGTGTGAGAAGGCTTTAGCTTTTGAAGAAAACCATAGCCTATGTTCAGCAGTCAACAATATTTACACAGACATAATAATGAAAACACTAGATGCGCATACAGCCGCAAAATTCCGAACTAAGTACAATGAGAAGCCTGTGGAGGAAAGAATTCAGGCGGCAGGAAAGTACTGGATGTAAGAACGAAGACGCTCGTACTCCTTAACGGAAACAGAGAAGACGAATTAAGAGAGAACCGCACACACTAATACTTAGACATATGATGATGAAGAGCTAAGTGGGCATCTCTGGGAAAGCTGACTTACAAGTCTCTGGGAAAGCTGACTTACAAGTGGAGAGTATGGTGGGGAGACTGTGTCTAAGTTTTTCAAAACTACTTTATAATCCATTATTCATGTATTCCTTTCCATAGTGGTTTACTGATTAAATCATTAAAATAAAGAAGCAGCACCTAGGACATATAAATAAATCTGAACTCCATAGCAAATAATTTCATGGTTCTATTTCCCCGAGGAGATATTTTAGTAAAAAATAATGCAGTCAGCTAAGTGGTAGTTTTAAAGGAACGAAACCCCGGGGAGGGACAGCCCAGGGACCCAGCGGGGCCAGCTGACAACACTGGGCTTACACAGGCTAGTGTGGTGTACCAGCAGGAAGGTCAGCGAGCATGGAGGCAGAAGACACTGGTTCTCACGCTATCAGTTACTTTAAACCGGTTTCTTAACTTCTGAGAGCCTCACTGTCTTGGCCTACATACATCTATGAAATGATTATGTCATAAGGGCAGACATCACTTGTGTACATGCATACACAATGCTGCAAACGTGCATGTTTTAAAGGGATAAAATGACCCGAGAATCGACTGCATTGCTAGAGAAAGCCAAGCTGTTGATCTGGATACAAAACTGTTTTCTGTAACTGCGATGCCGGGTTAGTGTACAACCTGCAAGTTTTCCGTAGGCTCTGTGACCAAAGTGGGGCTTGAACTCACCACCCCAAGATCAACAGCCGCATGCTCTACCAACTGAGCCAACCAGGTGCCCTATAACTTTCAAGTTTTAACTGAAAGGAGTAATGGAGTTTTTTACTTGCAGGAATAGCATCATTTAACTTCTCACATATGTACAGAAATTCACAGGCCAAGATCAATGTGATAAACAAATACATTTAAATCCATATCTGCAATTCACTATAGAACAAGGAGTCTACTTAATATAAAACAAATGTAAGGACCTACCAACCATTAAATCCTATATAGAGATCCAAGTCAACCAAGGCTGCGGCTGCTTCCTTCGTACCATCAAAGGAATGTACCTAAGGACATACAGGTAGAATTTCATTTAATTAATTTTCCTTTAAAATCCTAAATGACACCAATAACTTTCTAAGCAGAAGCAGAGATGCATTAGGGTTTTTTGGATCAGAGCATTTCACATGCGGTGGCCCCTATGGTTTTTATTTTCAAATCCAATCTCACAATTAAAATGGGTCAACATCCCCCCTGATGTGAGGCAAGAGGGGAGAAGGCTGCCTAGAACTTCTGTCCCTGGCTGCCTGATGGCTCTGCTCCAGCACTCCCGCAGCGCCGCCAGGAAGGGGACTGGCGCTGGGAGCCCCATCCTCACTGAGGCTTGAATTCATGCAAAAGCATGAAGCATGAAGTTAAAAATGCAAAAGCAAAAGCATGAAGTTAAAAATGTTATAAAACCATGTAAAGTGTATCTTAAAATGTTCAATTTTTATGTTATGGGCTACCTTCTTCTAGAAGAGAGATGACTTAAGAGGACAAGTTTTAAGAAGATCAATCAAGAGTTGTAAGAATGTCACTAAAAAAAACGTGAACTGTTATACAGTAGTATCTCAGGAGGCAGAAAGGAGCAAGATGGTGTTCTCCTTCAAAGCTATAGGGATTAAAGCATAGTTTTTCACACTTTGAACATATTTGTGTAATCAAAACCACACTTAACAATACTTCTTTAGGGGCGCCTGGGTGGCTCAGTGGGTTAAGCCTCTGCCTTCGGCTCAGGTCATGATCTCAGGGTCCTGGGATCGAGCCCCGCATCGGGCTCTCTGCTCAGCAGGAAGCCTGCTTCCCCCTCTCTCTCTGCCTGTTTCTCTGCCTGCTTGTGATCTCTCTGTGTCAAATAAATAAAATCTTTAAAAAACAAACAAAAAAGCATTACTTCTTTAAATACACCTACAAGTGGGGGCACCTGGGTGGTTCAGTTAGTTAAGCAGCCAACTCTTGGTTCCAATTCAGGTCGTGATCTCATGGGTCATGGGGGCAAGCCCCATTTGGGGCTCAGTGCAGAGTCTGCTCGGAATTCTCTCCCTCCTTCTGCCCTTCCCCTGCTGATATGTGCATGCTCTTTCAAATAAATAAATCTTTTTATAAAAATAAACACACACACCTAACAAGTGATGTCATTAATGCATTCATACAGCAACCAGAGTCCCAAATCCATTACGAAAAACAGGCTTCTCAAAAACAGAACCATGTTATACAGCTGCCCAGAAGAGTTTGTTCTTCCCCTCAGCATTTGCAGCTGACTAGAAAATATATCCTCCATTAACATCAAAATAATTTTAAATAAGACTCTTCATAAACCATTTCAGAAAATTAGTTATACTTTATTCGGTGATTTTTTTTTTTTTTTTCCCAAGTAATTCCTACACCCAGTGTGGGACTTGAACTTACAACCCCAAGATCAAGAGTCACACATTCTACCCACTGAGCCAGCCAGGCAATATCTTTTTTTGAAAAAAGTCAAACATTTAGGTTGGATTTGTTGCTGTTAAGTAAATTCTTTAGAAATAAAAAAAATGGGCTAAGAGGTAGAACCATTAATCCCAAGGGCATTAATGAGAGCCTCTAAGCCTCTCTCAGTTCCCAAAGGATAAACTGCAGGGTCAGTAAACTACAGATACAAAAGTGCACAGCAGTGCAGAAAACATGATCGCTAGCAGTCCGTGAGACACGAAGCAGGGCTCCAAACCTGGGAGAATACAGAGGACACTCAGCAGCACAGTGCGGGCATACAGTATGATACCCACAGGGAGTAGGTACAGTAAGTCTAAGTGCCATTTCCTCTTTCCTTACTTGGACTTAGTAGGACTGATTTTACAGAGCTGGGTAATAGCTTTTCTGCTAGAGACTAGTGAATTGCTCTTAAAATTAGAGGTGAAAATGTATGCATCAGAGAGTTTTTCTGAGGCAGATTTTCAAAAGAACCCATAATCCAAAAAAGACTTAAAAAACACTGCTTTGGATGCCTGAGCTAGGGCAGATAACATTTATGGGAACTGACTGAAATGACCACACAGAAATGTTTAAAGTAGAAGCACATTACAGAAAGGAGGGGTCTCGGATCAGAGTGGTTAACAGCAAATGAGTAGAGTGGACAAGAAATTAAGAAGGCAAAACTGAAGTGAGAATTAAAATATTAAAATCAGTGTATACCCTGCTCAGAATTTCAAGTGAAAACCACTGAAGAACGGCTGATGGAAGAGGCAGAGAAAAAGACCATCACCCACGCTCCTGAAACACGAGTTCATTCACGGGGTTTTCTTGTGAACCAAACTCTATCATTCTTGTACTTTGAACAAAATAAATATAATTAAATCCGTGTGACTTATGTATCGCATCTGGCCCACAGATTCTAAGGTAAACATGCGTCCTTCAGTAAGAGGGGGAGGAACACTGACTGCTGATCCCTGAATTACTTCACAACCCGAGGAACAAGGAAGCTTCTGGGCAACTCTTCTACTTACCACTCCCCCCACACACCGGTCTCTGTGTCTCTTCATTATGTCTGTGAATTAAAAACAAACAACTGTTGGCTAATACCTTGCTTGATTTCTGCAAATTCTTAAATTCTAAATGAGATTTTAGCTTTAACTCACCCAAAAATTCAGCATGTGAGTTCCGACAGTGAAGAAACATTGGTAATTTTGTTTGTTCTGCCAGTTCAAACTGCTTTTCAAAGTATCTGTAGGATGCCAAAAAAAATCCTTGTTAATTCTATTTTAGTGTGAAAAAAATAATTGTTAAATATTTTTAAGTTAAAGGACTTTTATTATCTTGAGATTACGGGACAGAAGTAGTGAATTCAGACATTTAAAACACATCTGGCTTAGTCAAAGGCTTTTATAACACACAACTTCCTGAAAAGGACACATCATTTTCTGGGATTACAAAATTTTTTTCAAAAATGTTGGTTAGCTTTCCATTATAACTACTGGGTAAATTAGGTAGCACTTTACTACTGATCACTAGAAATAGCTATAATGTTTATGTTTCCAGTGATGGGAGCTGTTCCTCAAATAATTACTTATTTTTTTTTTTTTTACACATTTATTTGAGAGAGAGAGAGACAGCCAGAGAGAGCACGAGTAGGGGATGGGACAGGTAGCAGGAGAGGGAGAAGGAGGAGCAAGGAGGCTGATACAGGGCTCAGTCCCAGAAAACTAGGATCATGACCTGACCTGGAGGAAGACACTTAACCAAATGAGCCACCCAGGTGCCCCTCAAATGATTACTTTTAAATAGGTTTTCCCACCAAACCCAGCAAATGAAGCAGATACTCTGCCATCACCCGTGGGATCCCTTCCCTGCGGCATGTGTTGGAAGGGAAGAGCACACCAGCAGCCTCCTGCGCTGAGAGCTGGCTGAGCACCATCAATGGAGGCCAGTTCGCTGCAGCCAGGGGCCTGGCACAGCTTTATACTCAGTGTTTTCCGTGTTCTGTTATACAAGGAATTACTACCACTAGATGCAGGGATTTAGTAGACAAATATAAATAGCACAAAAACTGAAACATTCTATTTTTCAAAGATATAAAAACTACACGATAAAATAGCAGCCGTGGGGCACCTGGGCGGCTCAGTCGGTTAAACGTCTGCCTTCAGCTCAGGTCATGATCCCAAGGTTGTGGGATTGACTCCACATCGGGCTCCCCACTCAGTGGAAAGCCTGCTTCTCCCTCTCCTTCTGCCTGCCGCTCCCCCTGCTGTGTTCTCTGTCAAATAAATACATAAAATCTTTTTTTTTTTTTTTTAAGATTTTATGTATTTGACAGAGAGAGATGACAAGTAGACAGAGAGGCAGGCAGAGAGAGGAGGAAGCAGGCTCCCCGCCAAGCAGAGAGCCTGACACCGAGATCATGACCCGAGCCGAAGGCAGAGGCTTAACCCACTGAGCCACCCAGGCGCCCCTAAATACATAAAATCTTAAAAAATAAATAAATAAAATGACATTTGTGAGTATTTAGAGAGTACTTTATAAAAAGGTTTTTCAAGTGCCACATACCATTATCTCATCTGATCCACAAAATAACCCTTGAACAGGACAAGAGCTGGTGCCAGAGGATGTACGACCTCATCCAAAATCACAACACACTGTAACAAACTTGGACCCAGAAACTGAGTGCTCGAATTCCAGGTCTCAGCCAAAATGACTAAAAGTTGTGACATTTCCAAGAAGCTTCTTCTGGTTCCACAGCATAATGAAAATAGCCAGATGTAACATGGTGCGTGCTCCCGGC
Organism: Enhydra lutris kenyoni; assembly: GCF_002288905.1. Classification (NCBI taxonomy): domain Eukaryota; kingdom Metazoa; phylum Chordata; class Mammalia; order Carnivora; family Mustelidae; genus Enhydra; species Enhydra lutris. The sequence continues at coordinate 16,346,957 of NW_019154098.1, read as the reverse complement.
GTTCTCACTCAGCACGGGGCTCACTCATTCTCACTCATGGTCATGCAGCTCAAATGAAACAGGAGTTACAGAGAGTAAAGGGTCTTATTTTCCTACAGGCGTTTACCTCTACTAGGCACCTTAATTTTAGGGAATAATTTCTTGGTGTTTAGTTTAAATCTCTTTTGCTGTCTATTCCTCTATCTTATCCCCTTGAAATACAAGACAACCATTTTCCTGGAGTACCCCTTTGTCCTCTTGAAATGCTAAATTTTCAAATTAGACACATAAGTGCACTTCTTAAGGAGTTTTCATAATTTTGGTGGGTTTTTTTGTCTTTATTACCCAGTGTTTAGGCTTTTAAATCACCTTTTCAGGTTCTGCTGGGCTACAGTAAGCAAAAATAATTTTAGTTAACAAAGTGCTGAAATTTCACAGGGCAGGAAACAGAAATGAAATCTTTAAAGAAAAGTCACTATTTCCATAACCTCTACAGTAACTGAAATGTCAGCAACGAAGTGTGCTCCAGTCATTACATAAACTTTACCATGGATCTGGCTTCTGGCTACACACTGCACACTCTCCGCTTCACGCTCCCCATCTACGCGGATCGTTTCTTTCACACACAATTCTATGTACAAAGCCACACAACTGAGCCACAGATTTACAAAAATCTAATGATCCCCTTGGGAATAAGCCTGCCCATCACAGCAGGCAAAAGTACAAATTATGAAAATAACAGATGTTCAAGCAACGTGCCTCCATTATTCTGCATATGAGAAAAGAAAGGTCCATACACTCAAGCTAGCTAGGTGTCTTAAGGAGGCCAACTATTCCTAATGACACAGACTGAGGATAACCAGGGCTTGACATGAAGTACCTGTTGTCTTTAAAGAAAAAAACCCACCATCCTAACGAGAAATAGCGTAAGTTACAAGCAGCAGAAACTGGCCCTTATCAAGAGATTTCTCTGCTTCTTTTACTGTTTTTTTTCTCTTAGTTCATAAATGAAAAGCGCTGCTTACTTGAGTTAGATTTGCTCATTTTAGTGAAGCTGTAATTTGCTTTTGCCTGTATAACTGCTTCTTACATTTGAGGGTCAACAATAGCAGAGGACAAGGGCTTGAAAAGGTCAGCTTGCGAATAGCTGTTAGTAATTAAGACTGAGGCAACTCCCAAAAGCCCAGAGCCTCTGGACTGGCCCATGGCAAGGACAGCCTCACTCTCTCATCGCTGGGGTTCCCTAAATCCCCAAACGGTTCTTTTGAAATCTTGTCTGAGGTTGGATTTCTTTTTCCAAAACAGACCTGCACAGTATTAACATTTTAAAGCCCCGGAAAAATCCCACAGCAAATTCTTCCCACTCAAGTGAACTGAGCTCTAAACTTGCAGCAAAAGGGGATGGAGCACAGGGTAGACACTGAATAGACAGAACAGGCTTCAAGGGTAACCCTTCCACAGCAAAGTCCGGCTTATTCCTTATTTTCATGCCTTTTGGGTTTTTTGCTCTTTAAAAAATGCTTTTCAAAAACCCCAAAGAAAAAGATAGTCTGTATTTTCTTTAGGATGAAAATACTTCTGAGATTACCACCACAGTCGCAATTTCTGGAGCACTAACTGCGCCAAGTCTGTTACTATGATGCGCTTTACATACCAGATGTTGAGACAGGTAGGCAGTATTATCCCCATTTCAATGATGAGGAAACTGAGATTTACAAACAGACACACAGCCACCAAATGGCAATTAGGGTTCAAACACAAAGCTGTCAATTCTCCGAGAACTACTCCACACAGTTACAATCCGCCTCACTTACCAGCAGGCCTCGGTATTCTTTGGCCATTGTGTCTACTGCACATCAGTTCTGTCTTGCCTACTAATCCATCACACCATTTTCTATTTTTCCTCTTCTCATACATCTTTTTCCTGACTGCATTTTTACTTAAAACAACAACAAGAACACCAAATCATACTCTGGTTGTCTCAGATGGTATAAAGAACAGCTCAAAATCGAAATTCTTCCAAGAAAAGATCCAATAGTAAAAGCCAAGTTATAGGCTTTTTACTCTACGCTGCTCTCCAGGAATCAAAAAGACCCTTTCTCCTTATGAAAAACTCAGTGAACATTTATGGAGTACCCGCCAGGCACTGAGAGTACCGTGCACAGTGCTATGGGCGCGACAGCACGAGTGAGGCTGGGTATATGCCCCCAGAGAACTCAGACACTAGTCTGTTGTGGGACAGGAAGGGGGGACGGAATGTATTCCGGGACAATGTGAGAAATGCTGAAACAAGTACAGAGCACTGTGTGTGCAGGGAGGGAGCTTCCGCAGAGGACAGGGCGTGGGGAGGTGGGAGCGGCGTGGGGAGGGATATTTGTTTTCTTAACAACAAACCAAATGGGATTCCTACTGCTGTGGTTTTTTTACTAAATCATTTGATGTTTTAGAATTTAAAATCTCAAAATGAACTGCCCATCTTTTTAAAATCTTTTAAACCATACTTTAGTTTGTCCTTAGCTTTATCTCCTCTGGAAGACGTCTAGCTCACATCGCCTCACCTTATTAGCAAAGCCTTCCCTGACTCCCCCAGAAAGTCCTTCCCCCTGCTCTCCTACACCTTGTGTTAGCATTTTCCAACCCATTTTAATTACTTATGTCCTCTCTTATCTATAAAGGCATCAGAACCAAGCCTATTCTTTGTATTACACTGAGGAGGCACTTGGTAATCGTGTACTGAACGAGTACTGAGTTTAAACTCTTAGTACAGATTACTACCCCGGCACCTGGCATCTGTGTTCAAGCATAAACGACATCCTGCTATACGTACTGTTTTAAGTTCTGATCTTAAGGTAATGGTGGGAGTATCCTCAGAGCAGTGAGACAGAACTATCAATGTTTTCATTAAGACAAAAAAATTGAGTTTCAAGTATGTAGGTTGCATTTTAGAATCAGTCTGAATGCATGTGGATCAAAGTCCTACAGCCACAGGACCACTGTCACACCCCACGCCATCTGTCTGCCTCGCGATGTTCATCTTGGCCAAACACAGACTCTAAGGTGGAGGAATTAAGATCTGTGGGCTTCACCTACCAAACTCAAGCAGCCAACTATTTTTCAATTTAAATGTGAGTATGTGAACTTTTAAGGTAAGTGAGTGACCTATAAAAATGATAGTCAAGAGAGGTTTAGGATTTAATAATCCTCCTGGTCATCAGGTGACTGTCCCGGAAAACCACAGCATCATACATCACTGAACAGCTCTGAGAGGATTTAGTCTAATGTTCTATCACCTAGATAACAAATACATTGTTTCTGAAATGCAACAAAATGCTCATTAATAGACTTAAATTAAGTCTATGAGCTACTTTTTCTTTTTGGCCTATCATACTACCCCGGTGTGCTGACAGGAGCTCCAACTAAAACGTATAGGCCGTGGGTTGTAGGAAGTCTACAAAGGTTGGAAACTTTCGAGTTTTCTGAGAAGCTCCCACTCTCCACATGGCTCCTGTGAAAAGACCCTCACGTTCTAAGCTGACAATATCCAGAGCCCAGCAAGAGTAGGTTTTTCCTACTTTGGTGATTGATTCTATAATCTCCTTCTACTACCCCTTGCTCTCAAATCCTTTAAATTACTGCTCTTAAATCATTCCATTGGAATGGTTCCTGCATGAATACAAGCATGAGAAAAAGAACAACAAAAATCTCCATCATGTAAAACTCATCCCTAACTTCTACCATTAAAATTAAGTTAGATGGTTAATCAGTTAGGAACTAGATGCTTCCATCCCTTATGAATTCCATGCAAGTATGCATGGAATTTTTTTCACTTCATTTTTGATATATAAAGGGAAAATGCTTAATCCTGATGCTTAATCCAACTACATTCTGAACAAATAAAACCTATTTTTTAAAAAAATCACTCTTCTGATTTTACGATAATTACTAAAGTCAAAAAATTTCCTTACTTGAGCTGAGTATCTTTGGGACAGAACTGTAGTCGGTCGAAATCTTTAAAAGACAAAATAAACAAATAAATAAATAACAACTCATTAACTTGTACATAACAAATCACTTTCAAAGTCACTCTAACAGGGCTGGGTTGGCACTTACCCAGTCCACACTCCCCGATTGCTACAACTTTCCCCTTATTGTTTTCAGCAAGATTTAACAACTCCGTTAAGTAAAGATCAGAGTCATTCTTTTCAAATTCATCACATCTTGTAGGATGACATCCAACTGTACTGAAAAACATATCTAGCACAAAATAATGTCTTAGGATTATTTTCAAAATATTTTTCATATTATACTTAATATGCAAAAATGATAGAACAAATAATTTCAACTGGTTAATTTTTAATAATAGCCATAAACTATTTTAACTACAAGAACCGCATATGGTTAATCATATGATAATTTTTGGAATAGCTTAACAAAGCAGGACATGAATATGAAAATTGCCTTTAACATATTGGTAAAAAGAATTAATTCAACTTTCCAAAGTTTGGTATTTACTGAGTCCTGCAGAATGGAAAATAAAACAATTTCTTGGAGAATGAAATGTCACAACCTAATTATATCTTTTATATTCACTATTCACATCACTGTCTTGTTTCATGTATTTAACATAACAAAATATATTTCTTCCCCTTAAAAAAGGTGACTTAGAGGAACCTGGGTGGCTCAGTCATTAAGTGGCTGCCTTCGGCTCAGGTCATGATCCCAGGGTCCTGGGATGGAGCCCAAGCCCTGCATGGGGCTCCCTGCTCAGCGGGGAAGCCTGCTTCTCCTTCCCCTCGCCACTCCCCCTGCTTATATTCCCTCTCTTGCTGTCTCTGTCAAATACATAAATAAAACAAACAAAAAGGGTGACTTAAAGAGATGGAAAGAGAATCTGTTTTTTTCTTTTTATTTTCTTAAGAGCGAGCATGGGGGGAGGGGCAGAGGAAGAGGGAGAAGCTCTCTGTCCACTGAGCAGGGAGCCCAACACCAGGGCTTGATCCCAGGACCCTCGGATCATGACCTGAGCCAAAGACAGATGTATAACTGATGGAGCCACCCAGACGCCCCGGGATTTGTTTTTCCAATAAAAAATAAAGCTCACTTATTTGGAGATCATGCTAGCTGTGACTGCATGGAACACAAGTATGAAGTCAAAAAGGGCTTCTGAGTGGCTTGGCCCTGAAGCCCAGGAGAGGCGGGGAGCCTTCTTCAGCCTCTCCTGCAGATGTTTACATATAAAAGGAGGCATTAGTTTTAAAGCTGTGGGGACACAGGTATGGGAAGAGGAGTGAAGAGGCTGACAAGGGAGCTTCAAGAACGTTTAAAAGTGTATCTCTTCAAGAATAAAAAGTATGGAAGACAAGATTCTTATATCCCCAGAGGCATCTGGGAAGGTGACTACTTTTACCTTAATCACTAAAAAAAAGTGTTAGTGGATCCTGAAGAGAAGTATGCATTTTAGAAAGATTTCCATAAAAATTAACTTTTAGTAAGTAAATCAGTATTTTGAAAAATAACATGGAATGCCTAATTCTTCAATGTCTAGCACAAGAAGCATGCATGCCAAAACCCAAAACCAAAATAAGTTAGGTAAAATGAATACCAGATAAGGAGAGGTTTTCTGTAACTAGGATTTCCTTAGGAACCAATTCTAAAACTTCACAGATTTTAAATAATTGCAAAATGCATGAACATAAAGTGAGCAGAGAGATTATATATTATTACTTGCATTCCTGGGGTCCTAAAACAATGGTCTGCATGATAAATATTTAATAAATGATCCTTCACAAAGTTTAAATAAAAAGCAACTTAAGCACATTACAACATAGAAAAATCTTACATCAGGAATATGTGAGGCTAACTGTATACCCAGTGAACTTAACTCTCATTAACCTAAAAAAAAAAATAAATAATCAAAATAATGGTTAAGTATGTGAGAGAGAGGGTTTAAGCAAACATCTGATACACCGGTGGGTACTCAGAATTCCTTCATTTTAATCATGTCTCATGGCAATCAGTCTGTTTTCCTGTTATTTCCACAGTCACAATCCATTGTATTGCACCTGAGGCAGTTTTTAGAAAGATTTCTTCAAAATAACTCAGCTCGTATTTCGGGTGGGTAGGGGGCTGGGGTAAAAGGAGTATGAAGATACCATTTGTTTGTGCCAAATGCAGTGCCTCTTTACTGTCCTGCAGATCTCCACCTGTAATCATGAACTGAAAAAGAAAGAAAGAAAATAAGCCTACTTGAACAGGGCATCAACAACAGTTTCCCAAACATGCCTTCTTGCTGCCTTTTTCCAGAATGCTCCTCTCTCTTTGACTATCACACACTTATCCTTCCTTTAAAATGTGGCTGAAAGGTCATCTCCTATTTCGAGTGGTCCCCGACCACCCCTCTTCACACACACAAGCATAAATACAACACAGAATTTATCACTACTACCCACTAAAATGGATTCACATGTCTGTTTTTCCTGTTAGATCAAGAGCTCCTTAAGGACAGAGATCACATTATGAAAGACTGAATAACTAAAGACTTCTGAATTTAGAATTCTGTTCATCTAAATTGAAGATTCAGTAGTGTTTATTAATTCAACAGTTCTCCAAGTGTGGTCCCAGAACCCCCTGGTGAATGTGAGGGCAAAACTATTTTCATAATAATTCTAAGATGCTATTTGCCTTTTTCACTCTCACTCGGCCCCAAGGGTGCAAGGAGATATTCCAGAGGCTTCATGATGGGTAATAGCACAACAGACTGACTGCAAAAACAGATACCCAAGTTCTGGAGTCTTCTATTAAGAGCCAGACATTCAAGACATGTTTAAAAAAAAAAAAAGACAAAACAATTCCACTCACGTCACTACAATTTTTTGGTTTGGAAAATACTTATTTTTCATAAAAATATGCTAGTTATATAATGGTTTATTGTTAGTAGATACATATATATATATATATATATATATGTATTTTAAGATTTTAATTTATTTGACAGAGATTACATGTAGGCAGAGAGGCAGGCAGAGAGAGAGAGGAGGAAGCAGGCTCCCTGCAGAGCAGAGAGCCCCATGTGGGGCTTGATTCCAGGACCCTGGGATCATGACCTGAGCCAAAGGCAGAGGCTTTAACCCATTGAGCCACCCAGGCACCCCTGTTAATAGATATTTTATATTCTTCTTAGTTCTAATTTTTAATATTAACAAATAAAACCCACAAAGAGAAAAACTCTTTGGGTCTTCAGGAATATTAAAGAACGGGAATGGGTTTTGAGACCAAAAGTTTGACCATCGCTGAATTAACACATATTGAATTCTCTGTAAGGAAATGTATGGCTCCTGGCAGAAAGCAGGCTTCTAAAGACATAGCCCTCCGGGTCCCCCAGCTGTGAGAACGACGGTATTAAAAGGAGAATGTTACAAAGAGCAATGTGTGGGTGCCGGCTACTGAGGCAGTGCTGCTGAAGCATCCGTCCTTCGAAAGAAGGGACGAACTAAGCACGCTGACGTAGATTTTTTTAAGCATCTCCCTTCAAATGCCTCACTGAGCTAAAATGAAGAATTTCTTCTAGGTACGGGCCTCAAGAGAAAACAGGAGGAAGTGCAAAAGATGAATAGATGTTTTCACAGAGCAACCTAAGTTTCTAATATAATAGGCCCTGAGTATCTATTCAGGGAACGCGCAGCCATTATTAAATGCTCAACTGCTTGTAAAACAAACGGTGTTAAGATATTAAAAAAATATTGAGAGAACGTGACTGTTTACTAACACCACCTAATTCTTTAATACAAAACCAGGTGCCCTCATCTAGTATTTCAATTCTGTAAAATATTTCCTATTCAAGTCTACCTTTTATTTTATCTATAACTTTCCCAAATAGATGAAAAAATGAGGACAAGGCTAGAGGACGTAATTTCCCCTCCCAGGTCACAATGATGATACTAGGATGATGGTGACTTCCACCATAAACCTGATAGAGAAAAGGGTATTTACACAGGTACAATACCATGTGCTTTGTACTCCAGTTTTATTTAACTCTCACAACAACTCCCTTAATTAGGCATTATTATCATTCTCGAATTACAGATGCGAAAACTGAAGCCTAGAGAGAGAAGCACCCATGTTACGAAGTTCTGAAGAACGAAGCTGGGGCTGAAACCCAGGGGTGTGCAGCCATAACTGTGCTTTTCATTACTACAACGTAACTGCAGGACACTAAGTTAGATTCCAATTAGGAAGCACATCCGAGACATCAGTGTGTATGTTTCAAATGCTAGGATTAAATTAGGATTAAACTACTCATGGCTGACACATGAAAATTCAGGAGGTTGGTATTTCGGAGTCTGCAGAAAAGCATTTTATGAAGTGATTTACCAAGCAGGGAATGAATGCATAATGAGAAATGAATATTGGAACGTTTATCCCTTCTTATCACGGTGAACAGAGACCACAGCGCAGAGCTGGGACCGCGGAACTCAGGAGCCAGCAGGGTCCTCTCTTACTCGAGGTAATTCAACTTAGAAGCCACAGCTACCAAGTCTCCTGACACCACACTGGGGAACTTAACCTTACGTGTGCATATGTGGGCTAGCTTGGTATTTTTTTTAAATATTAATTAAAAACAAGTATCTATTCAGAGAATTTGACACAGAGCTAATATTCATTTGCTTAGAACTCTCTTAAAAAAGTAGAATTATCCTGATAATCAAGTTAGTACTGTAAAAATTAAAGTGTCTTCTCAGTTGTTCAAAAAGGTATATTCATACTGTAAAAGCTAAACTTGGTGATGGATACAGGTCTTTCTGATACCCGCTGAGTTCTAACAAATGCTAAGTTAGGTTATAAAATTTATTAAGAGTGCATCTTGAGAAGCCTGATAATTAAAATAGGTTTTAAACACTTTTATCAAGGAGACTTTGCCATTTACCACACTTCTGCTCACATAAAGAACTAAGCATAAGGCTTGTGTCACTTAAGTTTTGATGTTTTACTTCATTTACTTACTAATATTACTTGTTGACAATACATATCCCCAAATGTCAAGCGTGGCATGAGCTCCTTCTCTTCTATTCTACAGTATCTTAACCAGAATTTAATTTTTTAAAAAAACTTAACAAAAAGTTACCTTTTTAACACCAATCTGGACAGCTCTCTCTATTACATCTTGTAAATCATCTGTAAAAAGCAAACCCCACATTAAGAAAACCTGGTAAAAAAAAATTTTCACTTACTTATCCCTTCTTGAAAGAAAATTACAAAGAAACAATTATATTTACCAGATCAATATTGAGTACACATATAATAATAATAATAATAATAATAATAATAAAGCAATAACCCAAAAAGAAAAGAAACCCATATAAGGCAAACTAGATGCCTAGTTATCCATTTAATTATATTTTATTCTGTTGACCAAAGGGAGAAGAGTGACAAAAATCAGGAGATTCAAACCAAAGGTGAATTTGCTCACTATCATTTAAATCACTTGCCTTAAGTTCGAAACTTGTTGGCACTGTATTTTTTTTATATAAAAATAAAACGATCATTAAGATCGTTATTTTGGGGGGCACCTGGGTGGCTCAGTGGGTTAAAGGCTCTGCCTTCGGCTCAGGTCATGATTCCAGGGTCCTGGGATCGAGCCCCACATCGGGCTCTCTGCTCAGCCGGGAGCCTGCTTCCTCCTCTCTCTCTCTGCCTACTTGTGATCTCTGTCAAATAAATAAAATCTTTAAAAAAAAAAAATGATTATTTTTACTACAGCCTTTCAAAATATATCTGTAATGCCTCCCAAAGACCTCTTTGTAAATTGCAGTTAATGCTGTATTTCTGTAATTCCCATTCCCACTGAGGAAGAATAATTTTTATTTTCTCTGACAGTTTTTTGCTTTTCCCCTCAAATATCTTATTAAGTAACAACAAGCTTTAAGAGGCCTGAGGTAAATGGATGGCAAAAATCAAACAATTCTATCATAAAAATCCAATTAATTTCATATTTAATTACCACAGTAAATTTAGTTAGAATCCAATTATTTCTAGAATAGCTATAAAATTTTTTAGACAAAAACTATCAAATTAGTGAACTTATACTAAGACAACTAGTTTTGCTAAATATTATAAACCAGGGTCCTACTGATACTGACGACAATAAAACTTATTTCATAAACACACACATACATAGAGTCACAGAGCATGAAATCTATTAAGTGCTACAAGGGCATGAAAATCAGACTATAATTTATTCAATCTTTATTCATCTTATAAACGTAAAGCAAAAACATTACCTGAACTTCTAAATGGAGGAGAAAAGGTAAGTTTTGAGGTAAGGCTTACGAAAGCTAACGCTGAACTTTCTTCTGTAAAGTGGTACCTGACACTCCCAGTTTTTAGAGGCTTTCACTTGGTGTCACCTAGAAGCAGTGAAATCAGCTCTGACTTCACTGTTGGAATGTGCAGTTCCACTTCACCCAGACCACAAAATCAAATTTTCATGTTTGCGTTTACATAATAACAAGTACAGTAATTTTTGAGACAATATTTAGAAACCAGTTTATTGGAGAAATTCTCCTTTCAAAAACATGTTGTCACCATCACTTACTGCTTCCTTGCCTCAGCTGACGAAATACGCTTTTTGAATGAACTTGTATGAGAAATACAAGCCATTTTGCTTTTGGCTAAGCTTTCCATCAACCTCTGAGAAACTACTGTCTACCCACACCCACGCCACAGGCATCTGGGCTCTGGCAGGACTTGGAGGAAAGGGGGAAGGCAAGACAGGGAAGCTGGGCAGCAGCCCGCCTGCTTCTGACCCACTTTTGTCACTCAGCTGGACATTTCCAAAAGACGAGGTACTACAGTCAAGTTCAACTGTACCTGATTTTTAAATTATGCACCCTAATGTTCAATGCTTAAAAGAGTAATTAGACATCAACTGTTGTTCGGCTTTTATGCATTTCTCTATTTGAAATGATAAACTTCCTCAGAGAGGGAGGCCTTGGTAACACTGTCATTACAGGTGCTTTACGAATGCTCCTGGTTGCTATTTACCCAAGCAGCTTATTTATGTTTCCCTTTGTTTATAGTTTAAAACTATATGCATCTAAGATGCATAATAAATCCTCTTAATATTTCCCTTGTAAAGTGGATTATGCTTCATGATCTCCTTGAGGCAGACAACTTGTCTTCATAGAAAAACTATTCATCTTAATAAAAGAAACATTTACCTTGATGCTTCTGAACTCCTCTATAAATTCCTCTGAACATGGGATCTGTCAAGTTGATACCGATATCTGTGGAAAGCAAAAATAAATGATTATTAAGAGCTTCTATTTTAAACTTCTATGTTAAATAAAAGCTCCTGTTACTAAATTTTTCACTCACTCAAACAAAATCTAAGTGCCTACCACTTGTCACTGTGCTAGACACCTGGGATAAAAAGATGAGTAAGACAGAATTCTACCTCTCAAGAAACTCACTACAGAACTGGGAAGGCAGACCCATTAACAGAACGTGAAGAAATAATTTTAAGTAGACACTGGCACTGTGGGACACAGATGAGGAATACCCAATCTAGTCTGGTAGAGGGCTCAGAAGTTTCCAGAAAGCAGGGATCTCTGAACTGAATCTTACAGGGTAAGTTAGAGTCACTCAGTAGAAGAGGGAAACTGCAGTGACTGCGGACAGCTATTGGCTGTTCTGGCTGCTGGAGAGAAATGGAGGGAAGGGAGCACCCCGAGAAGTCCAGACCCAGCTAGGCTACAGACATTCATCTTTAAACTACCAGCTGCAACTAGAAGCACAGACGGCTTGTAAGCAGAGGTGGTAAGATATCTCATTCTGGTATCTTTGGAGAAGGTGGGATTTGAAGGGGGGCAAATGGAGTCAGTATATCTCATCTGGAAACAGGCAAGAGCTCATATTTACAATGAGAAGAACCTGAACTGGGCTAATGTAAGTAGAGATTCAGAGAACAGAATAAATTATTTCATTATTCACCAAATACCATGAAGACCAAGTCTGTGTTGTTACTATGTAAGGAGTGAGGGGAAAGGACTAAGACCCAACACATGGTCCCTGCCCTCCAGGAATTCATGGTCGCTACAGGAACTACAAATACACTTTGTGATAATATGGTGGACTAAGCAACACAAGGCAAGAAGGTTTTTCTTTATTCCTATGTTCCTAAAACCCAGCATAATGGTTGCCACACAGTAGGAGCGCTAAATGTGTTAAGTCTATAAATAATTCCTACGTGCTTGGGAGCACAGAAAGGGGGCATTAACAGTTTTGGCAAAGATGACGAGACAAGCCTCCCAGCAGAGCCGGATCTTTAACAGAGCTCAAGCTTACAAGCTGACAGACGGAAAGGGCATGGACAGCATGGACCGGTGTAGGCACCTGCTGTATCTAGGCACAGGAAGAATCGTGCCTACAGAGCAGTGGTCCTTAGTGGAGAGCCATCCTGCAGCTCCTTCTCCTTCTAACCTACCCCCCTGCACAGCACTTGGCAACGTCTGTGTTCACTTCTAGATGGCGCAGCTGAAGGGAGTCACTGGTGTCCAGGCCAGAGGACCTGCTGAAAACCTACAATGAACAGGACAGCTTCCCAAGAGAGGGGATTCTCTGACCCCCAACATCAACTGCATTCTTGATAAACCCTGCTGCAGAGTGCAAGGGAACCAGGGGAGTAACAGGACGTGAAGTCAGACCATACTGGCCACGGGCAACAGTAACCCCTTCCTTATCGGGCACCCGGGTGGCTCAGCCAATTGGGCGTCTGCTGTTGGCTTGAGTCGAGATCCCGGGGTCCTGGGATGGAGCCCCACACTGGGCTCCCCGCTCAGTGGGGAGCTTGCTTCTCCCTCTCCCCCCACTTGTGCTCTTCTTGACTCTCTCGCAAATAAATACATAAAATATTTTTTTAAAAATAATAATAATACCTTCCTTATTTAAAATACACACCCTTTAGCTTTAGCACTAGGAGAATCTCCAAGTTCTTGATGGCAGGGGACACCTGCCTGCCTAAAGACCCTTATGTTACTTCTGCTTACTTTCAGCTTCCTCTTGGAATGTTCTGATTTCTGCCAAGCTGGCCCTCAGTAACTGTGCTGCTTCCACACAAAGACAGACGTGACATGATGGATGGGAGATGGTAGGGAGAGTAGTCCAGGTATTTGGAAAAAGCAAAAGAAAGGCACAATGCAAAAAAGCTGGCAGATATTTCAGCAACAGTATATAGGCCAGTAGAGGGTAGAAGATGAATTCACACCCCGTACCCTTTAACGGACCATTAACACACGAACACGGACTACAATCAATACAATATGGGGTCAGTGGAATGGCCCAGATCATAAGAATTCAGCATCTACTTTTTTTTTTTTTTTTTCAATTAAGGAAAGGAAACTAGATAGGGCAAGAGGCAGACTGAGAAAGGGAACCCAGGGAAAAGAGGAGAGGCTTTCCTGCCTAGAAAAATCCTTCACAGGGCTCCATCTACAATCACCCACCATGGATGATGGTTAGGGGCAGACTTGGGTCTGTATTTCTTCTACTCATTTCCCCTTTGTGCAACAAAGAGATTAGTATTTTTCCAAAACAATCTCTTTACTAGAATATAAACTGAAAAACAAAGGAAACAAAAGTAAGCAAATTTAGCAAGTAAAATTTATGATACTTATTTTAAAAGCGAATGGAGGGATGCCTGGGTGGCTCAGTCAGTTAAGTGTCCAACTTTTTTTTTTTAAAGCTTTTATTTATGTATTTGAGAGAGAGAGAGAGAGAGAGAGCTTGCAAGCAAGCATGCATAAGTGGGAAGAAGGACAGAGAGAGAAACAGACTCCTGCTGAGCAGGGAGCTTGACTTGGGGCTCAATCCCAGGACCCCGAGATCATGACCTGAGCTGAAGGCAGACTCTTAACTGACTGAGCCACCCAGGCACCCCAGGTGTCCAACTCTTGATTTTTGGCTCAGGTCCCGGTCTTAGGGGCCTGAGATCAGCTCTGCACCAGGCTCCACACTCATTACAGAGTCTGTTTTTCCCTGTCCCTCTCCCTCTCACCTGCCCAATCCTCACTCTCACTTAAACAAATAAAATAAAATCTTTAAAAAATAATAAAATAATTTTTAAAAGGCAAATTGAAGATGAGCTTGGGGGCTCAATTTCTGAAGCCTTCCCATGTCCTTGTTTCAACCCTCCCTGGACCAGATGTGGAATCACTCTTCAGCACTTTGTACTGAGGCTGATATGGTTGAAGCCAATGCAAGGTGATACCACTGCCTCTTAGAACCCACTTCTAGATGTGGGTCAGTCCTTCAGGCCCTAAGTCACAGTGGAGTTCAAAGTCTGTATTCAGCTTTGGACCCAGGTGAGCCTTAGGCTTTAGGATATCCTACACCAGCTCAGCCACCAGTTTCTTCCCTCTGCTCCAAGACTTATAGCCCTTCGCCCTTTTCTTTCGGACATATGGTTTGCTTGAAGTGTATTCCTTGGCCAGTTGTTAGAGCCGCTTTCTACCTTGAAGAGAATGTTTCACCTTAGTCAGGTTTGGTGAAGGGGGTCAGAACATGCCACCCCAATACGCCACTTTGGTATACCAGTTATTCTGAACTGAACGCACTGGAAAAAGAGGAGATGCAGGCAAGCCTCTCTGCCCTCCCCCCATGGTAACTAAAAGTAGGTCATAAAATTTCCCATGAGACACACCCTCCCTATATCAAGAATGGAAGAATATTGTTATCATTGCAATATTGTTATCACCAGACTCGGAGTCAACGTCAAAATGAATCTGTACAAGCAGACCCAAATAACTCTCCTCATCTTCCATTAGTTTCCCCATACATTTCCTTGTCATTGTCCCACAACTTAAGTCCTTTTATCAAGTTGCCACTTATGCTTTTGGGCCTAATGGCTTCTTTGGGGCTTCATTTTCCTTCTGAAGATTCCCATATCCACAAAAAATGTCTATGCTTTTCTTCTGTTGATGTCTGATGCCAGTTTAATTCTTCAACCAGCCACAGAACCTAACAGGGTAAGAGGAAGATTTCCCTCCTCTACAGAGGCAAATAAGTTCTTCTGGACACTGAGTCACTCCTGTTTCTCTAAGAAGTTCTCCTCTTCTATACTGGCTGGCCTCTGGGCCTCCCACTCCCCATCCACCTACTCACCAGCAAACACCTGCAGTGTGGTTAGGATCATTAACAGGTCACTATGGATGGGTCAAAGAAAAGTTCAAACCGATCACCAGAAGTGTAAATTTGTGAGCACGTCCCAAGAAATACAATGAAATGGAGGAAATGCAGTTATGGAAAAAGAATGGGCTCTGGAGTCAGAATTCCTGGCATTATGATGAATAAACTGAATGATGTTGGCCAAATCAGCAGCCCTTCTGGGACTCAGTTTCCCTACTAATAGGGCATAACAGTTCTCCTTCCAGGGATGAAATGTAGCTCAAACTGGAAAATCAATGTGAAAGCACTTTGCACAATAAAAGCCTTATAAAATGTACTTACTGTTATTACTGTGCACCCTATATGTTCTGAACGTGCCAGTACCACACAGAATTTCCATCAACATTAGCGACCATGGCATACCACCTTCAGTGGTTAACACTCTCAATTCACTATTCAATAGCCAAAGTGAGTCCATCTTTTTATACCCAACTCATGATGCAACTATGAAAATAAAGCCACTCAAAATCCTACTCATTTAACTTGTTCAAAATGTCCTAATATAGCTATAATAAGGAATACTATCTTTCCAATTAAAAAGTTCTTACCTGGGTGGCTCAGTCCGTTAAGCATCTGACTCTTGGTTTTGGCTCAGGTCATGATCTCAGGGTTGTGAGACTGAGCCCCACGTCGGGTTCTATGCTCAGCATGGAGTTGGCTTAACATTCTCTTTTCCTCTCTCTCCCCCTCTGCCCCTCTGCCAGCTCAAGAGCGCTCTCTCAGATAAAATCTTTAAAAAAAAAAAGTTCCTATCACAAGTACTTGTGTTGTCAACAAACTAAAAAAAAAAAAAAAAAAAAAGTAAACAGTATATAAGAATCAATTTCTAGCTTGAAATAGCTTGAAAACCTAAGAGATGGGAGGAGAGCGTAGGATACAAAAAAAAAAGACAAAGAAGAAAAGGACTTCTGATGGGGGAGAGTTGAGGGAGTCATACATTTAGTGGCCTGTCATCTTGTAAGAATCAGTGATGTTTCTTTTCCATAATTTTTCTTTAACTGGCTGGCTTTAAAAGCAGTAACTGCTTTACTGTTAAAAACCACTTCCAGTATTAATAAGTTTTATTTCTCAAAACAGAGTGGAAAACTACTTGCAACCGGGCGCCTGGGTGGCTCAGTGGGTTAAGCCTCTGCCTTCGGCTCAGGTCATGATCTCAGGGTCCTGGGATCGAGTCCCACATCGGGCTCTCTGCTCAGCGGAGAGCCTGCTTCCTCCTCTATCTCTCTCTCTGCCTGCCTCTCTGCCTACTTGTGATCTCTCTGTGAAATAAATAAAATCTTTAAAAAAAAAAAGAAAAGAAAAGAAAAAACTACTTGCAACCAAAACCACATCCCCAAACTGACGCCTCACTGGGCTCAGGGAAGCATGTCCTATCACCGTCACCTAGGGTCTAGGGATATGAATGGACAGTAAACAGGGCACTTAAAATTATTTCAGATTTGCTTAGCCTTCAGATAGAACTTCAACTTCACAGAAAATACAGGAAATGAAAGGACAAGCTTAACACCGGCGCACAGCAATCACACAAACCCTAAAGACAGACTTCTGTGGGGCCACCAGCCAGTGCTTCTCCGAGACAGCGCCACAAGGGAAGAAATGTGCTAGATCAGGGGGGTGGCAAGCTGTTGCCAACGGCAGACTGACAACTATTTTTGTTTGCTCCTGAGCTAAAAACGGTTTCACATTCCTTAATAGCTAGGGGGAAAAAAGTCAAAAGAATAATAGGGCTTTGTGAAACATAAAAATTATAAGAAACTCAAGTTTCCGAATCCAAAAAGTTTTACTGGAACACAGCCACACCCATCTGTTCATATAGTGTCTATGCCTGCTTTTGAGTGACAAGATCAGAGTATTTGTGATAGTGATCATATGGTCCACAAAATAAAAAATATATACTACGTGACCCTTTAAGGAAGAAGGTGTCCAACCTCTGTGCTAGACTAGATACAAAACTTACGGGCATCCAAGTATGTGGCTCTGGACTGGATACGTTTTGGAAACGACCACCTTATAAAACAAGCTCCAGAGAGACCTCTTCCTTGCCTGTGCCACCACATGAGGACACAGTGAGAAGGCGGCAGCTAGAAACCACGAAGAGGGTCCTCACCAGGATGCAAACATGCTAGTGCCCCTGATCTCGGACTTCCCAGCCTCCAGAATTGTGAGAAATGCATTTCTGATTTCTAAGCCACCCAATCTGCAACATTCCCTTATAACAGCCCAAATGGACTAAGGCAATCCAAGACATCAGCTTCTCTCTCAAGATGTACTGACCAAGCAGGTGGATTTTATCTCCCAATCTATCAAACCTGTGCACTCCTTTCCGTCTCCCCCTCTACCTTAAGATCCAGTCAACTCGGGCCCCAAAGCCACTCTGTTCCCCCTGCTGCTCTGTTCTTCCCCTGACCCAAGGTTTCTTTCACGCACAAATCAGATCATGACACTCTTAACCATACTCCTCACTATTAGAATAAAAACCAAAGTCCTAACACAGTAGGACCTTGGTTCTGCTAATCTCTTTAGCTCATTCTATACCATCCTCCCACCCCCTCAGTCACTTCCCCATTTCTCTTCGCTACAGACCCACTGGTCATTTTTTAGTTCCTCAAAAGTATCACGTACCCTCTTGCCACAGGATGTTTGAACAGGCTGTTCTGTTTGGAACCTTCTGCCTTTCTTTGCCTACTTAAGTCAATCTTTCAGAGCTCCGTCCAAGTGTCACTTCCTCAAGGAAACCTTTTCTGACCTCCCAGACTAAGTTTTGTTCCTCACCAAATACCCAGAGAACCATGCTCCCTTTCTTCAGTGCCCTCTTCTTAGTAACTGTGGTAAAGCCATTAGTGCACTCATGAGGCTGTCTCCACCAGGAGACTGTGACCTAGCTTCTGACCACCACTGATTCCTAGTATTTGGCACACTGGATGGCACACAGTAGAGACTCAGTAAATACTTTAAAATGAATGAATGACAAGGCTGCTTAAGGAACTGAAGACAAGGAATAGGAAATATGATCCAATCCCTAGGGAAATGGAATTATATAAAAAAGGTAGCCAAAAGCCCCAACCAGTCTGCTTCTAGAGCCACAGGGCAGGATCAGAATCCTGTTGAAAAAAAAGCCAACTTTTTAATCTTAGGGACCTAAAAGCTGGATGGCCCAAAGAGATAGTTATGCTACTAATTACTGCCAGCTGCTCTCTCATTGGCTCATGGAGGGGTGTGGGGACTGTTAGAATAGGAATCATAGAAAGCTGTGCTTCTCAAACTAGGGGTGCTTTGGGGCACCTGGGTGGCTCAGTCAGTTAAGCGTCCAGCTCTTGGTTTGGGCTCAGATCATGATCTCAGGGTCCTGGGATCAAGCCCCACTTGGGGCTCCGCACCCAGCAGGGAGTCTGCTTGAGGTTTCCCTCCCCCTCTCTTTCTGCCCCTCCCCCAACTTGAGCAAGCGTGCACTTGTGCAAGCGCGTGTGGTCTTTCTCTAAAATAAACCAATCTCTAAAAAACAAACAAATAAACAAAAACTATGGGTGTTCCACGGAGTATGTAACAGTTTGAGATTTCCTGGAGTATCAATTTCATTTTGGAAGATTTAGGGAATAAAATATCTTAATTTTAAAAAGGCACTATATTATTTCAAAGATAAATACAAAACATCCAAAGAAATGTAAATGCATCAAGAGTTACACACCACTGCTGCTACCCCTACCACCCCTGGAATATGCTTCCCCCTATGCATAAATCTATTAAATAACTAGGGAAGGCTATACTTAAAATTTTTTAACACTGGCTATCTCAGGAGAGTAGGACTAAAATGTATTCAAATAAACCCACTTTCTTTAAGAAGGCTTTCCAAACTTATCTTACTGAAAGGTTCAAATTCCTTTATCAATTTTCTTACCACCATGGTACTAAAACTACATATATTGTTTTACCCATTCATTCCTATTTCCATTGATCATCACTGTACTAAGTTCCCAGGAAACAAACATTACTGAGTATTTGCCTTAAGAGTGTGGTCCAGTGGGAGGGACAGACACATAAATAAGTAATTATAAAATAATGTGTCAAAGGGTAGAGTTATGAAGTCTGAAAGAGCAGGTAAAAAATCAACCAGGGGGGCGCCTGGGTGGCTCAGTGGGTTAAAGCCTTTGCCTTCGGCTCGGGTCATGATCCCGGGTTCTTGGGATCGAGCCCCACATTGGGCTCTCCCCTCAGCAGGGAGCCTGCTTCCTCCTCTCTCTCTCTGCCTACTTGTGATCTCTGTCAAATAAATAAGTAAAATCTTTAAAAAAAAAAAAAAAAATCAACCAGGCACAAAGGTAGTCAATCAGGGGGATATTAGTGGTAAAAGTGACATTATGGTCCCAAACTGCGGCTCTAAAACCTTGTCCAAGGCAAGAAACAGCATGTGCAAGTGTTTCTCAAAGATAAAAGCAATGGGGCTTGAACAGAGGGCAGGACCGGAACACGGAATGATTTTGTATGCTGTGTCAAGATACTTCAACTATCCTGAGCACAGTAACTGAAGGATCTGAAGCAGAAGAAAACTGTAGTTGATTTTTACACAGACCACACTGAAGGCTATATGTACGATGGATTTAAGGAGACATGACTGGAGGCAGGAATTTAGTTTTACATCAAAAATAAATAAGAAGTTGTCTTTTCCTTGTGGAATGTTTCATGGCTCTTAGCCCATCCCCCCCAACTAATCACCTCACAGATTGGAATGGAGAAGCGGACAGACGACATGCTTGGAAATGTGTATAGTTACTAAGGACTACAGACCAACCTCACCCCAGGCTCTCCCACAGCATTTTTAATCTTCTTTTGTGGCACTTAAAACATTCTCCCCTGCACCTGCTTTGACAGTCCGTATCTCTCTAGTCTGAAAAATAACTGCACCACTCGAATATTTCATAGTTCCATAAAGTTAGCACAAAGTCTTTGGAAAAAAATATCGCTTAAAATAACTCTCAGAGGGGCGCCTGGGTGGCTCAGTGGGTTAAAGCCTCTGCCTTCGGCTCAGGTCATGATCTCAGGGTCCTGGGATCGAGCCCCAAATTGGGCTCTCTGCTCAGCAGGGAGCCTGCTTCTCCCTCTCTCTATGCCTGCCTCTGCCTACTTGTGATCTCTGTCAAATAAATAAATAAAATCTTTAAAAAAAAAAAAATAACTCTCAGATCTAAGACTACTTTTTCAATTGCCCAGTAAACGTTTCCAGCTGGATGTCCTATAAGACTCTTAACCTAAACCACATGGATCTCGCTACGTCTCCTACCCATTGCCAAACTAATCATGCTTCCATTTCATATTTAGGTATTTATCCCAACCCTGAGTCATCTCTGACTGCTCACCCTCCCTTACTGCCATAAACACAGCTGCCAAATGCTGCAAATGCATATGCATTTCTCTCTTCCTTTTCCCCTGCCCTAGTTCAGACTGGGAAATGCTTCCCCATCTCTTCCCCTCCCCCACAGAACCTACAGTAACTATCAGGATTGCCTTACTAAAGCAGAGATGTGATCATTGCCCTTTCCCACCTTCAAAGAGTTAGAAACGTCACAAAGACAAGAATCACACCCAACTTTACTAACTGCTGTAAGGCAGAGCCCAAAGTTCCTGGTACATAACTGGCACTCCATGATTTACTTGATGAAAATACGCCTACCCCTTTGGTTCCTGTCGCATTTTCCCCCTTTTTCTACTGAGGGTGAACAGATTATTGTACTTGCCAAGTAACAAAACTGTTATCCTCCCCACTATCTATACCCTTCAGTTTCCCCACCAGACGGTGATGCCAGCAGATCAGGGACCGGGTCTTTGCACCCCGTGTTCCTAGGCCGGTGCGGGGCCCCCCAGGAGCGCGCAGTAACTGGATGTGAACGCACGAATTAGTGAATGAACGGGTCGCTTGAAGTCGTCATCCTCTCCCACACAGAGGAGAAGGGGCGGGAGGTGCACATGGGATGGAGGGGAATACAGTGAGGGGCCCTTTTTTGGTCTACTTTGGCTTTCTTTTTACCGAACACAACACGTATGTTGAAAGAGCATAAGTCAACTTCTACAGCTCGTTAATTTTCACACACGAGCACACCGTGACACCAGCACCCAGGCCGAACAGAGTATTAACGGTACCCAGAAGCCTCCCCGCGCCCTCTCCGACTGAGTGCCCCCTCAACCTTGAGAAAGCCAGAGAGCTCAAGCCCTGATCCCCTAGCCGCGGTAAGCGACGTCCCTCGGTGGTCTGAAAAGGCCAAGAACCGGAAAGACGCTTACCCACGAACTTGAAGCGACTCATGTCTGCAGCCCCGGCGGAAGCGGAAGTGGTCGCCGTCGTCCCGCCCTTCCGGCTGCCCCGCCCCTCGGCCCGGGAGCTTCCGCGGCCGCTGGAGGAAGCGGGTCGTCATGGCGTTCTGCGCGCCGGGTGCCTACCTGACCCACCAGCAGAAGGTGTTGCGGCTTTATAAGCGGGCGCTGCGCCACCTGGAATCGTACTGCGTCCACAGGTGGGAGAGGGAGAGCCGGGGCGCGGGGAGGTGACCCCGGGGATCCTCACGGAGACCGAGAGGCCTTGTGGAACCGAGCGGCTCAAGGACATGGGGGACGTAGTGGGAAGGCGGCCGTGGACCCGGGTCCAAATCCCCGCTTCGTCGCTCCTCGCTGCGAGACCTTGAAGAGTTGCTTATCTTGGCCCAGGCCTCGGTTTTCTAAGACCGACGCAGGACCAGCGCAGAGGGTTGCATGACGACTAAATGAAATAAAGGACAGTGCCTAAAAATCTGATTGTTGTGCTTCAAGCCCTCGCTTAGAACTTTCTTTTTAACCTTCTTGTTGCTAATATTGGGAGCAGTAATAGGTGCGATGTTTTCTGTAGTCCTCATAACAACTCCAAAAGTTAGGGATTATTTAGCCTTAATTTACAAGTAAGAAAATAGGCATGGAGAATAACTTGCCAAGGCCCTACAGCTGGTGAGTGGCCGGGCCAGGATTAAAACTCAGGGGGTAACCCAAAAGCATCACCACTCTCCCACCTCTCCAGTCAACCTTCCTCTTTTTAGCTTCAGCCCTTTCCATTATTTTCACACCCACATGATTACTTACCCGCCGCATCGTTCTCTTTCTTCTCCCTGTCTGAGAGTGGTCTTAGGACTTAGTCTTAAAACACATAGATTTTTGTGACCTGGATGCAATGCATGGTGGGGTGGCAACCCAGATGTGTGGATGCTGGGCTTCCCCTGCCTCGCTGGAATCCTAAAGCCTAGCCCCAGGAGAAGGGCTCCTGGGAGAAACCTCTAAACAGATGGAAAAATAAGTAGGTCTGGAAAAGTTGTGGAGGGTATTCCTAAAACCCAGATTGCATATTTGTGATTATTGGAAGGTCATTGACCTACTTCTCTTTGCTAGACAGAAAGATGGCCAGGTTCATTGTTGTCAGATTGCTGCTTTTCTCCCTGAATTTTCCTTATTCATTCATCTGACAAAATTTGCAGCTCGGGTTCTGTTCTGGCTGCGGCATAAATAAAAATTAGCAAGTTCTCTTTCTCAGCTGTCGCAGATCACAGATTAATGGGGAAGGTGGGCATGTGAGCGAACAGGTAACGGAATTATCGGTCTTACAAAGATGAAGGAAGTTGAGCTGTCAGGAATTCAGGTACCACTGAACTGCATCTGGGAATATTAAAATTCATAGTCCTGGAGGAGAAGATAAAAGCATCTCAGTGGTTTTTAAGTCTCACTGACGTCCTTTCCCAGGACTTTTCTCCCTCCGTTTGTCCTCGGTGCTCTTTGTTCTCCACGGTTCCATCCCAGGTCCTTGATGGTGTGTATGTTTTGGGCAGCCTCGTCGAATGCTGGGAGTTGAGTTACCACCTAGGCTCACTTGTCTCTAAGGCTGCTTTCCAGCTCTTTGTTACATAACCTACAGTTTTCTGAAACTCAACTTGTCTTAATGCCTTAAAACTAAACTCTAAAGTATGTCATTCTGATTCTTTTCCCAAATTCCCTGTCTCTGCTAATAGCATTATTAATAATTCAGTCATTCAGCTTTAAGTCTTAAAATTGTTCTTAAGTACTCCTTGCTTATTCCAGTGCCAGTGACAATACGTGCCAACGACACACGTATGCTGGGACACTGTCTTTGTAAATTCTCTCCACAGTATAATAATATGCGAACTGACTTTGAGCAGAGGAGGTACCAGGCGCTGTCTGAAGTGTGTTGATAGGTTTTAACTGATCAAGTCTTCAGGATAGCTGTAAGATCTAGATACTGTTATTAACACTTTTGTAGAGGAGGAACCCATGGCCTAAAGATACTAATTTACCCCAGATTACACAACTAGTAAGCTGAGATTTAGTCTGAAGCGATCTGATTTTATCAGACGCTTGTAATTCTGTAATATACATGTTTCTCTCCTGTCTCCTCCCATCACAGTTGCCTGCTTCAGGCCCTTCTCATCTGTGGCTTGGGTTATCGTCGAAGCCTAAATGATCTATGCCTACCGTTTCTTCTAGAACCTGACCTTAACTTGCCTACAATCATGCAGTTAGTGTCAGAATTAGGATTCAAACCCAGATCTGTGTGATTCAAGCAATACTGTTTCCACTGCGTAACATCTCCCTTCCTACTTACATTTGTATGTCCAGAATTTAGCACAGTGCCTAGCACAAGATAGGAGGAATCTCAGTAGTTGTCATTTAGTGAGTGTTGAATGATACAGAGGCGATAGTTCTTTCTTTCTTGCAAATTATCTTTGTTTGTTTGAATCAGCATTCCTTTTTTAGAGAGGTAGGTTGTGTTTAATACAGTATTTTTTTGCTGCCACCACCGTGTGGGGAGCTGCCAAGGAACCCATCATAATGATGTGGCTCCTTCGTTGGCAGGCTCTGGGCTGGCTCCCAGTAGTTAAGCTGCCCATGCAGAAGACGGTTAGTAGAAGTGCAGCCCCTTGGCAGACAGTAATCCTGCTCAATTGAGTAGGTAATGTTTCTCATCTCTAAAACCATTTTGCTTAAAGGGACAAATATCGGTACTTTGCCTGTTTGATGAGAGCTCGGTTTGAAGAACATAAGAATGAGAAGGACATGGTGAAGGCCACCCAGCTGCTGAGGGCCGCAGAGGAAGAATTCTGGCACAATCAGCATCCCCAACCTTACATCTTCCCTGAGTCTCCAGGAGGGACCTCCTATGAGAGATACGAGTGTTACAAGGTAGGTGAGCACCATAGTGGTGACCGCCTTCGGAGAGGCAGACTTTCTCCCGTCCCAAAACTCACCCCCAGATCCCACTTGCCCGGTTAGGGGCAGCTAGGCAAAACTCTTTCCTGCCACTGGTAAATACTTTCCTGTTTTCAGGTGTCCGTTTTCTCTCTCCAGGTGACATTCTGCCTTGTGCTTCTGAGAGTTCAGCTCCAAGGTCTTGCAGTACCTTTTTGGCATAGCAGTGTGCTAAAATACTTGGTATATAACTCATTTTGGGATCTTAAAGTTAGCCAGTTTGGATTGGTGCTTTCAGAGCAATTACAGGTACCAGGCCGCTCTGGGTATTTAGAGAATGCAGATCAGAGAGCATCGGTGCCTGCTCTCTCTGGCCTGAGCTTGAGGTTTCTCAGCCTGTGACACTGACTCTCAGGTGTTCTTTAGGTCCGTGCCAGCTCACCCTCCACTGTCGTTGTGCCGTGCTCGAAGCAGTCTGATGGCTTGCAGTGGTTATAAAAATACACGGTCATTTTTGCCTTCTGCTTCCTGAGCAGGCCCTGTGGGTGGCATGTTAGTGCCTCCTCCGGGCTGATGCGGTGAATTCCTCTCCTGACAGGTGCCCGAATGGTGCTTAGATGATTGGCACCCGTCCGAGAAGGCAATGTATCCTGATTACTTCGCCAAGAGAGAGCAGTGGAAGAAGCTGCGGATGGAAAGCTGGGAGCGGGAGGTGAGTCTCCCCTGCCTTTCGCCACACAGCGTGGCCCATGTGGTCAGCGCCTGGATGGGCTCAGGTTTTGTTCCCCAGGTGCAGAGGTCCAGAGTCCAGTCTTGATGGTTACTGTGGCCCCTTGCCTCTCAGATACACTTGTGTGTCTAGATGTGCTAAATGTAACCTTTATTTACAGCCTTTTTGTAAACTGGTGACAGGGTGTCGCTGGTCTCTTTGGATTTTCTGCTCCCTGCTTTTGCTTCTCCCCTCCCTCCTCAGTCCTCTGCCTGACCGTCCTGCTGTACCCTCCTGTCCCTGAATTTTCCTCTCCACCAGGGCCTCGGACATTTTTCTTTCGTGATGTCTGATTGACATTTTTAAAAGCTCAACTTTACCGGAGTGTGAAGAATATATTGGAGAGCTCGAGAGGAGAATTGGAGAGACCAGTTTGGGGCTGTTGCAGTTTGGTCAAAGAGTATGGCAACCAGCAGCAGGGGGCATGCAGTGAACAGGGAAAGAAGTCAGTTCAGGGTATCACTGGCAGGGATATGAAGGCCGACTGGATGCGGGCAATGTGTGAGGGACAGAGAGGACTCAGTGAGATCCACGTTAACACCTGGAGTTTGGTGATGTTTTATTGAGATAAAGAAGAGGGGAAAAACGGGTGCCAGTGGGTTAAGCATCCGATTCACAATTTCTGTTCAGGTTGTGATCTCAGGGATGTGAGATGGAGCCCCGTGTCAGACTGCACACTTGCGGGGAGTCTGCTTCTCTGTCCCTGCCCCTGTGTGCTCTCTCCCTCCCTCTCTCTCTCAAATAAATAAATCTTTAAAAAAAGAAGAAGAAGAAGAAACAGGTGTTGGAGGGACAAGTAAGTGTTTGGTTTTAAATTTGTTATATCTGAGAGGCCTGTGAGACACCAAGTGAGATGGCAGTAGGTGACTTTGGGTGTAGAGACCTGGAACTCAAAAGAGAGATTTGAGCTCAAAACAAATTTGTGAGTTATCCATTGTTTTATTTTTTTTTTATTTTTTATTTTTTTTTTTTAAGATTTTATTTATTTGAGAGAGAGAGAGAGCATGAAAGGGGCGAGGGGCAGAGGAAGAAGCCAGCTCCCTGATGAGCAGAGGGCCCGATGTGGGACTTGATCCTGGGACTCCAGGATCATGACCCGAGCCGAAGGCAGTCGTTTAACCAACTGAGCCACCCAGGTGCCCAGTTATCCATTGTTTTAAAAGCCACAGAAATGTAGGAGATCTTAAGAGAGGGAGCAGAAAGGTTACAGGCGCTCCCACTCGAGGAGGCGAGGAAAGGAGGCAGCAAAGCACCCAGCAGGGAGAGGGGTGACAGCAAGTCCAAGAGAAAGTGTGTCAGGAACGGCCAGTCAGCATTGGTCCTTGGCGGAAAATTTCTTTCCTTTTCTTTTTTTTTTTTTTTTTTTTTTAATTTTATTTATTTATTTGACACAGAGAGATCACCAGTAGGCAGAGAGGCAGGCAGGGGGGCGGGAGGCAGGCTCCCCGCTCAGCAGAGAGCCCAATTCGGGGCTTGATCCCAGGACCCTGAGATCATGACCTGAGCCGAAGGCAGAAGCTTAACCCACTGAGCCACCCAGGCGCCCATTGGCAGAAAGTTTCTAAAAGATGAAATAGAGTGAGGACTGGAAATAACCTCCCGGGATTGCGGCAGTAGGAAGGGCATTCGTGACCTTGGTGAGAACCTTTTCCTAAGGGCTTAATTGCACCAGTAGGAGTGAGCAGAAGGTAAGAGCGAGAAAACAATGGTATGGGGAGGGGGAGGAATTCTTGAGAAGTTTCGCTTGTGTAACTGGAGGCCAAGGGATTATTTTCTTTTAAGATAAGAAATGCTTGTGTGCTGCGAGGAGATTCGGGGCAGGGGAGAGATGGACAGTGTTGAGGCAAGGTGGAAGAGGTCAAGGAGGAAAACTTTTGAGAAGAGCGACGGGATCCCAAGCATGTGTGAAGGCCTTTGAAAGGAGAATGGGTTCTTCCTCCGCTAGAATCATGCAGAAGATGCACGTACCTATATCTGGGCTAGAAGTTTTGGTGATGGGAAAATGAGAGTTCTGTGTGATGGCTTCTCTATTTTAGCAAAGACGAGAAGGCATCAAGTGGGGGTGCGGCCTGTTCAGAGAATGTGGAAAAGATGCGGGAGTCACAGCAGAGGGTGAGCTCATTGGGATTAATAGGATTGCCAGGTGGTGGTGAAGGCCCATTTGAAGTTGGGAGTAATTAATCTGTTGTGACCAGCATTTTTTTCTTTCTAGCGATCCCAGCTGTCTGGGTGCGGTCTGGAAGGTAGATGGTGTGGTGTGTCTGGTGGAGAGTGTCCATACACCTTAGAGGTTATTCAGAAAGGAGTGATGGTCATGATGGGATGGAAGCAGGTAAAGCAGGCACAGAGAGAGGAGGCTGATGTAGAGAAGGTCAAATTGGGTCAGAGGATTTGTGAACTGGCCATTTCTGAGTTTCAGAAAGCATTTTCAAGGGGACATTTAAGCACATGAGCAAGAGAGGGCTTCTGTGGTTAGACAGTGGGATATTTTATTGGCGATTTTTTTTTTTAAAGATTTAGACAGTGCATGCTCGAGTGGGGGAGGGGCAGAGGGAGTGAATCCTCGAGCAGACTCCCTGCTCAGCACAGAACGCAGTGTGGGGCTTGATTCCAGGACCCTGAGCTCATGACCTGAGCTAAAACCAAGAGTCAGAAGCTCACCTACTGAGCCACCCAGGCACCCCTGATTCATGAGTTTGAGTTACTTGCGTTCTGGTGGTAAGGCCCAGGATGTTGACTGCAGGAAGTCCTTGGCCAAGATGGAGTGAAAGGAGAGTCATTGTGACCAAGGGGGGCAGTGCTTGCTAAGAAATGTCTCCTCGTTTGGAAATGGGAGGCGTGTTCATTTATGGAGAGTAGCAGGTTCATTCTACAGTTAGTCTCTTATAACCTCTTCACAAAAACCTTTACCTAGTTCGTCTTATTGACATTATTAAACAGCACATACGCTGGAGACTCTCAGGTCACCCACAATCCAGAATTGAGTTTTCTGGAGGAAGCTTTAGAAAACCCTTGATCTGGGGAGTGGGTCTCTTACATGTCCCTCCTCTCTCAGGACAGTGATGGTCTTGGAGATCACGGGAACTGGGGTTGAGGGGAGTGGGCTGGATGAGGCAGAACGGAGCACATTTTCACATGTCATTTCTTGGTATTTTTGGTCCTGGTTGCTATTTGGGCGGGGTTGGGGGGGCTTTAAAATGAACATCTTTAATATACACGAATTAAGGTTTCCTAATGGTGCTTTTGGAGAGCACTTAGCTGAAACATAAAAATAAGTATTTTTTTAGGGGGTACAGGTACGGGACCACACCAAAGGGAATGGGGCTGATAATGGTCACACATTTGCATCATGAGTAATAGGTGGGGTGGGAGGGTTGCTCAGCTTTGCTGTTTTAAGAATGGGAAAACCTTTAAGGAGAATTGCTTTTCTGAGCTAAATTGTGGGTATAAACATAATGCAGCTATATATAAAAAACACCGCAGCATTACCAGTCAGTTTGCCTCTTAACTGTTCCTCCCTTCCCCCTTTCCAGGTTAAGCAGCTGCAGGAGGAAACCCCCATTGGTGGTCCCAGCACTGAAGCTTTGCCCCCGGCCCGGAAGGAAGGTGATCTGCCCCCTCTATGGTGGCACATTGTGACCAGGCCCCGGGAGCGACCCATGTAGAGGGAGAGGGAGACGGTTCACCAGCCAGTTGTACGTGCAAGTGAAATAAGTTACAGAACATAGACACACTTGCCCTAATAAAAGTAATAACTCAACACGGTATGACTGCTGTGTTCTTCCGAGGGTCAGCACGACACCAAGCAGCTGTGTGCATCGTCTCTTGCCACTTGCGCACAGAAGTATGGGAAGTGTGGCCAAGTGTCGTCTGCCCCAGGAAGTCCTGTTGCCGGCACAAGTTATCAGGGAGAACAGCAGAACCAGATACGAGATTTACTCTGAGGATATGTTTAGTGGAACAAACCCTAGTTGAAGGCTAGTGATGGAGGAATACGAAGTCGGGAGGAGGTATGCAAACACCGAGGTCTCGAGATTACCTTTTTGGTTTTGTAAAGATGCCAGGAATGACATTTTAGTTTAACTAAAAGGATAACTGTAAGCCGCACACATTCAACAAATCAGCATGGAGTTTATGGGCTTCGCTCGGGGGCGGAGGTTTGGGAGCTGGGGTGAAACTTCTCCAGAACAGGTTCCCAGCTCTGCCTGCTCTCCCGTAGCTTGGATGGTCAGCGCACTCCCAGGTAAGGGGACAGCAGAACCCTTAAGTGTTGGGAAAGTTTCTTTGAAAGGTAGAGCCATTTCTAAAACCATTAGCCAAACCCATCGGCTTTTAGATGGTGATTCTCATTACAGTTACGTCCAAACAGTTCAAGAGTGGAGGCTGCTAATGTTCTTAGGGCTCGGGGCCATCCCAGAAATGACGTTCTGTCGGTTTCCCAAGAAAGCCCAGTTGACGTCTCAGTGCACCTCCTAACAGCTGACAGAGACTTGCAACTGAATTTTAATAAGTCTTGACATCCAGGACTTTTTCTAGTGGTTCTTTATTTATAATGTAGGCTGAAGCAATTGTTACAAGGTAGAAGGGAGACACATACACGATTGTTATTTATACAAGTTTAGAACAAAAAAACTGCACAGGGAGAGGTCAACTCTCAGTACAAACTAGCAACTAAACCACAATAATTTACCTTTAGAAACGATGTCTTTATTTTTAGCTGTGACACTGCTTTTACAATATGCAAAAACACAAACAGAACTACCCAAGGTGTGTTGTCACATTCTTTCTACATTGAATTTGGCAACGTTTTCTATTAAATTTATTCAGATGATACTAACGTTTAAAAACTAAACAAGTGAAAGCTGTACCAAGGTACAGTTACATCCATTTATTTCAAAGGTTTAAAATACCACTTTTATCTATTGTAATTAATTACCTTGCAGTGATTTCTGCTTTTGCAAAAACCATCTCAAGCATCATATGCACAATGCATCAGCTACTTTTAGTCATCAAGATTGGTGGGCTAAACCACAGGCACTACTGTTGCTTATATTCTGTAGAAGGAGCTTGTTTTTCAAAGGAAAAAAAAGCTTAAATAGTTTTCTAATAATCATGCCTTTGCTTTAAAGCCATAACATAAAATGCCCTTGAGCAATCACAGCAGTGTTAAATGTTAATATATTGAACAGTGACTATACAGGTACATTACTCTCACATCCAATGCAGTTATGTATTAAAGCATAAGATTATGTAATTGAAGAGTCGGGCCAACAGAAACCTGCAGGGTCTGTGGGACCCCCAAGCTCCGCTTCCTTCAAGAGAAACGGACCCAAGTGCTAAGGGACTTGCTTGTTTTTTTCCAAACGTCTGTTGCCTTCTCCAAACAAGATCCCTTTAAATCTACGAACCTCTGTCGGCTTTAGGGAACGGGCATTAGAACAAATTTAACTTTCACTTAAAAAAGAAAAGACATAAATCCATTCCAAAAAACATTACCTAGAATACAAAAAAAAAAAAAAAAAAAAGGGACAGTTATAGTGGTCAGATTCCCAGTGACAATAAATTCCTCTGTTCTTCAATGTTTGGTATGATGCCAATTAACTGCCACTTATTTAAAAGAAGAGAAGAAAAACAAGCCCCCAGATCAGTAAACACATTGGCAAGTTGCTAGATTCCAAGCTGGTTACCCTTGTTAGATCCGTTTGAGTTTGTTCAAAATATTTGGGCTTTTCAACGCACCCAGCCTGCTGGGCACGGTTAAGTAAAAGGCATTGGCTATAACTAAGAATTCCCTGCTGTCATTTTAAAACGTTTTCACATTTTTAAAACTGCCTTACCCTTTTTGGATGTGTTTGGATTCGATGAACATGGGCACGAGAGACGAGTAACTGAATTGGGGGGGGCTCTGGGTCTACCGGGGGGCGGCAGCATGCTCGGGACTGGAGTGGGTGCTGTGTGCGGTTAGGAGGAATCGTGGGAGAAAGGAAGTCCTTAAAACACCCTACAGAAACAAACACCGCAATCCAGTATGGCTTACTCGGATGCATTTACCATGAAGCTACTAGAATTCAACCTACGAGGCTACTCTTACATGTTACCAGGATCGGCTATGTTGACGGTGTGCCCCTCCCACGGCCCTCCCCCCAATCCCAACAGAGTCTACCATTTCCAGATTTACTTCAGTCTGAATATTGCTCAGTTGTTACTCCTGCTTTTCTCAGCCAGAACGTACTACATGTAAATGAAGATTTTTACCCCTTGATCCATTTTGTTTGTACATTAAAATAACTTGAATTTGCTTCTAAGCCAGACTACTACAATGCATCTACAAAAGCTTGCAGGAAAAAAGGAGAGAAAAGAAAAGGCTAAAGTAGAGTTATCCTTTTTTCTGAAATTAACTACTTTGTGTTTTTGTGTTTCCCCGGCCCCAACCAACCCCCTCCCACCCATTATGCATTTAAAATTTTACAAAGACTTGTAAAAAAGTTAAATGGAATTTGGCACCTTCAGAAAAATCAAAAGGGAAACTAAGATTAAAATGTGCAGAAAGAAAATGGTCAATATTTACAAATTAAAAGATCAAAGGTATGTCAGTTATGTATGTTACTTTTAATTCTTAACTAAAGGTGTCACGTACTTTCAAAAGAGCTGTGTTCTGAGTTGCCTACAAAATCTTTTGTCTGATTATAGATTGGAATGGATCGAGACAAATTAGGTTTTATGGATTGAACAGTTCCTTCCCCACTGGCAGCATTTCTGGGGAGCCCGCGAGAGCCTACGAGAAGCGGGGGGCGGAGCGGTCGTTCGTGGTGGTCTTCTTCAGCTTCACGCCCCTTCGGATGGCGTTCAGCATGTCTTCCCCTTGCGGAGTATCTCTGGGGCTCAGGTCTGCGGCGTCACTCTCCGGGATCCGGCCTGGGGAAGCAGTGGCACTTGAGGGATCCCTCTCCTGGTCTTCGGCCTCGCTCTCTGGAATCGCCTGTCTGTGCTCCTCGGGGATACTTGGCTTCGGGCCTGGGAGAGGAGGGTTGACGGAGGCTTGGCCGCTCCACATGGAGGAGGGCATGCTGGTGACACCCTGGGGGCCCTCACCCACAGAGGGCAACTCAGGGCTGTGCTCACCCCTTTCCTCTGGCCCATCCGGAGGTGCGGGCAACACCCCAGGGAGGTCTGGGACAGTTGGGGTCTTGACCGGGATCACAGGTGTCTTGATGGGGATGGGACCGGCTCCGATGGTCCCCCGGCGGACAGAAGGCTTAGTGGAAGGGGTCCGTCGGATGGTTGCAACCCCTGGGGTGACCACAGCAGGTCCGAGGGTGGTGGGGAGACCAGCCGTTGAGGCCGGGCGCTTGGCCTGGAACATGCGTCGGTAGGACTGGCTGATGTCACTGTTTCTCGGGATGGTGGAGGATTTGTCAAACTCCTGCTGATCTGCCTCCTGGTCGCCACTTACAGAGAAATAATCATAATCTGAAACTGATGATAACATTGGATTAGGGCTCCCCAAGGCCGCAGCTTTGCTCTTCGGTTCTTTGGTATTGGAGGAACAAAAGGCACAAGAGGGAAGAGAGGGAAGGCACTTTACCCGCCACCTCGTCCCCAGCCTCCCCGATCACAGTGAGAAGTCCCCCTATGGATCTTCCTGGAGGTCCCTGCTGTCACCGTGGGCCCCAGGACAGCAGTGGACACCGGACACCGCAGGGGTGCCCTCAAATCCCGGGTTCGCTACCGCCCAGCGTCCCGGGGAGGAGTAAAGGGGGGCGCAGGAAGAGAAGAGGAGCCCCCTACGCGGCCTCCGGTCCGGCACCGGACGTGAGAAACGCCTCAGGCAGACCATGTAAGTAACTCGTCAGGCAAAGGCTGGAAAAAGAACGCGCCACGGGCACTGAGCCCCGGGGAACCCGCACAAAGCCACGCTCCACCCGCGAGGTGTGCGCACCTCAGGACGTGCGGTCACGAGGGAGGAGGGAGCTGAGCGCTGCCTCGGCTTGGAGCAGGTGTCCCAGCAGCAGCACCCATGGCATTGGGGGTGGGGGAGGAGACGGGGGGGCCGCGCTGTGCATTACAGGACATCCAGCTGCACCCCCGACCATCGATCAGGTGACAGCTGCAAAGGGCTCCGCACACTGCCCCGTGTCCCCTGGACAGCAAAACGGCCTTCCATGGGACTGGCTTAGTCTTAGAAGCTTTGACACACGAGCTGCGGATTGGTTTGGTCAACCCCGGCCATCTCCTTGGGCCCCGGGCTGCCACCCTGTTGGAGCGTGTGGTGCTGCGGGAGGCGGGGGGCCCGGGGGACTGGGCTGGGAAAGGGTCCGAACTGGGGGCTCCGGGCTCTAACAGCCCTCTCCAAGGCTCAGCTCGCCCAAGTGCTCCAGGAGGAGGCTGCTGAGCTTAGGTGGGTCCCCCTACCCCCACCCCCACCCTCCTGCAGCCTCCCTCCTCCTCACCTGGCACAGCCCGGGAAGGCCCCCTGGGAAGCCCGGGCTGCCTCGTACCTTGGGAGGGGATGGTGTCCTCGGAGCAGCACGGCGTGGTGGTCTGCGTGCTGTAGCCACTGGAGCACTGCAGCGAGTCCCGGCTGCTCCTCTGGGTGTCCAGCTGGAGGCCCCGCGACAGGGCCAGCGCCAGCTCCTCGCACGCCTCCATCTCCTCACCAGGCTGCGGGGGGAGGAGAGAGACACAGACAAGCCACCAGGGCCGTGAATCCCCGGTCCAGTGTCCCCAGAGCCTTTCCGCATCCGTCTTCACGTGGGAGCCTCAACATTACTCCTATCCTGCTGCCGCCTGTGGGTCCTACCCAGGCTCTGGAAAGTTCTAAGAGTCTGATTTCAGTGCCAGGCTTTTCCCTAGGGACCTTCTAACCACTCGAGAGCACGGAGTGGGGCAACGGGGCTCAGGCTCCCCTCCGCACTGCTGGCCGGCAAACGGCCACCAGCCGGGTCTAGAGGAGTCCAAGCAGCCATAGAGAATAAAAACGTCACCCTGTTGGCAGCTGACACGGTCATGCTCCGTGGTCTCTGAGCCTCCTCGGCCGCTGCAGGCGCGCCACCCACGGCGCTGGGTCCTCCTCCGTTGGGGTCCGGTTCCCGCTTCTCTTTGCGGCGCTGTAGGGTGTTCACCAGAGGCTGATCGTAAGGTCCGGGCTTGGCCCAGTCCTAAGCAGAAGGAACGTGGTCAGGCGCCACGGCCTCCGGCTCCATGTGGAGGCCTGTACAACCCCCCAGACAGCGGCCCACGGAAGGCGGCTGGGCCCCTGGGGCAGGCTCAGGCTGGGACAGGCCAGCAGGCCCTTCTACTACGTCCGCACCCGGCTCTAAAAGAAGTGACTGGAAAATCCTCTGGGGGCCCCCTGGGAACTTCCCCTTTCCTCCTATCTGCCCAAAGATGAAAACCCTCCCCAGCCAGGCAGGCACCTGTGGGAGACTCTTAGTTAGCTGGCAAGTGACCAGCTAAGGTATCTGAAGGCCTCAGGCGGTGGAGCACATGCCCCGGGGCCAGGCCCTCCCTCCCGGGGTCTGAAGGAACCCCCCCTCCTCCAGCCCAAATGTCTTCACTTGAGCCAAGTGGCCACCAAGGGCCACTAACAGGATTCAGCCACTCCCCCCGAGGCTGAACCTCCACTTGCAGGAGACTGGGCCCCCAAGGGCACTCAGCAGGTGCCCTCCCAGGCCTAACCATAGGGAGGGAAGGCTTCTGGGGTCAGCAGAAAGTTTTGAGGAGCCTGCGGGGTCCACACTTAATCCAACTAAGGGATTAAGTCGAGACCTCAAAATGCCACAGCGTAGGGTCACCTACTATTCAAATCAGGGACACCGCCTCTCAAAATAGGATTGGACGTGCTAGGAAATCATTTTAGAACTCTGTTTTTGTATTAAGGCAAACACATTTGGAGAGTACACAAATGAGACTAAAAAATAAGTCTGCATTTACTTTTGAGATAAAACATGGTATAAGCCAACCCACAGTTTGGATCATGGCTGTTACCACGGCCCGATAAGGGACCTGAGGGAAGAGTCTGGGGCACTGACCGGGGAGGGCAGTAGCTCCCAGTCCCTGGTAATGGTGACACCGCACAGCGGCCCCCAGCTTAGATGTCCACCATCTAAACCAGCTTAAGCAAGGTTCATTATGGGGAGCCTCTCCCATCTCAGCTCCACGTGGACGTTTCTCTCTCAGATCTGCCTACTGCTTTCTGGTTCTTCCCGGTGGGAACTTTCTCAGGGAGAGGGGCTCTATGGGGAGGAAGGCAGAGTGTGGAAGGGAGGAGTGGGGGGGGGGGGGGGGGGGAAGGGGGGGGGGGAGAGGAGGGGGGGGCACAGAGCCATGAGAGGGGGGGGAGGGAGAAAAGGGAGGGAGGAGAGACACAAACCTTCCAGCTAGGGATCTGAGATGACGGGAACATGCCGGGCCCAATGGTGTGATAATGAGCGAAGTCTGGAAGGTGGACAGAGGTGACCCGAGGGAGCAGGCGGGAGGCAGGCGGGCAATGAGGGGAAAGGCTTGCCCCCACGGGCCCCACATGGGACTCACTTGGCAAACTACAGTGAGAAAACCCGTTAGACAACTGGAAACAAAACAAAAAAGGGGGGGGGAAAGGAAAATAAAATTAATATAACAGGATGAGTGTGGAGGTACAAGATGGCATTGACATTCAAGGGAGGAAGGGGACCGGAGTTTTATCTGTCAAACAAGCGGCAGGATTCTGCTGCTTGTGGATGGTCCGTGGGCTGGAAAGGGGCCACGGGGCAAAGAGTGCACGTGGGACATCAGATAAGCGCTCGGTCAAGGATGTAATTTATCTACATTTTGGAATAGTGTAGAAACTGATCAGTGTCTTTCATTTGTGGCGTCTGCAATGGTTTTTGATCATTTAGCCAACGAGGCAGAATTTCACGGCGATCCTGATTTGCTCATCTCATTATGCAAATTTAAAAATTCTCAAGCGTCAACTAAATCTGTTCATTCTAGTTTCTGAAATCATCACACTGTTCAGGAGCAGATTCCAAATCAGGGTGAAGAGGGAGGAGGGGTTGGCAAACTAAAAGGCAGAAGAGCACGCAGCCTCCGATGCAGTGAGAGGTCCCATCAGGTGATGTGGCTATGGTGACAAGGGGGCCACGGTGGGTGGGTGGGTGGGTGGGTGGAGGTCTCGGGAGGGTAAGGGGAGAGACAGATGAGCACACGGCACTATTCTGGGAAGGAGCCTTCCACCTCCGAGTTCCCTGTACTGCTTCCTCTCCCTCAGGACGATGGCAAGGTCATGGCTCAGGAGCCAAGAGCCCATTCCAGAAAAAGCCCTCAACCTTGTCCCTCTCTCTGTCCCCAAGTGGAGCTGCTCTGGGTGTGTCTTTGGTTGATTTCAAGTTTCAGGTCCTAGCGGTAACAGCCAGCGGCAGGCAAGGGAGGGGGTGGGGGTGGGGTGCTGGGGAGGGGTGGCCGTAGTGGCCAGGGCCCAGCCAGTCACCTTCTCTGTGGACACCCAGGCGCCCATGGTGGAGCCTGAGCTGACCGAGGTGGGCGAGCTGCACTCGCTCACGGACTGGCAGGTTTCGGAGGCTTCGGAGGAGGCCGAGCTGGACGAGTTCTGCCGCAGGGAGGGACCACATGCCACCAAAAGTAACAGGAAATCGAGACAGAAGATGGGGTAGGGGGAGGGCACGCACAGAGAGAGAGAGACAGACATATACACAGAAAAGGGAAGGATGAGAGAAGCAGAGGGTTAGGGTTATTTTTTCCCCCAAAGCTGCACCCACACAGAAGCTTCTAAGCCCTTAAAAAGAAGCCTGAGATGCGGCATGGCCCAGACCTGCCAGGCTGTCAGTGTCCCAGGACCCCGACTGGTGTGTGTCTAGTCTGCACCAGGCACAGGTCAGGGGTGGAATTCCTGCTGCTCCCTCGGGCTTCCCTCCTCATGCCACAAGCCCAGGTCCCAGGGGAGGCCTGCCCCTGGCATCTGCGAGGAGCACGAGCATCTTTACTGCCTCGCACTGACCCCCAGCCCAACACACACACACACACACACACACACACACACACACACACACACACTCTCAGCTTGGGCTTCCGCTCCCACGTCTCCAGGTCCCGGCCTCGCCCTTGGTCACACGCAGCCTCTGTACCCATGAAGGGTGGTTTCCAGCTATGAAGCAACATCTTCACGGGATGGGTTTTTAGATTTCTCTGCCTGGGAAAGGATTCTGAGCTTTGGGACTGTGAAGCCCTGAGCTCAATGTTTCAAGTGGCCACCCAGGGAGGGAGGAAGCATCTGGAGAGATCTGGGCCATTCCAGAAAGGTCTGACTTGGGACAACATCCCTTCATGCCGATCTTCATTAAACCTCCAGACTGCAGGGCCCCTGCATTGGCCAGGGTCTGTGCTCCCTGGTCAGGCTCCTGACATTCAGCTCAGGCAGGGACCGGGCCAGGAGCTCACTGATCCATCTCAACTTTGTAGTCCTGTCCTGGCACGTGGCAGGTGCTCGAAATTACTGAATGTGTGCATGACAACGACCATCTCTTCTGCAGAAGCTGGGTCCCCTGGGATAGTGCTTGGGGACACCTGGGTATTCGGACGGAGCTGTGGCTCTCCGTCCTGAAAGCAGCAAAGCTCCAAAAGACACCAGAGCAAGGACAGGTTCTCCCAAGGGTGCCCTGGGGGCCTCAAGCTCGGGGTCTGGCAAGCGGGCCTGGATCCAAGGTTCGAGGGGTTTGGATTCAAGTTACGTTCCTGTCACTCCTCAGGGAAGGAACCTGGGCTTAATCTAAATCTCAATTTCTTGCATCTTTAGGGACCAGTAATAATCCAGCGGAAGAACACGAAATGAGACTCTATCTAACGGATGACGACAAGAAGAACACGTCCGTGTCCGTGCGCGTCTGTGCACGGGGGAGCCAGCTAGCGCTGCCGTCCTCCAGGCTGCTCGTTTTGGTCCCTCCAAGTCAAGGCTGTTCAACTTGAAGGAAAGAGCCGGTAAACCGGGGCAGGACTGCCGGTTCCTATTTCCTTTGACTTCTGTTCATTTTTCCTAAAGATCCTCTCGCCTTGCTGGGATGAACAGCTCTAGGACGAGACCCTCACCACAGACAGGGCCCCACTCCCGGGCCTGCGGCACTCAGATACGACTTGAAAAGAGCACCGTGGAGGAAAACGGGAGAATTCTTAATGTCCTCCATCAGCCGGCACTCACTCAGAACCACGTGACTGCGGGGAGTGACAGAGGGGTCTCCCCCCTTACAGCGTGTATTCCCTTCCTCACAGTCTAAATAACGGTGCGATATGGCCTTCAGGAGACTGTATGCTCTGGCCTGTGTGACTTGTACGATTCCCTTACACGTCCTCCCTCTGACAACTGTGAGCAGTCATAATGCTTCTCTGGAGACATGGAATTCTCCGTTGAATTCTGCAGCATCCCTGAGCTTATTGAGACCACCCCAGAGTTGCTAGCCAAGCAGATCTTGGGCACCAGCATTCAGATTCGAGCAAATCCCAACACGCCACCTTCTGCTTCCCTCAGCATTGCTGGAGGCAGAAGCACTCGCTGCAGCCTGATCCACACACACCACCTCTGACAGCAAGGCCGGAGCACAAGGCCTCTCTCTTTTTAGAAAGGAGCGTTAGTGCACGATACCATGTTGTTAGTGCACAACGCCGTGTTAATCTGTCAGCGGATTAAAAACACACAGAATTAGGCTGTGCAGTGGAACAGCCTGGGAAGAACCGCACATTCTGGTTTTCTTTCAACCATTCACAGCGCTTTCAAGACCCGCAGGTGTGGTTTAGTGCGTACGTGGCGGGGACAGGAAGGGGACACCTGACAGAGCAAGCCAGAGCGCCCCCACGAGGACAAGCATGTTAGAACTTAAAGCCAAGGCTCTCGGCCTAGAATGTTTCTGTTTGAAGTTGAGTCTCTCTCCCAGGAAGACAGAGCAAGGCCACAGTCTCCTGGGACAGCTGGAAAATGCCAGAGGGACCCCTGAGCTGAGGACCTCTGGGTTCAGCCACGTCAGACACGTCAGGCAAGTAAGCCTCTGGCTTCAATTCCCCAAACACCGCAGCTGTTTCCTCTCCGTGACGTGTTACCCCAAAACACTTCCAAGGACGCCTGTGGCTGAGAAGGAGCAGGAAGGGCTCTGGATCGGTCACCAGAAACCCTTGTTCCGGGCTCCCGACCTGCAGGTCGTGTAATAGTGCAGGTGGGAAGTCACATCTCCGAGCCTCCATTTCCACAGCAAACAGGCCGAGCCATACTCCCCATGGCTGTTGGAAGGATGACCCGGACAGCACGGTGTGTGGGGGGGTCCTAGGGTGGTGCGGGGAACCCAGATATTCAGGGACTGTTAAGCCAACTGGGTACCTGGATGAACAAGATAAGCACGTGACGCCCCGAGTCCACAAGATCTCGGGCCACAGGCTGTGGCCCCCCTCAGAGTGCACCACGGGCTCTGAGCCCCCTCGGCCCCCAGCAGATGGCGCTGCGGGGCAACCCGGGCGGGGGCGTGTCCCAGGCGTCCAGGCGTCACTCACTAAGTGGGAAGCCAGACCCCTGATAGTCGGGAAGGAGGGCTGCGAGGGCAGCAGGGGGAGGGCGATCCAAGGCCCCGTCCAGCTCCTGCCTCCTGCTCCCCCTGGGCCCGCCGGGCACTCCTGTGGGCCCACCAGGTGGGGCTGCGGTGAGTCCAGCGCCACCCGATCTGGCTGCCGTTCAAAGATCCAACATCTTCCCTTCCCTGGGGAGCAGAACGCCAACAGAACTCGTGAGCGAGGGCTCTAAGGAGTCACCCCCATTCTCACACCAGCTGCGACAGGGAACCGGGGAGGGCCACGGAAGGCTTCCAAGGCACCGCTCAGACTCGCCACTGCTTAGGGCAAAGCGGCAATGGCGGGAGAGATGCCACCATTTGCACCAACGTCATGCATGAGGCACTGTGCCCAGCCGGACGCTTACGGGGGTGCCAGAGGACGGCCCAACTTCTCAGAGTCCATCTACTTACGTGAGAGAACTCCCCAAACCAGCAGGGTGCCGTGGCCATCACCACCATGGAGACGGGCTGCGCACCCAACTTAGAGTTCTCACCCTTTGGGGAAACAACACATCTGAAGATGAGAAATTAAACCAGAGGTTTCTCGTGGGAAGAGGACAGGGGTCCGTCCGAGCCAACATCCTTCTCTGGTTCTGGCCACTGACAGTGGCCCGAGCACTAGACGTCACAGCTGCTTCTGGAGCCAAGGGCACCCTTACCTGGTTGGGGGCCTCTGGCGGCATGGGGGATGGTGACTTGGACTGGAAAGCGTCCTGGGAAATGAATCCTGAGTCGTGGGAGGACACGCTGGACAGGCGGACGGGTGCCTGCTGGGCCAGGTTGGAGCTGCGGTAGCGGTAGTGGGAGCTGGGGGAGTGGGAGTGGGAGCCGCTGGAGCGCGAGTCACTGCTATTGACGCTGTTCAGGCTGCTGTGGGGGCAAAAAGAGGGGAGGCAGGCGGGGGAGGTAGGGGAGGAAACAGGGGCATGTAGACGGGGTGGGGACATCATGTAATCAGCTCTCTGCCACAGGGAAGCAGGGCTAACAGTAAGACGTGTTTTCAGAACACCACACCCTGAAGCTAGCAAAGAAAGGGTTTTTCACGTGAGCAAGGGAGAGAAAACTAGTTATTATAAACCAGGCGTCTGCTGGGACTCACTTCTCCGAAGATGTCACAAGGTGTCCTTGCATGGACGCCCATGATTCTAAAGAGTCCAGGGCTGCCCAATTCTGCCACATCATCTACCACCAAAGCTAGAAACCTAACGTCGGTGGCGAGAAACGAGACAGGGCTGATCCTCTCTGCTCAGCTGCTCGCAGAACCCCGTGACCTGCAGCCACAACCAGGGGCTGCTACGCCACCCGGTTAGAAAATTCAAGTGTCTCCCGTGGATGGACCGTCTGGGTCCAGGAAACCAAGGTCAACCCAGACAACCATCACCTTGGGAGGGCAGGTGCCAACAGCCTCCTCAAGGTGATTCCATCCTACGTGAACTGGATTCAAGACCATCGCAAGAGCATCAGCAAACCAACTCTGTGCACGTGTCACCACGCTTTACCTCTTATGAACAAAGTTGGTGCTTTAGTGAATGGCTTTACCCTGATCACAGGAATCTGTGACTGTATCTGTGGGCCGGGTGTGACCGGCACACCTGGCGAGAGGCAGGCAGCCTTCGACAC
Organism: Enhydra lutris kenyoni; assembly: GCF_002288905.1. Lineage (NCBI taxonomy): Eukaryota > Metazoa > Chordata > Mammalia > Carnivora > Mustelidae > Enhydra > Enhydra lutris. The sequence goes on along the minus strand of NW_019154098.1, from coordinate 16,305,578 downwards.
CTTCAGGGAGTCAATGCTAAACTCTTTGCTTCCGAGATGAACTGTCAACGGGGTGCCAAGCAGTCACACCCAGGCCCTGGGTGTTTCCTCCATTTCCATCTCCAGCTCTAACAGATAATGCCCCGCATGCTAATTACTCAGATTACAAAAACCGGAAAGCTGAGCAGAGTTCCGTGGTCCCAGCAACCAGAATAGAGAATAAGGTGCAGTTGTGGAAGGATTGGAAGGGGAACAAACAACCCAGCCCGGGATTAGAAAGTCTGTGGCTTCTGCTCCTGGCAAGAGAGTCTCGTCAGAGTTCGCCAACGCTGGCAGTTAACGTGGGAGTCAAGGCCGTGTGACTGCCTCCACAGGAGTTACTTGGTGCGGGTGTTCCGGCAGATCTAGGGGACTGTGCCAGGGGACATCACTGCTGCTGGTGATAATTACCATAATTTTTGCTTCCCCCTGTCCCCACCTCCTGCCAATCAGTCAGAAGAGGGCATCTGGGGACTGACAGTGAAGCTCACGGTGACTGCACTCCCCCAAGGTCATGGTTGATGCCATCAGTGCAAGGGGCTTTTCAGCGGAAGCAAATATAATGAGAGAAAAGATACTCGTACAGCTGTGTTTTATACCAGTGAGATAGTTTTTTTGGTTACCAAAATGAAAACCCAGTAGATCTGTCAGACACACACACACACACACACACACACACACACACACACACACACACAGAGCCCATGAAAGAGGACACTAAAGCAACCAACAATTTCAGGTTGCGGAACGTCAGGATATGGCAATTTCCATCTGAAATCACTGCTCAGTGTTTACCAGACTCACTCAAATACGGAAGGACACACACACACACAAGGGTGTACAGAGACACAACCGCACACAGATTTGACCAATCCAACCTCCTCTTTACTCTCAACACAAATTTGCGAGAAGAGCAAGTTCATTTGGCTTTGGAAAGTCAAAGAAATAGATCAATGGGTCGAGTACCCCAAGAAGGATAGTGCCGTACGATGAAGCTTCTGTCCTTCAAGGGAAGGACAGTCAACTGCAGGCCGCAAGCCAAGAGCAGTCCAACAGGAAACTGCTAGAAAACAATGCTGCAGATAGCAGAACTATTCCAGATGCTTCTCACGTGTGTCAGGAGGAGCAGAGCCCAGCTCGACTTACCTGCAGACGCTGGACTTGCGGGACATGGTCGTGCTGGGGGAAGAGGGCGGCGTCTGGTACGACCAGCTGTAATCAGAGCCTTTCAGGTCCAGAATCACCTAAGGGGACAGAGCCACATGGGTAAGCGAGCCGCTGAGCAGTTAACCATCAAATCCCTACCCGTAACGTCAAAATTCTGCCATCATCCAGAGGTGCAATGTCAAAACCGTCGTGGGGGTCTTGTTTTAAATTAAAGAACCATACTACTGATGCATCAATGTCCTCGTCCTTTTTCTGACACAAGCAAAAATATAAAACGAAATTGGAGGGTGGGGAGGGGACCACGAATGTCAGTCGAGAGAGAGAGAGAGAGAGAGAGAGAGAGAGAGGGAGGGAGACTGATTTACAGTTACAGATGGGCAATTTACAAGTCAATCATACTACGGCTAGAATTTACAGGACTTCTGTCCTTGAGCACCACAAGCTCGATCACAGTTCAGGACTGGTTGATCTTGCATTTTAGCTGCTTGACATTCGGTGAGCACTCGTGCCCTATCTGACCAGGACTTGATTTTTTAAAACCCAACAGAATCAAGAGCAAAAGGCAATTCTCCCACAGTTACTGCTTGTATCCACTCCCTGCCCGACAAGAGCTACTTGAATGTGAGGGCCACCATGTCTGCCTCTCACTCCTACAGTAGATGCTCCATAAAAGTCTATTTATTGAGTCAATGCATGCCTATTGTGCTTTAACAAAAGCAATTTCATTGAATGGAAAATATAAACTCTTGCGTGTGTCTTTGGAGTTGGTTCTCCAGGCAGGCAATGAGAATTCTATACGAAGGGCAAAAGCCAGCACGTGACTCATGAGCTATTCCCACTTGATACAAGGTTACTGTCATATGAACTAAATGAATAAGAAGGAAAAATGTCATCTTTTTCATAAGACAGAGCCTCATGCATTAATTAATTAGAATGGGAGAAATTCAGCGGGACTGGTTCACAAGGATGACCAAGACCACTATCATGTTCTTATAGGCTTATTTCCAGAAGACGGATCAACACAATGGTTAAGACCACCGGGGCTCTTGAATGCTTGGTTCAAATCCCAGTTCTGCCACTAATTAGCTAGATGAACCTGGCCAAGTGACTTTCTCTCTCCGCGCCTCACTCTCCTGCTCTATAAAATGGCCGTAACAGTGAAGATGAGCTGAGGAAGTCTCCATATGGAGCTTAGAACACTACCTGGCATACAGCAGGTGCTCTATAATAGCTCGCAGTGATGACGACTATATAGCACCATGTGAAACACCGATAGGATTTGAAATGGGCTAACGCCTCAAGGAACCCTCAAGACCTCAACACCCTGAGCCTTTGCGTCTTTGGTTTGCTCACCAGCGCACTCAGCCCGTGACTCCTACCTGTTCGCTTGAGGAGGGCAGCTTATGAGGGTCCATGGTCAGGCTTTTCAGATCTTCTGATATGGTCTGAAGGTGAGTGATCTCCCCTAGCATTGAGATTTCTTCTTCCTGAAGGAAAGAATTCACAACATGTTGTCATCATGAGCAATTCACTTCCTTGTCTTGGTCCAACCATTTTTCTCAGGGTCACTGTCGAACCCTTTCAACTTTCCAGAAAAGGTGCCCTGAGACTCACATGTTTGTGCTGAAGGCACTACCAGCCCTCTCTCTCGGGAAACAGAAAGGGAAGAAGGAATCGGCCATAATTAGGGAGTGACCTGTGCCCGCTGGACAGTGGTGAGGAAGTCAGGTCAAACAAGTGGCCTCCCTTGTAGTGTCTGGGGTGAGGGTGGGGGTCTAGGACATGTGCTCTGGTGGTCTGCCTGCATATTCCCATGGGACCCTGCAGCACAGCCCCCTCGACGGGCTGAGGCCCTGCTCTGAAGTCACTCAGCTTCGATGGTTGACCCGAGCTGGAATGATTTTGGTCCAGATCGGGTGGCGGATCTTTGGGATAGCCCACATGTGTGTGGTGGCGTTAATTATCCCCCTTCTCTCTGGTGTTTTACACCAACTTAATAAACGGCAAGTGAGATGGGAGCAGGAGACTAAGGAAGGAAGTCATTCACTCCACCAAAGTGCCAAGCTGGGACTGCAGGCCTGGGCAAGAATCAGCCACAGAAAAGGTCAGTGCTCAGAGGTGTGACTCGTATTTGGGCATTTTGCTAGGGCTGAGGGAAATGAGCTGGTGTCTTCTTATCAGCTTCAAGAATGCCAACAGCAGAAGTCCTCAATTATCTATGCAAATGATTTACTTAAAAAATTAAGTCTGCATTGATTCGTTGAGACTCTTCCCATATTGATCTCATGGTCACTCACGGATGTTGAACTTGGCCACGGAGTCTTAAAACCCCCCAGAGGCCTTGTTTAAAGCCCAGATGACTGGATCCCCACCCCCAGAGGTCTGGATTCAGGAGGGTCCAGGTTGGGCTCAAGAAGCTGCATTTCAAAGGGGTTCCCAGGGGACACTGCCAGCCTGGGGACCACACTTCAAGAACCACTCTGCCAGGCCTTCTTGACTTGGGGAGAAACAGTAAGTTTCAACCAGTGCTAAGAACCGTGAACAAGGAGTGGGCCCCATGGCCAATGGCAACCCATAGAGAATCACTGGCCTATGGAAGCACTTCCACTGTCACGATTCCTGACACACAGCAAATTCCCTGTGACTCAGGGACGGGTGGATCAATAAAGGAAAGTTGCCTCCAAACGGGCAGCTGAAGCCTTCCAGAGTTTTCCATGAACTTACGATCACTGGCCGCAGCATGGAGATGAAGGTACAGAACCGACCACGCTCCTCAATCAAAGCCTTCCGGACCGCCTGCTTCTCTGTCTCTTCCAGCAAGAGGTACTTGTCGTTGACGTCCTGGAGAGCACTGTCCAACTGAGGCTGGATATCACCTCGCCCTGGAAATAAAACAAAGCCCTGGAACAAATGCCCTTCCTCCCGTGAGTCCTGGCCGGAGTGGACACCACCTCTTTCCCGGACTTAAAAAACAATTATTTAGGGATCCTCAAGATTTAAGGTTGCTGTTTTTTGAGTACTGGCCATTGCAGTTTCCAATGCCCAGAGGCCATATTTATCCTCCCGACGAGAAAGATTTCCTACGTGACTCCTCCTGACTGGCCTTCTTGCCTTGTGCAACTCCACAGAGACTTCTGCCAACAAAACCGCAGGATGTGGCAGCCAGACAGCCTTCTTTCTTTTTAGAACATTCTGGAGAGGCCAAGGGATGAACAAGGTGAGGGCCTTCAGTTGTTTCCCAAAATGGGCACAGGCTGGCTTTGTTGGGTCAGCTGCAATCAAAGAGCCTCTGTTTGGACAGAAGTTTCTGTCCCTGAAGACAAAGGTGGTGAGCCTCAGCTCTTCCGTGTCAGGGGCGGGGGGTGGGGAGGTGCTGGGAATCCTTGGCCGTCAGTGTAACTCCCCAGTGGAGAGTCCTGAATGTTCCTCTTATACAATAAGCCCAGGAACCAAAAGGCCTATAGTCAAGTCTCTGCTGGTGAGAACCTAAAGGCAGAGTCAGTGCTGAGTCCATCCCGTGTAAGGTCATCTCTGGCCACATCCACAGACCCAGTTACCATGAGGCAACAGTTCTAGAGTTTAGGATGGAGTGTTAACGGTGCATTTATTTATTTATTTAGGGGGCAGTGTTAACCTTTTAAATTTGAACTTTATGACGTCAGCAAACTATCTCTATAAATAAAGTTTTATTAGCACACAGCCACGCCCACTCGTTCCCGTACCATCTACACCTGTCCTTGCTGTGACTGCAGAGTGGGATCGTTGTAACACACACTGCGTGGCCCCTGACTAAGGGGGAGTCAGATTTACAATCTGACACTTCAGAGTTAAAGTTCCCTATGCTAGAAGACAAACACAGGCACTGTGTCAGAAGGAGAGGTGACTGCAGACTGATTTGTGGGTGGGGACAAGGGGGTGACCACTCGAGAGCCCAGCTCACAGGTTTCCACGCTCGTGTCCCCACATAGGGGTGTCACCTATCACCTGAACTGAGAAAAATTTCTAAACCCCTTCAGGCCAGGGCCTGGGAACTCTCCCTGCCCAGCCCTTACCTGTGACAATGCCATGTATGTATACAGCAGGTGCTCAATAATGGTCATTTGAACTATGAAATGTCAGATATGGAGGGGGCCTTCGGGGCTGTCCAACCTGCTTCTATTTTAGTAGAGGCAGAGGCCTTGAGAAGGTGAGAGGCTTGTCTAGTATCATTCAGGGAAAGCTGGAGAGCCAGGACAGAGCCCATGTGGCCGGACCCCCTTCCTCCTCCTCTGCCCCACGGCCTCAGCCACATGAAGGAACCCCACTCGCCTCCTGGCACGGGACCTGAGCAGTCGCTGTTTGCCCCTCTTTAAAATTACGTAGAGAACAATAAATGCAACGTGTTACTTGGTTTGAAGAAGGAAAGGGTCAGAGGAAATTGCCTTGAAGGGAGGAGTATGTTCCCTGTTTTCTCTCATAAGCACATGAGGAAGCTTAATTTGGAGCAAGAGGCGGTCAGGCTTCAAGAACATGTCAACAGAAAAGGTCTTTGGATTTTATTAAGGGAAAGTCACTTCCTGGGCAGGGATGAAGTTGTAGGTGTGCGAGCAGTGGGAAAACCGTACATAGTACGTACATAGTCAAAGGTCACCCCTGAAAAGGCCTGAGCTGGTCGGTAAAGCACAGTGAACATGGCCCACGCAGCTCCCGTAAGGCAAGGCCACACAAACGCATGACGGCTATAACCACAGGCAGGAACGGATTCCACGCGGGAATCTAATCCAACAACCCCAGGCAGGAGAGTCTGCCTACATCCAAGCTGACCGCCCACCCATTCCTCCAATCAGTCCCTGCCTACCCCTCAGGATAATCCTAGCACCTCCTCCAGGGTCCCCATCATGCCTCCCCAAGGATGCGGGGCGTCATCCCCACATGTGAACCTGGCCCCGGACCCCAGGTTTCATGCGTCTACAATGGACAGGAGACCTGGGAGAGCGTACGTGCACCCCTTCTCACTGGGGGGACTGGCCAGGGAGGGGACAGGTTCTCCCCACCAAGAACACCCACTATCCACAGGCACCTGCTCTAGGAGGGAAGGCTGGGCTGTCATTGGCCCTATGAAAACTGGGGGCTTTCTCTTCCCCTCTTAAATTGCTGGTTTGTGCAGCCGAATCCACAGACGCTGAAGGTGAACCCAGCCCAAGTCTCTGGTCGTCAAGCTCCAGGACACTGTCAACATTCTCTGCTGTGCTGCAGCCTACAAGGCCACTGGGCCCCTCTCCAGCCCTGTGTGGGGGAGGCCCCGTGGTTCAGGGCTGGTCTGAGGCCTGTTTAAATCTCTCCATCTCTTCTATGATGTTCTAACTCAACATGGAGGGCCCCGGGCATCAGAACGTTCTCAAATGTGGCAGACAAGGGTGGACGGGAGTTGGGAAGATAGATTAAAACCCACAGCGCTTGACCAAGCCCACTGGCATGCGCTTCCACTGCGGTAGTAATTTCTCTTCGTATCAGCCTATAGTTACAAGAAATTAGGGAAGTGTGGATCTTGCCTTCCTTTCACAGGGTATATGGCGCATTTCTACCTGCAATTAATTAATGTTGGCTTTTAAACATATACCTCCACAGGAAAGCAAAGTGACAGGATCCAAGTGTCATCTAATCTGGTAAATATAAATTTCAATTATTCTATAATTACAGCAAAGTTATCTTAAATTTGCATTATAATTAAAGGGATTCCAAATTGTGGTATTCTAAAATAAGTATAATCTGTAAAGACGGCTGTAATTATAGGCACAGTGAGTACACTTCCATTCAGGACATATCATAACTTAAAAACACAATGTGTATTTCTTAAATTCACCAATACAACATATAATTATATTTATTTAAAAAAAAAAAAAAACTGTGGAAGAAATTATTCCATGTCCTAGTTGGATGCACTGGTTTAAGATACAATCCAGAGCCGTATTGTGTAGAGTCAAGATACAGAAGCCCCATCACGGGGCTTCCGTGGCGATGTTTGGGGAGCCCGAGCCAATGTGCCCCACACAGCCAGCCGCTGCAGCCCCGCTAGACTGGACTCCATCCTCTCAGGTCACCTCTGCTATGGTCAGCCTCCCTGGGTGCATAAGATCCCAGCATCCTTTCATGAAAGGCAGGAGTGTGTTCATGTCTTCCGAATGAAAACATGCAAATGGATAGCAGACACATGAAAAAATGTTGATCATCATTAGCCATCGGGGAAATTCAAATCGAAACCACATTGAGATACTACCTTACACTCACCAGAATGGCCAAAATTGACAATACAGGAAACAACAAGTGTTGGAGAGGATGTGGAGAAAGGGGAACCCTCTTACACTACTGGTGGGAATGCAAGTTGGTGCAGCCACTTTGGAAAACAGTGTAGAGATTCCTTAAGAAATTAAAAATAGAGCTTCCCTATGACCCTGCAATTGCACTACCGGATATTTACCCCAAAGATAGAGATGTAGTGAAAAGAAGGGCCATCTGTACCCCAAGGTTCATAGCAGCAATGTCCATGATAGCCAAACTGTGGAAGGAGCCAAGATGCCCTTCAACGGACGAATGGATAAGGAAGATGTGGTCCATATACACTATGGAGTATTATGTCTCCATCAGAAAGGATGAATACCCAACTTTTGTAGCAACATGGACGGGACCAGAGGAGATTATGCTGAGTGAAATAAGTCAAGCAGGGAAAGTCAATTATCATATGGTTTCA
>NW_019154098.1:16206006-16297566 GCF_002288905.1 Enhydra lutris kenyoni | reverse complement strand
GTGTATATGGACCACATCTTCCTTATCCATTCGTCCGTTGAAGGGATAAGGAAGATGTGGTCCATATACACTATGGAGTATTATGTCTCCATCAGAAAGGATGAATACCCAACTTTTGTAGCAACATGGACGGGACCAGAGGAGATTATGCTGAGTGAAATAAGTCAAGCAGGGAAAGTCAATTATCATATGGTTTCACTTACTTGTGGAGCATAAGGAATAACATGGAGGACAATGGGAAAAGGAAAGGAAAAGTGAATTGGGAGAAATCAGAGAGGGAGTCGAACCTTGAGAGACTGTGGACTCCAAGAAACAAACTGAGGGTTTTAAAGAGGAAGGGAGTGGGGGGATGCATTGGGTGTTACAAGCAAACAATGAATCTTGGAACGCTACATCAAAAACTAATAATGTATTTTATGGTGACTAACATAACACAATTTTTAAAAATAAATAATTAAAGAAATTTTTTAAAAAGGAAAGACAGGAGTTTCATCATCAGGATTCACTAGTCCCTGAGTAATCAGTTGTTTAATCAAAGCAACAACAGCTCAAGGGACAGTCAGGAAATGTCCCCTGCCCACCTGCTGTGGCTCAGCACCCATGGTGCCTCAGAGCCCTCGTGTCATTGACAGGATTCCTCCTCCACAAAGCCACACCCTCCCATCCGTCACCTGTTTGCCTGAACTTTGCCTCCCCTTCAAGTCCTTTTTCTCGCATTTCCCCTAAAAAGCTCCTGAACCCCCCCACCTCTCTCCATCCCTGTGGCCAGTTCCCTGAGCCCTGGCCCCGGTCATCTCCCGCCTGGACAGCAACAGCCACCTGTTCGTGGGCATCCAGCGGGGTCACTACCTAATCCAAATGCACATGGGAACAGAAGAATTTTCTAGAAGCCAAGGAGCCTACAAGGGCTTCCCGATCCTGAAAATCACGTCTTTAACCTGGTAAAAAGGCTGTGACAGGTCAGCAGCTCACCTGTGCCTAGTCCTGCTCCTGAGAACAGACGCAAGCCCCCTCCCATCCACGGAAGGTCTCGTACACAGCACGTTCTTCCCTCTTCCCTCTGCACGGGGAGAACATCTAGCATCTGGCCCCCGACAGGACGCCCAGCAGGGACCACTCAATATTAACTGAATCAGACAGCGACGAAACCCCCCTCCAGCTTCCAGCCGTGCGGATGTCACGCATTCTGCTCCCTGAACATCACGCCTCTCCTCCCGCCTGCCCCTTTCTCTACGAACACCCTCAATTCAACGTCCAGGAGTCTGCTTGAGTGCTGCCCCCTCCTGGAAACCTCCAGCTCCCTCCAAGAAAATCCAGCCCCTGCCTGCTCCGTAAGCACAAGCATTTTCTTCACAACGAACCACACTGATGTGGCCACGTCATAGCTGTCGTAAGACGTTAGTGTGTTGTCTTCGAACAGAACACAAATACACATACATGTGGTCTTTGCCCTGGTTCCCAGCCCAGAACTTCCCCCAAAGCCTTGGAGTTTCCAGAATGCCAGCAGTGTCTCTGTCGTGCTAACGAGGTGTCAGGAGGGGAAGGGGACTAGATAGGTAGCCGCAGGATGGAAGATGCTGGCCAGGAGAAGCAGCCCCAAGCCCAAGCCTTTCAGCCTGCGCCCCTGACCTCCAGGGAGGGGAGAGGGAGTAGGCTTTCAACCACCAATGGCTAATGCCTATCCGATAGCGCCACCGTAATGAGGCCAGGGTAAAACCAGGGACAGCCGCCTTCCAGAGGAACTCCTGCTGGGGACTACGCCGATGAGTGTTGGGGGGGGTGGTACGCCCGGGGAGGCACGGCTGCTCTACGCACACCGCGACCTCCCCACCCTGTGTCTCTCTTCACCGGAGGTGTTTGTCTGTACCCTTGAGAACAAACCAGCAATCCCAAGCACAGGGCTTTCCTGAGTTGAGAGTCTTTTTAAGGATTCAGCAAGCCTGAGGGGAGTCCATAGGAAACCCCGGCTTTGAGATTGACCAGGCCAAAGTGTGGGTAGCCTGTGGACCACCACTTGTGGCTAGTGACAGGTGGGGGCGGTTTGGTGGGACTGAGGCCTTAGCCTCTGGGATCTGTGCGAACCTGGGTAGGCAGTGTCAGAACCACGTTCAGTGGTCGGTGTCAGACGAGGTTCAAACATAAATGCCTTTGCCACCCTGGGGACAGCTTGGGGGCAGAGGCCACTTTGCTTCCTTAGCGGCCCAAGGGGGCCGGCAGAGGAGGCACTCACAGCTCTCTCCCTCGATGGCTGGCTGCATGGGGCTCATCAGCAGACTTCCCGGAGAATGTTTATGAGTTAGAGACACTGCACCAGATGGGCTACAATTAGCCCCGTGAGAACGGAGGACGGCTTGCACTCCAGCGAGCCAGACCTGCCACCCACCCCCAACCACCAGGGGGTGCAAAGCACACTGGGTAAGAAATCAGTATTGCCAACAAGCTGTTCTTTCAATTCCTGGCCTTTCCTCTAGGCTCCTATCGCATCCCCTCTAGGCCAAGGGAGGAAATAGCTCTCCCTCGGCTCCTGAGTAGCCACAGGGAAGCCAGGTGCTCCAGCCCATGGCCACAGCCGCACTGGGCAAGGGACAGTTCAGCATTTCAGCTCCTGAGGCCAGCCAGCTGGAACCAGGTTCCCAGGCGAGGCCCCTGGTGAGCTGGGGTGGGGGGTGAGGTTCTCCCAGAGATCTGCTCTGCAAAGGAAGGGGGTTCACAGCTCTGGGCCTCCAGGGGGTGGGGGGCGGTCTGCTTGGCCTGTTTTTACCTACACTTCTCAGCTGTGAAATACGGCCAATGAATTCCCCCCACCCACCCGCCGGCTCTGAGGACCACCTGCTTCCTTCTCCAAGCAACAGCCCTTTGTAGGAGTTTCTCCGCATTAAATTCCAATGTCTCCACTGATTTCAGGCAGGGGCAGCCTTCCTGAGTGCCACACAAGGCGGATAAAGTTAAATTCACCAATCCTGCTTCCATCAAGGTGGAAGGCGTCGGACGGTCCCCAGGCTATGCTTTTCGCCATCAGCCCGCTAGCCCTGGGCTTCACCTCCCAGGTCTGGCTGTGTCACCCACCGGCTGCTCTCTCTGGTGTTTCCAAGGGCCAGAACATCCATCAGGCCACGGCTCCCTAGTGCCGACTCATGATTACAAACTCTTCCCCTGTCCCTGTCGCACAAGTTTTCCCACTATGTAAGACTTGTACCCAGTCGATTGTCTCCTGCATAATTAAATGAGTGTGCTCCCGGAACTCGGTCCCCAAGCCTGGAACAAAGCCGCGACTCAACAGCCTTCCCTGCTTGGTTACAGTTGGATCCAAATCCCCAGACGCGTCCCCAGGCTGCATGTGGCCAAACCTCCTCCGAAGGCTAAAGCTATCACAGGTCTCCCGGCTTCGGAAGGAACCGTTCCAGCTTCCATTTCCGCAGAAAGTAGCATCCGGTCGGGCCCAAAGCACACTTTCACCGTCTGCACCGGTGGGGGCGCGGGGGGGGGGGGAAGCAGTGGGACCACGGCCCAGCCTCTCACCACGTACAGCAGTATGTAGGAGGGACAGTGGCTGGGTTGTTGCTGTGTGGACAGCAGCACATGTCAGCGAGGTGGTGACCGCAGAGAACAGTCAGAACAGTCAGCGACTTCCAGGGCCGGGTCTTGGAACCCAGACAGCCAGAAGCAACCGGGGGCCCCTTTCTCGGCTCCATCCTCACCCCAGCAGCCCGGTCCTAAGGAGATGGCGATTCCTGACGACTGTCAGAGGCACACCCAGGACACAGGTGGTGGACAGGTGTGCGGGGGTCCCATGCCGAGCCCCACCAGCTTCTGAGAGGCCGGCTGCCTCTCGTGCTCAGCAGCAGGAACAGAGCAGAGCGGTCTTCTGCCCTGGGCTGGGCAAGAACGCCAGGCGACCCGCCAACAGCTCAGACTGCAGGTGTTTACGCGGGTGACTCCCTCTGGGGAAGAGGGCTCCTGGCACTATCCCTCGTCCAGAACCAAAGGCAGGGGTGTCTGGAAGAGACCCAGACACATCCAGTTTTTACCACAGAGGCAGAGAGACCGACCCACCCTGGCTGCGGGTCTCGGGGCATTCTGAGAGTGGTTTCTGCCAGGTCTGCAAGTGCAGAAGGAACCCATGTGGGGACGTGTGCACACACCTGACGGGGCCGTGGGACGCGCAGACCACGCTCCCGGTGGAAGAGAACCGGCACTGCATGGGCGCTAAGGAAGGGGGAGATGATGGCGGGGAGTTTAGTCCAGTCTGGGGTCTGAGCGGAAATGAGGCCCAGCCATGGAACCATCTGGAGGCAGGTTGGGCTAGCCAGGGAGCTGAAGCTGAACAAGGCTGGGGGGAAATCCCTGTGGATCTCATGCGGGTCCAGTCCACCTGTGGCGAGACTGGCAGCCTCCGGAAAAGCTGACTCAGGGTAGCAGGCACACGTGCCCTCAGGGCACCCCCCCTCAGGACACAGTCACCTTTGACCAGGGTTCCGGTGCTCCTGTCTAAATGGTGACAGCCACGTGTTGGGACACACTGCCCCTCTACCTTGAACACCCCCCACCCTATTTTCCGCCAGCGGACCCCTTTCCTTTTCCTCACTTTCGCCTCCCCACCCACAAGCCGAGATGAGTTCCTTCGTCGCCCACCGCCAGAGCTTTTGCTCATAGTCCTCACAGCACAGAGCGCGCCAGATTACACTAACTGGTTTACTTCCACCAGAATCACAGTTCCTCGGGGTGGGGGCATATCCCCAGCAGAATACATTTTGAGTTGTAAATTCCTTCCCTCACGGAGGCTCCCAGCCAAGCTCATGCAGGAACCCAGGGTTCAAGGTAGATACTTGTAACTACACCAAAGGAGAGTTTAGTTTATATATTTTTTTCTCTCGTTGAACCAGGACATTTTAACTGGTGCGAAACTGTATTAAAATATAGATGTCCAGGTTCCAAAATGATTTAAAACTCGTAAAAAAAAAAAAGTTAAGAGGGCTTATGTCTTTACACCCAAGTTCACTGCTATGATTACGTGTCACTGTGGCTGAGCCTTACGGACCCTGCACAGGGAAGAAACTGTGGAGACTTCTCCTGAGATGAGCAGAGCCTATGTTACAGAGCCAAAGGGCTGTGTGGTTTCTTTCCTCAACCTCAACCCTACTGCCCATCATTCAACATGAGTAAAATACCCAGTTTACTGCACAGATGGACTCATGCCAGGCTCTTAGCGAAGGTTCCAATAAAACTCTGTGTTATCGAGTGGACACCTATTGTGCGGTTCTTTTTATATGAAATGTCTGGAAGAGGCAAACCCATAGGGAGAGAAAGCAGATGAGTGGGAGTCCAGGGCTGGGAGCAGAGGGAACAGGGAGTGGCTGATCAAAAGGCAGGGGGCGTCTTTTCGGGGAATCCGAAAAGTGGCGATGGCCACACAACGTTGTAAATGTTCTACAAGCCACAGAAACATACACTTTAAAATGGCAAATTTTAGGTTATATAAATTTTATCATAATAATATGCAAAAAAAGTGGCTGTCTTACCTTCCTCCCCAAAAGTCACTAAATATTGTGCAAAGTGTTTCACAATCACAACATTGAGGGCTGGAGAAGATCATCACTTATAAAGCTGGGTAACAACTAGGCCAATGTCACCATGAGGGGAAGCAGACGCAGGGCCAGGCCCTGAGTGAAACGACAGTGGACCATCTCAGCGCCCCACCTGTTATAGGAGATCTGGGCCTTTTGGGTTTGTTGGAGAGGACAGATTCCAATTCAAATCTCTGTGGAGCTGTTGGGTAAAAATGTTCTCAGAGGACACTCAGGCACATTCAAGGCAAGAAAAATCACACGGACACCTCAGACAGACCTTTCCAAGACAGAGGGATCGCCACGAGACTCCAAAAGCAAATCACCCAGAGAATGAAGTTCAACATTCAGTCAAGAAGAATCACTGGTATTACTGAATTTGGAGATCTGATACCTTTGAAATGAGACATTTCACAAACTCCGCTGAAATAAGAAATACTCCAATTTTTTTTTAAAGACCACAAATTATTCACTTTGAAAAGAACTAGATGGTCCTGGGGAGACAGAGTTAAAGAAATTTTGCTAGTTTAATACAACCAAATTTGATTTGGGGATTATTTTTAGGGTTTATTGAGTGCAGTTCTACATGTTTTGTGATATACACACACATACATATATACTCAGATATATATGTATGTAAAAATAGATTTCCTGTACAAATCACTCTGTATTTCTTCTTTCCATGAGTCTAATACTGAGTTATGATGATGCGAAGGCTCTCAGCATGTTGGGCTAACCCGTGAAAGGGCCAAACACCGAAGAAAGAAAATGATTAAAACACACACATACACACACGATTTTTTTAAAGTTAGGGAAAATTAAGTAGGTACAACTGATTGTTCCGAGCTGGCAGGAAAACTTGGGCAATTAGCGTAGGTCTGGACAACCACGGAAAGCCCACAGCAAGGACCACATCGTGACCAGCCACCAGAGAGTCGGGACGGGAGACTTACCGAGAGCGTCCACTGGCGGGGGGGGCGCACGGTGAGAAAGTGCAGGATACACAATTGACACAAAAAGGAAAATAATAAAGTCAAACTGGGATTCGAGCAGCAGTCTTACCTTCCTTTCATGGGTTAAACAGTCCGTGGCTTGCCACTGGATTTTCTATCGGGGCAATGAAACCCACCTCCACTGAGAGCTGCGCAGCCACAGTCCCTTCCCTGACTTGCTAAAACTTTTCTTTCTCCTCTAAACAGAAACCTTCCTTGTTAGCGAGCATCACCCCCTAGAGATCACAGCACAGTTTCTAAGAAGAGAGATGCAGCCTATAGTCCCCTCTGAAGCCAATTAAGATGCTTCACCAAGAAAATCTTTCAAGTATAATTTACTAGAACTTGAAAAGTAATTAGGGAAACCCAGGAAACAAAATTTAAACTGGGGTGAAAATGAAAAAAAAATAATAAAGTTAAAATTCTAGTAGACGGGCAAATAACGTGTTCATCTGCACCTCTGTGAGTCTGTTTATTGGGTTTCTAGTCTTTACCATAAATATACTTTACTATCTGGTCAAAAATGATAGATTGAACGACTGAAGTGTCGGGCTCCAGGGTTAATACAGTAAAACACCCCAGTTTCAGCAGCCTCAGAGAAAGTCCTGAGAAGCTTCCAGTAGTTACAGATGGAAACAGAAATGCTTGACCATGATTAATTTTTACATCTAAATTAATAGTAATCTGGGAGTTAGAGGAGAAGTGAGGCTGCTGACTGTATAGTAAGACAGCAAAACAAGCCAAGAACAGTACACGTTTCCCACAATCGACCCACGCTCATTCCTCGTGAAGTCTCGGCCAGCCCTGGGACCCGAGCTGACATCAAGCCGCAGGGCTTGCCTAGGACTCATCGGACGCCTTCTAGAGCTTGGACTGTTGGGTCTGCTCCACGCCACACCCTGCCTTCCCGTGGCCTCAGTCTTCTCCCCATTGCCTGTCAATCAGGCTGGCTCGGCCCTGGGTCCCTAGTCCTGGGCATCAGACTGGAACGTCTCCGAGGGTGGCTACTGTCTCTGCAGCCCCCAGCATCTGCCTCATGTTTACTCCTGGCAGGCGTTGGGTAAGCCTGCCTCCCGCTAAAATTGCTACACCCGCTCACAGCTGGAGCAGATGCCAAGTCGTTCTGAAATGGTTTTGAGATAAAAGCTAATCAAATCCCCCAAAAAACGTTTGAATTTTTTTTTTTTGGATGGTAATATTCAAATACCTTTAGGTTATAAATTACCACTCTCTTATAATAAAGAGGGGGAAAAGCGCCCAATAAAACATGTGACAAAAGGTGATTATCTGCAGAGTGAAAATTATGTTAGCCACATACAAAAAGGACATCCCGTGTATGTCTGCCTACATCAAGGGCAGTGCTATCACCATACTTAAGTGCACAGAGGCATTTGAAATTTTGAAAAGGAGAGTCAGAAGAGCTCTTAGATCAAAGACCACAGTTTTTTAAAAAGGCATGGCAGAAAGCTGCTTGGTGATCTTCTGAAAACACATTAAAAGTGAGTGATTATGTGGTTATCAGACTCCGTTCCATCAGGACAAAAAAAAAGTATCTGAAGCAAGTATCTGAAAAATATAAAAAGGACCTGAAGTACCATATCGTGTAGATCTCAGAAGAAACTACCAACGCTTGATAAGCTGAGAATCCAGGAAGCCACCACCTGTGGAAGGTGAGGCAGATGCCCCGAGAGCAGTTCTGGTGGGAAGGGAAACTTCAGGTAACCAGACCCCAAATCACTGGATGCCTCAAGTAACCGATTTCTGCTGGCCCGTAACTTGTCACATTCCTGCTCCATGCTCAGGCTATCCCCCTTCTAGGAGAGCACTCCATTATAACCAGAATGAGGACTCTGGTACCTTCTAGAAGGTTCCATTCACCCCAGAAATACACAAATGTGTGCACTCAGTCAAAAAAATGTGCTTATATATCTTAGAAAGAAGTATTTTTGTAATGGAAAGAAAGAAAACTGTTTTCTGGTGATACTCTGGAGTAAAGAGAAAATCATCTGGAACATTACAAGCAACTGATCTGACTTGGTGCGTGTACATAACTACACCACCATGGCCACCTTGTCTAGGAGGACGTGGTGCCTGAGACCACCAGCTATGTGGCTAGGGCTGAGAGAATGCTTGCCCTGTAGGTACAAATTGTGCTAATTGGACAATGCCAGGGAGTGAGAGACATGCACTGTTTCCGCCTCCGCAGAATTCAGATAAAATTCAGATAAAAGGATTATCCCTGCAGCCAAGAACTTAAGGCCTCTGGAAAGAGAACTCTGGAAAAGCTGAGGGAAAACAGCTCCTTTTTCTTCCTTCATCCTTTTTACCAAACTTCCAAACCTTTCCCAACCTGTGTCTTCCCTGGGCCCTCCTTCCAAATCCCTTTCATCTCAAAGCTGCCAACCTGTCAACGACATGGAAGTCAGTTCCGAATTCTGACCAGCCAGCTCTTCCATGGGACACCAGATTTGATGGAGGTGGTGGCTGTTTTATTGATAAGCATTTACCTCTAGACTCACTGAAATGTTCCATGCCTCAAACCCTGTTACTTGTCCAACGCTAGCTCACAGGTGCACCAGGAAGATAGAGCACATGTTCAAACAACACCAAGACCAAGAAAACACGTCCAAAACAAACAAGTGAGGCCAATGCTGACAGAAAACCAGGTTATGGATGCAAATTCTCCTGCCCTTATCATGAAATGGGTTTTGCGGTTTTCACCTGAACTGGCAAGACATTTTTGAGAAATGTCAAAGCTTAAAAAACTTTGTCTAGTCCTTGCCCCCCTTCCACCAAACTACTCCAGCTCTCTGAATGTATTTTCCTCTCATTCCAAATGAGAACTGACCATTTAGGAAAGGAGGAAATTTGATTTTGGGGATGTTTCCCTAAAAATTGTCCCAAGCATATACCAAACACAGAAGAGCCTCATGGGGAAAACAAAAATATTTTATCAGTTGTGACACAAAAAATTCAAAAAGCAGGCATCAAGAATAGTCTGGAAAGACTGTCACCTTCTCAAGTTCAAGACCCTAGATTTTTAGGTCTTAGGAAAATGTCACAAATGCCTACAAAGTGGATGTAGCTAGATTTTTCTCTGCACGTTCCCAGTCTGCGCTGGAAGAGCAGAGCTGGGTCATAGATCTGACAGGGGGCCTGTGTGTGGGTGACAGCAGGCAGGGAGGTGGGCAGAGGGCCACGCTGCCCCAGTCTGGTTTTCCCTAGGAAGGCCCCCACACTCACGAACACCATGAAAATTCTCTCTGTACCACACAGGCTCCCACTGCAGCCATTTCTAACATCCTCACAAGGCTTAATAAAGGGTTTCAGAGATTATAGGCTGTGAAAAAGATGGAGGAGAAAAGGACATAATTTCTGTAATAATTACTCTAGTAAGATATTTGCATGAAGGCTTTTATGCATGATCCCAAGGCTTCCAAGAAATTTATAGGTTTCATTACAACACACAATAGGCATGGAAACTGTCAAATTTTGGAGACAAAGGTCGGGGGAGGGAACAAGTCAAGTACAACTTTGTAAGGGCCTCAAATTAATAGATATTCTGCACTTGAGAACTTTAATTCAGATGGATTCTATGCGCTCCTGCTCCCCAGGGCCATCATATGCGACGAGGTCTGAATCAAATGCTTTCTGCTTCAAAGTCAAAACCAAGCACGTGCTTGTTTCCCCAAAGTAACGCTATTAATGGCAGAATGCGGAGTTACCTTTTTTTGCTTTCTTCTGTAGTTTCAGCGTATCTGAGGATTTCTTTTTTATCTCTTGGCGAGCTTTTTTATATTCTAAGAAAAAGCAGAATATTGAGTCATTTTACCACTTTGCTCAATGGAAAACATTCTAAGGAGGAACCATTACTTTCATCAGAGAAAGCAGAAACGATGATACGCAATACAGAGCTTTATCCAGACCACCATATGATAACAATCTCATGCTGACATTTTATAGCACGGGGGTTATTAACATGAAAAACCACAGAATGTGCCTTGGTCTTTTCCTGATAGCATTCACTCATATCAGCTGTGAAGGAAGATGTCGTTCAGGGGGATATTTTACTAAAAGTGAAAAATCCACAATTTCTCGGCTCACAAAACAGGAAATTGGAAAATAGGATTTGCTTTCCCGAAGGCCCAACTTCGCAGTGTTTTGCTCAAAAAAGAATCCATGTGGCAAGACGCTGGCCAGATGTTGCAATTCAGCAGAAGCCCCCAAGACCCCAGCATGAGAGATTGGATGGTGTGGGGGCAAACTGGGAAAGGCCCGGGTGCCTTAGCCTTACTCTCGCATTGGCGCCAAGGCAGGCACTAGACCCCGAGAAGGGGCGGCCCACATACAGACGACACGTCCCCCCAAACGATGACTTCCTCCTCCTCTACCAGTCTACACCTGCTCTTAGACGTCCGCTTCCATTGGTGCCGCCCTCACCCAGACGTGGACACCTGAAATGACGACAGCTCTGACCTTCTCTCCTCCTTTCCTGCCCTCATATTCAAGTAACTGCCCCCTCGGCCAGTTCCCTTGCAGCCTTCCTGGACATCTCGCTCCCCCAAACCCCATGCCGCCACTCCCGGGCCCTCGCCACAAGGGCTCTGGGGACCTGCTGGCACCAGCCCTTCATTCTGGCTTCCTCTCGCCTCCAGTCTCCCCTATGCCTTCCCTCCCCAGCACGCAGTGCAGGTCGCAGGACGTCTCCTGCCCTTCCCCGCTGCCAGCACCCCAGCCTCTGGGCCCAGGAAGACCAACTGGGGAGGCATCTGTCGGGACCCCTTTGCCCCCAGGGCCTGGCACACGCGGTGCAGAGTCACCTGTGTTGAAGCACATTCAGAGAGGGTGGCGGTCCCAGGCAGGACACCCAGGTTAGCTCCTCTCTTAAGAGGCTGGCTTTCGAAATGTGCCCCAATGCCTTACGTGTCAGACTTTGGCATCGAAGCCTGTCGTCACCATCCAGGTCTCATTCACCGATCGCAACTAACACCTCTGAGAGCCTGGGCCATCAACCACTGAGGAAGGTTTCAGGGGCCCTTATCCTCCAGCGCTGAAATGGGAGAAGTGGGACCAGAGGGGGCCCTGACGGGGGACGCCAGCAGGGGCCCAAGGCGGCGGCCGGCCACCCCACTGGGAGCACGCGCTGCTGGGCAGCGAAGAGCCTGCGCCCCCTACCTTTTGCGTGGTCTTTATCCAGCTGGTTGGCCACTTTCTTCCATTCTTCCATCTGCTCTTGAAGCGGGTTTATCAGACAATCAATCAAAGCACTTGTTCCCAAAAGAGAAAGAAAAGGAGAAATTAAACAGATACATTCTTGGTGAAAATTCATACTCGGTTGTCAAAACTACATAAATCATGACAACCGGCTGCCAAACAAGGCAGTACCTAAGCCCAAGTTCACGTCCAAATCCCACCATTTCGTAACAACCTTATTCTCAGAACGTTCTCCAGGGACTGGCACGAGGCCGTCACCACGCCTGGATGGGGCGAGCCCTCTTCCCATTTCCCTGGCTCATACTCTCACTCTCGTGTTCACAAGCATAGTTGCAGGCCAGGGGGTCACCCCTCTAGCTGCACCCCAGACCTCCCGCCTGACAGAAACCTGGAGGGCGGGACCCCAGTATTACTATATATTATATTTTTTTAAAGAAACGCACATGACTCTGATGTGCCTTTGGGATGAGAAGTCATGAGTGTAGACCAAGTGTGGCCAGCCTGGGGGAGGAAAAGCTGAAGGGCCAGCTTCTGGATGAGAGCAGCAAAGACATCCCCAGGTACGTCCCGTCATTTTGTGCACTGTCCCCAGGTGGCTCCCCACCCAGAGGAACCATGAGAGGCATGGCCCCCCAGGAAGGAAAATGGATACATTCCTACATCACCGAGATGTCGCAGGAAAATTAGGAAGTTCCCACAAATCACTCGAATTGCTCTGGTGAGGATTATTACTCTGAAGGTGTTCTCAGACTACTTTTTGATCATGGGCCTCCTAAAAATCTTCAAGTTCTTGGTACAATTCCCTCCTTTCCTCGTCAGGGTGTCCCCCACCCCACGCACCCGCCAGCCATCAACACTGCACACTCTCTTCTTTCTTCCAGGTCTCTGTTCAAATCGTCCTTCCAAACAGGCTCACCCCCTAATTAGCCACTGTGTGGAACAGTGGCTGCCTCTCTCCTACCCATGGATTTCACCTCGTGACACTTCCCACCGCCTGACATGGTGAGAGGGGTTGTGGCATCTGGAGTGTAAGCCCCATGAGGACAGGGCACGGTCCTACTCACTGCCACCGCGCACACGCCTTAAGACAGAGCGTGGCACACAGCAGGTGCTCCATAAACACCGCCCGTTGAACCGCTGTCTCCTCATCCCTCAGACGGGCTGGGGAACCGCAAGACTAGCCTGCAAATAAACGCGATGGCAAGCGGGACCAGAAGCGCCGCAGGGCCCGGAAGCGAGCGGGAGGGAAGGCAGCAGAGTCCTCACCTGCTACCCGGGCACCTTGTGCTGGAAATGTGTGGGCACTCCGTGAATGTTCACAAGCACCCCATATTACAGAAGCTGAGATGCCAACCAAGAGGCCGACGCCCGTGTGGCCCGCCCGGGGTTCAAACCCAGGCCTATCTGTCTCCAAGTCCAGCCACTTCCCGCCACGTTCTGCCACCTCCCAAGGTGGCCCAGCCAGGAGGGGCAGAGGTCTCTCATGTTGGCAACCCTTCGCACAACTCACGATCCATCAAGCAGAATGGTTTGATCTGCTTGGAAGAAGGCCCCCCTCACCAAAACACTGGTGACTCCAAGTCCCCGTGGGCAACCAGAACTGCCAGTTCTGCCCATTCTGGGTGCTGGTAAGACAGACAAGAGGCGGGCAGCACGGAGGGTGGACAGGAGGCCCACAGGAAATGGAGGAGCAGCATGTGCCTACTCCCCAGCCCCGCGGCTCCCCTTCCAGAATCTTCTGCAGAGAGCAGATGCCCTGCTCTCACGCCAGCGGAGGGCCAGGAGAGACCCACAGGAGCACAAAGTGGGGTGTGGGCTCCAGCGGGCAGGCCCCGGGCCATCTGGTCACCCACTGCCTCCCTAGCACCCAGACCAGAGCCTGGCACGTGGCAGACATCCCACGAATACTTGCCCAGTGAGTGAGCAGCGCGACCGGCTGCGGGCATTTCAACGCTGCGGGGAAACACATGCTGCTTTGAGCGAGGCACTGCCCCTTCCCCCGCAACCAGCAAGAACCGGTGAAATCCGGACTGAGATGTGCTCCTCACCTGGAGAACTGCCTGAGCTTGGCTTCTATGCTCCTGTGTCTCATGCACATCCTGGTCAGGGCGGAGCCAATCTCCCTGGTGCCACCTGCAAAAGAAACGCAGGCAGAGCTGAGCACGGGAGGCAAGCGGGAATCACTGAAATCCTGGGAAGAGAACAAAATCATCTGAAAAGAAGCCGGATTTCACCACGAGGCAAAACCCAAGCCACTGCCTCTCGCCAGGCGTGTGTATACGTGTGCATGTGTGCACACGCACACACACATGTGTAAATACATACGGTGACACGTTTGTCTATAATCAGCAGAATAAAAGGCACCTTGAGTCTACAAAAAGCCCAGTAGTACTTTCCGCTCTGATTTTCTCTAAATGCCGACTGTGACCCAGAAATCGATTTTACGACCCACTAACAGATCGCGACCTGCAATATGAAAAATAATTTCTCAAGGAAGATGATCAAAATAGTATCTGATATTGAAGGAAAAGCTGTTGTTTCGTTCGGTTTTGTTTTGCTTTCCACTTCTGGCAAAATAATCCCCTTAGCGTCATTTAGGACAGATAATAAGGCCACTCTAGCTGTTTAAAGATGTGTAGTCTAGACTCCAAGTCATTCAGAGACAAGTGAGGCCAAAGCAAAATGAAATAGAGGAGTATTTTCTAAAGGTTTGGGTAAGGCTGGTGAAAGAGGTCTTCAGGCACAACAAATGTCAAAGTAAGCTTTAATTCAGTTTGATTTTCCCGAAATTCTTGTCACGCTGCTCCCTCCACGCATACCCTCTTTAAGACTATTTGTGAAGTTCCCCTCCTTCCCCCTCCTAGAAACAATGCCTGAATCAGCACTTGGGCGTGGGAGAGCACACTACAACCACAGATGGTAATCCAGCATCAAGCCCTAGAAAGCTCATTATAAATGTTATGAAAATATTAGGACTCATGAAATCGGGGCGGGGGGGGGGACGTCAAACAAAGCACTATTTTTCACAGACAAGGCCTTCAAGGGAAAGCTGCTGGCAGTGACGGTAGGTTCAACCAAACCAAGTTAACAGGGAAAAATGTCGTCCCTTATTCATGCTAGTGACATTATTATGGTTCGCATCTCTCCCTCCGCCTGCTGTTCTATAAACACCAATGTGCTATTTTACAGTTCCTCCTATTTTCCACTTTATTCTGCACAACTAACAGGTTTCCAGAACCAAAAAATAAAAAAATAAAAATTAGTGCTGAAAGTAATATATATTCAATATTAATGTTTCTATATCCTGTTTTAGTCTGAAAAGAGAAACCTTCTAGAACACTCCCGGTTCCTCTAAAACACAGTTTCTTGGCCTGAATATGACTGACATGTGGGCCGGATGATTCTTTGTTGGGGGTGGGGGTGGGGGGGGTCCTGTGCATTGTAGGACGATTATCAGTATCCCTGGCCTTGACCTTCCACAAATCAGTAGCCGGCTGCGACATCTAGACATGTCTCCATACAGATGTCACCCATCTGTGACATCCAGACATGTCTCCACACAGTATGAAGTGTTCCCTGGGGAGCAAAAAATCCCAGTCTATGAAGCACCGTTGTAAGAAAACTGAGCAAGAGCTAACGGTCCCCTGAAGCACAGCAGAATTCAGCCGGGAGTCTTGGTAAATGGTCGTCCTTTAGCCCCTGGCACCTACAGCCACTAGAGGGAGTTAGAGACCACAGGGCATCCCCATCTGCGGCGGCTCACCATGCTCCACCAGGGCACACCAGTAGAGGGCGCCGTCTGCACGCGCGCTGTGGGCCTCCTGGGCTCTCTTGAGGTTTTCCCAAGCCTCTGCTGCTTTACGAGCAAAAGCCAGGAACACTTTATCCCCAGGGAAATATCTCCTATTTTTCCTGGGCCTTCATTTGATTAAAAGTTAATAACCTGGCCCTGCAAGGAAGCTGGCACCCTCATGCACTGCTGGAAGGAGTGTAAACCAGTCCTTTTCTGGAGGAGAACCCGGCAGCGTCCACCCAGGAAAGCCTTTAAAAATGAGTCCCCTCTTCAATGTGGCAATTCTAGGTCTGGAAAATTAACCAGAGAAAACAACCAAGGACCACAGCAAATCCTTCCCCAGGAGGATGGTCCTCAAAATGCTGCTAACAACAGTATAAACTGGAAGTGGACTCCCATTCTAGGGGCCCTGGTGGATAAAGCAGAGACCACAGACCAGCACCGGAGTGTCAGGCGGTCATCTAAGCCGCAGGCTGGCCGCGGTGAAGGTCATGGCAAAGGGAGACATCTGGATAGAGCTCAGGCTGCACCAGGCCCAGGGAGAAGTGCCGTGCACCCACGAACTCCCTCAATCCTCGAAACACTCCTGGTTCTGCTGGGACAACTATCCCCATTTCCTAGATAGGAAAGGTGCCTTATGGAATTTGTCCAAATTCTTTTTGGACATGTGACATATGAATTTTGTCCAAATTTGTCCAAAGTCATGCTGCTAGGAAGTGGGGTTCCGACCCGGGGTGAGCCTCCAGGGCCTATGCATTTCCAGCATATGACTCTGACTACAGACAAAGGAAGGCAGGGCAGGGGCAGAGCCAGGAGCCTAAATGAATACTGCTAAATTTACCTCCCGACATGCTCTGAGGGGCATTAGGCCTTTAAAGCCCGGCTCTCAAATTCCAGCGGTGGAGCCTAGAAATGTCGAGCTAGTACCAGAGGACTGAGCTCCTGTCCTTGCTAAGCTACCACCGAGATCACAATGGTGGGCAGCTGCTCCACAGATAACCCTTGCCTTAGTTTCCTCAAGAGAGACTTCCAGGGTTGGAAAAGATCACTCAAGATCAGTTCCCTCACCCCATTTCTCTGCTCCATTATTTCTGTTACCTTCCCAAACATTTCCCATAGATGGCCACTGGTCACGTGTTACCCCCAGGAAAGCCAGAGGCTTCCCAGGAAGAGCTGCCCCATGGGACAGTAACGAGCACTTCCTAAACGGGCTGTCTGTGCTCACCGCCCGGCCCCTGCAGCACAGGAAAGCCTGAGAGGGGAGGAAATAAAAACCACAAAGACAACTTCCAAACAGCAGCCATCTCTGTCCAAATGACACAGGGCAGGAGACAGGCGGGTGACCCCTTCCACGGACCCCGGGACCTGTCTGCTGGAATTACTGCTGATCACAACAACATGGGGCACCCTAAAAATAGCTCTATCTGTGGATATGCTTAACATCTTACGCTCTTCCTGACCCTTGCTCAAACTTACCAAAAAAAAAAAAAAAAAAATCAGCATGTTTGAAAAAGCTTCAGAGGAAACCAGCTTTAGCTACAAAGACAGAGCAGACATCTGGAAGGAATCCGATCTGACAGTGAGAATATTTATGGAATCAAATGGCTGAGACACTCAGCAGCTTGTGAGTGAGGACAAGATCTTACTTGTTTCTGGATTCCCCGCACCCAGCCCTGGTGCTGAAGGAAGGAGCTGCCATCTACCACTCTGAGAGCGGATCACCGGGCCGGCAAGCCCATACCTGGCGGCAGGCCCAGGGGCTGGGTCTGTCCTTTGTTCAATCCGTAAATCTTTGTGTGTCTTCCATGTACACACTATAGAATATTCAAAATAAATACAAGGGTCTTCTCATAGAAAAGGTCTAGACTGATGCAAATCCACCTAAAGAAACAATGGTGTATTTCCTTCCTATTGTCTTTATAATCAATCACCACAAACTTACTGGCCTAAAGCCAGGCACATTTATTATCTTACGGCTCTGGAAGTCAGAAGTCCAAAATCTGTTCCACGGGGCTAAAACCAAGGTGTCAGGAGGACCGTGTTCCTTCTGGAGGTTCTAGGGGCGAACCTGTTCCCTGTCTTTTGCAGCCTCTAGGGGCCGCCTGCATCCGTCCCTTGGCTTGTGGCCTCTTCCAGCACCTTCAAAGCCAGCAGCTCAGCATCTTTGCTCTTCTCTGACTTCTGCACAGTCCTCTCATCTTCTCTCACACTGATCCTCTACGCCCTTCTTAGAAGAACCCTTGTGATTACACAGACCCAGCTGGATAATCTAGGATAATCTCTTCATCTCAAGATCCTTAACTGAATCACAACCGCAGAGTCCTTTTGCCCTGTACTGTTGGCAACACAGTCCCGGGTCCTGGGGCTGAGGATGGAGACCCTTTCAGGGAGGGCATCATTCTGCCCAGCAACACTGCATACGAGTTGTTAATTTGGAGAGTGCCGGGGGCACTGTGTGTCTCTCCAGAGCCCATCCATCCTCAGATGGTTAAGTCTGGGCCAATGACCTAATCCCACCCCTTTGGCAGTGGCTGGTTCAGGGATGGGACAGGAGGTCGATGGAGAAAATGGCCCTGATCAGCTATCATGATGGCCATGGGAACACCTGCCTTAGGATGAGATCTGTCCTCCGGCCAGAAGACAGAGGGGCTGGCATCCCCAGGGACCTCCCTGAGCCACCAAACTAACACATGGAGCCCAGGCAACCTCTGGACCTGGAGTTCCTGTTTTGCGAGAGGGTATGTTTTTATAGCATCTTCGATTCGGTTCTGTTTCTTGCCAGTTGAAAGGAGAAGAAGGCAGGGAGCGCAGGCCTCCTTCGCTCCTCCCGAACACCAGCAAGCAGCCCGCTGCTGAAAGACAGCTGCTGGGACACAAATACACTTCATGGCACAAACCCTCATTCTTCCAGTGTGGTGCACAGAAGCACCTTCTGCTGTGACAAGCAAAGTTTTTATAATAAAGTAGCACAACGTCACTCGGTGATCTACAGTGCATGGATTGCAAAGGACAAAAACGGTAGAGAGAAAAGAAAAAAAAGAAAGTCCAGAGGCTAGACTAGCAGAGCACGAATGCTGGGGCAGAATCCTAGGTCTTGCACCTGAACACACTTAACCATTCCACAAATGCTTACTGGGTATTACACCTGTCTCCTAGGGCGGCCATGACAAAGCACCCCGAACCAGCCGGCTCCAGACCACAACGATGTAGTGTCCCACGCTTCTAGAGGCCGGAGTCTGACATGAAGGTGTGGGCAGGGCCATGCTCCTGCAGAAACCCACAGGGGAGAATCGTCTCCACCTCCTTCCAGCTGCTGGTGGTTACAGGCAACCCGGCGTTTGCGGATGCCTCACTCCTGTCTGTCGTCATTGCCTGGCTCCTGGGTGTGTCTGTCTTCACACGAGGCACCTGTGAAGGCATTCCCTGCTCTGCATGTGTCTGTGTCCAAATTTCTCCTTATGGAGACAGCAGCGGTACTGGATCAGGGCCCGCGCTAATGACCTCACCTCCACCTGACCACACCTGCAGAGACCTCATGTCCAAGTGCGGTCCCGTTCACAGGTGCTGGCGGTTGAGACTTCAACCTATCTCTTTGGGAGACTCAATGCACCCCATAATAAGGGTCTACCATGCAGCAAGAATTACAGGGACTCCAAAGACGATGACAAGGGCCTGACCCTTGAGGAGCCAGCGGACTGGTTGGGGGGGGGGGGACAGCTACAAAATGGCACAGGGAACACAATCTTCGCAGCCATGCTGTGGGCTTGGTCTTCTTGTCCCCCCTTTATAAGTGGGAAAAGTGGAACTCAGGTGGGTGAACTAACTTGCTGAGGGCCACAGGGTTGGGAAGTGGAAGAGCTAAGATCCAAGCCCCACTTTCACTGACACCCGAAGGCCCTTTCCCACTATGACAAGCTAGACACGTCCCCACTGAGGACAAAGAGGCACATTAAAGTCACAAACAGAATATGAACTGCTTTATGCCATTCTGGGGACGACAAGGGAAAATAAGGAGACACTGAGCCATGGTTGTTCCCCACAAAAGTCCGACAGGGCCACACCCTTCTCACTGCAAGTTGCCACCCGGTGGCTGTGCGGAGAGGTGGCACAGTGGCACGCATCCAGTGGCCTTGTCCTGCCCCTCCACGCAGCCTCATTGGCAGGCGGCTTCCGTCTCCCCACAGAGCGGGGGCCTAATGCACCGGCCACGGTGGGGTCTCCAGCGTGCAGGTGGCCAGCGAGGCCTGAAAAGCCGGTCTGTGGGGCCCAGCTTCTGAGGCAGAAGAGGGGAGGGGAGAGGGAGGGGGAAGCAAGATTTAAGAAGCGCCCGGGTCGGAGCTTGGGGCCACAATAAGTCACTGTGCTTCCTGGAGGCCCTCTGAGGGCTCAGTTGTTGGAAGCCTAATTAGCAGTCAGAAAGAGCCCCGGACAGGGGAAGGCTCCGGGAAGCCTCCCCAGGAGAGGGACGGGGGCCGCTCACCTGCCGTGGGGGTTCTCGACCCCAGCACAGCTCATGTCTGGGACCAGCTCCTTCTTTGTCATGCAGGGCTGGCCCAAGCACTGTGGGGCGTCCCATGGCGTCCATCCCTGACCCTCCAGGTGCCAGCAACACGTCCCACGTCAGGATGACCAGAAATGTCTCCCGACATTACCAAATGTCTCCTGGGCTTGGCGGGGCGAGGAGGGGCAGACTCACCCCTGTTGAGAACCACTAGCCCAGGGGAACAGTGACCTTCTCCCATAAGGACGGCACTCTGATCTGGGCACTGGGCCTGGAGAAGCCACAGCTCTCCTCTGCCCCGGGATGGCAGTGCCCACCCCCCCACACACACACACTGCAGCCGCTCCAAGAGGCCAGCTCGCTGCCCACCCCCGGCTTCCTGAGCGGAGGTGACAGGCACCCCCTGCTCATGTGGAGAAACTACCCCACTTGCCATTGGAGAAACAGTAATTCCAAAACACGCAACGGACATTCCCCATAAAGTCAACAGGCACTGACCCCCTCCCTGACAGCCCTAGGGACACACTGATGCACCAGAGGCAGCTTATGTTCCCGTGTAAAATACCAGAAGGATCCACGCAGCCATGAAAGGGAGGAGGACACGTGCCCACTCCCAGGCACAGAAGCTCCACCGTCTGCGCAGCTGGGAAGGGCTCCTTCACGGGACCAACACGGGCACAGAGGAACAAGGGTGTGGAACACAAAAGTGACCTGTAGCCACTCAACGGCTCGTGCCTTCTGTCTGGACACAGGCCAGAGAAGCACTGACAGCCCCATAGTATCTCTGAAGATCGGTGACATGGGACCCTATACACAGGTGCCATGTACCAGAGCCCGGAGGGGACTCCATCCTCGTGCATGCAGATGCATGAAACCACCTCCCGTGTCCACCCAGTTGAAGTTGACGAGATCCAAGAGCAGTGGCTGTGTGTGGCTCCCGGGCACACGCGCACCAAACAAGCCAGATACGCCACTCGCATCAAATAAGACGGTCACCTGCCCTGCGACATGTTTGTATCAGGAACCTTTTCCCAAAATCTATCTGCTTTGATGCACACCAGATTGCACCTGTTGTGGTATGTGACCCCGTCCCCTCCCCCACCTCAAAGGAGTTCTGGGGGCCCCGCCCCAGCCATACTCCATCCCCTCAGCCCCAGGGCTGCCCACCTGAGTGACATCGAGACCCCACGCAGCCTGCAGGCCACGGAGACCTCACAGTGGCACGCTCACCCTGGTTGACCTGACGTTGTGGCAGCTCCCTGCCATGTCCCAAATTAACACAGGGATCAAGAAGAAAAGCAGTAGAGACACAGGGTTAAGAGAGAGGCTTCGAAGTGAAGTGATGTGGGTTCAAAGCCCAGCTCAGTCCCCCCACTAGCTGTGGGACCTCGGAAAGGGTCTAACTTGCTTACACTCAAATGTGGAAGACTGTTTTCTAGTAAACAGCACTGCCGACTCAGGTCTTGGGTCTCTGTGGCGCACATCACACCCAGAAGGCATCACCTGTGAGTCAGAGTTTGGGCTTCCTGTGAAACAGCCTGGAGTATCCCAGTTACAATTTTTCACAATCTTGTCCCCGATCTTTCACAACTGCCTCATCCGTATGCCATCCGACGGCAGTATTTCTTTTTAAGAAGCAACTCGTTTCTATCCCCTATTTCAAGCATTCCACTTATTTTGCAGAAATAACTGATCTGGATTTGATATGCACATTGCGAAGATTTATATACCTTATAATTAAATAATTTAACAATTGTCCATACTGTGT
Source organism: Enhydra lutris kenyoni (assembly GCF_002288905.1). NCBI lineage: Eukaryota > Metazoa > Chordata > Mammalia > Carnivora > Mustelidae > Enhydra > Enhydra lutris. The sequence goes on along the minus strand of NW_019154098.1, from coordinate 16,275,734 downwards.
GGATATACAGAGAGAAGCCTACCAGCTATGAGCTTGCTGAAGGCAGGGGTTGGTACAGTTTCTAGAGAAATACAGAGCACTGGTTACATCGACGGGCACATTAAGAAGGGCTCTGGTGTGGCGATAATCAGCCACATCCTCCAGGAAGGCAGAGGCCAGGGTGACTCTGCCCACATCAATGTGCCAGCCCCCAGAGCACGGCCCTCACTTCTCCCACGTGGAATACGGCCCTTCGCCAAGAAGCTGGCTGATGAGAACATGGAAGGCAAGTTAACAGGACAAAGGCGCTCTCTGCGAAAGCCCGGGTTATTCCTTCTTTCCAAGCATCTCAGGAGACCAAAGGCTGAGAAGAGTGGTCCAGAGGGTCTGTCTTGGAAAGGCCTGCTGGTCCTTAGTTATGCATCAATAAAGCGGTCATTTGATGGAACTCAGGGCTGTGGTATCAAGAGGTTCACGGTCAGCTGGCTGAAGCGAGCTCCAGTCTCTCGGTGTCCCCAGGCCTCCGAAACAGGCAGGCACCTGTCCTTGGCTAGCCAGCCTTTGAAGGTGTCCCCAGCCCTCTGTCTCTGCTGTTTACTTTTACATCGCAAAGATCAAGACAATTGTGTCACCGGCCTCCTTCCCGTAAAGGATGGAAAGGGAAGGTCCCACAGACTCCGCTGCTTGGTACCTTCACAGGCCACTCAGGAGCTCTCCCGCTAACAGCACTCAGGATATTAAGAACAAATCAACATCGCGGGTTCCGTATACGAGGAGAGAGTATGTCTGTCCTTCCTCTCCAGCCCCTGCTCTTCTAGAGCCCCGAAGTCTTAAAACATCAGGTGTCTTTCACCTTGACGGCCGGCTGGAAGACTGCCCGGGCAGGGCATCACAGAAGCTGCCTCAGCGTGCGTCAGCTGCCGCTCTGGCCAGACGGTGCAGGGCACGGCTGGGGACACCATCTGCCGGCACGCGCCACAGCCACCGTGGCTTCCCCTGACAGGGAAGCTGGCGCCCCACTTCTGCCATCTCATAGGCAGGTTTCAGGGTCCTCACAGCTCTAAGTGATGGTTTACCCAAATATCCAAATATCAGTCCAAATATTGAAATATCCAATCCAAGGGCCAAGTGCAAAGGGCCATCAGGGGCACCACCACAGCTGGACCAACAAAATAATGGGTCTGTAGGGAGCACTCGGGCACTCCAGGCAGGGCACCAACGGGAGCTCAGCTGGAGGTGGGCATACCTGCCTGAGGCTCCAGAAAGAGGACTTTCCAGGTGACCTCCAGGCTGGACCAGCTGACCCTCTTGCTTCCTTTAAGGCAAAGCATCTTATGGCAGCCAGGATGCTGGAGAAGAGACGGGACAGCGCTCCTACACTCAACAAATACCAAGGAAATGCTGCTGTGGTCCCGTTCCTGGGCCATGACCGGGGAGACAGCTCCGGGCCTCGTGGAACGCACAGCTCATCTGAACTTAGAAGCAAGGAATTTGCAGGGTGACCTTTGGGCTGGAAAGTCCCTTAGAAAACACACCAAGCAACAAACCAGCAGCGCCTTATTGTTCAGCGTCACACTGTTGCCTTAATTAGCAGAGAAGCTCCTGATGCCCTCTGGGGGGCTGGACACTGGCTGTCCTTTCTCGTGTTTGGGAAACACACCCAAGCCCGTCCCTGTGCATTTGTGTGGCGGCTGGTTCCTGTCAGGGGCACCATCATTTTCATTAAAGGTCAAAGAAGGCATGCAGGATATTAAGAACACATTAACTGCTTCTTCTGGGTTCATCAACATTTTATTTTTATCCTTGGGCACAGAGAGATGGACAACAGGGAAAAGGTAGCATCATTTGACGCCCTATATTTGTTTAACGGAGGGGACGGGGAGGGGAGGGGAAGAGAAAGAAACAATCAGTCGCGGTATCGCGGGTTACCACGCAGACCGGTTACCACGTGTATCGGCCACGTAAGTGGCTCCACTCAGTAGAAACACCGGTCTGACGTCAACCACCCAACAGCACCCGAACACTTTATGTTAACCTTGGCGATGGCTGAAGAACACTTCTGCACGTGCTACTTATATCACCCAAATGTTCTTGCAACAAATCCACGATCTGATCTCACGGACGATGAGAAACGTGAACGGTATTTTAAGCAGTGGGAGGACCTGCCCCTTTGTCCTCATGGGGTCCCTTAGGACGAAAGTGAAAAAAATTACAAAGATTTTTTTAAAAAGAAGCCCTTAAAAAGCTCCCCCACAAAGGAAGCCTAACTTCCCTTTTGCTACAATGGCAATCCCCACCACCCGCTTCCATCTTCATGGAAGAGAAAAGCACATGGAGTTTCCTGTTTGAAAAAACGTATTATTCAGCTACTGTATGCGGCCGAGCGGCCAAGGACAATCCAGCTGGTGTTTACAGGACAGCTAATACTGTGCACTCAGCGAATGCTGCGCAGGGTCAGCAACACATTTTGGGAAGACACCCTTGTGCCCACACGCAGGGTGGAAGACACCGCAAACTGTTATCAGCTGACAATCTCGCAGCCAAGCTCACACTCCCCAGCCTCTCCCACTTCACGACTTTTCAAAAAGCAGAGGAAACAAAACCGCACACAGTCCCACCACCATCTGGCGGCTTCAGCAAGCACGAGAGTCTGGCATGCACGGTCCTGGCAGCCACAAAGACCAATATTCCTCTTTCTTTGTTGCTGTTTTAAAAGCAAAGCGAGAGCGGTAATATGGAAACACAAACACGCAGACCCGCTCACTCGCCGGGGAAGACGGAGCCGCCACGAACGCACTCCAACCGCGATCCTTCCCTCCCCCTGTTCTGGACGTAACAGTGCCCAGCTGCAATGTGCTGGGGGAGGTGGGTATCAACCAGGAAATGCCACTGGCCCCCCAGACAGCTGCCATGACCAATGCCCATGGCGAGGGTCTGCTGCTGATGCACGGGCACAGAAAGACGCCCCCCACTGGAGCCAGGTGCTCAGCTCAAGGGAGCCAACTAGGCAGATGTGGGCGGCTGGGTTTTCTTAGCCGGTGAAACTGAACTGCCGGGAGGATAAGATGCTTACAGCCACTGATGCGGGCATTACCTCCCAGGTGGCCTTCAGGGAAGGGCAGATCACAGAGGAGGGGGCCTGATGAACAATATGGACACAGGAGAGGGCAGTATCTTGGGGATCAGAGAAAGCCTGATACATCCACCTCCCCAAAAGCGATGAAACCCCCAAGGCTGAGCCCTTGATGCTGTCCTTAGCTGTCCCCTGGTTCTGCTTCCGCTGGTACCAGACCTTCCCTGTGACCAACAGTTTAACCTTGAAACCTCTGCTATCCAGAAATGTATTGCTGGCCTATGAACTACTCTGTTCCTTTAAGGGGCTTCTGTACCCCCTGCAAACTATGCCAGAATATGTTGACTTCATCAGTTCTCAGGAAGCAATCTTGCTGCTTTCCAAATTATTAGGAATAGCTACCATTTACGAGTGGCTCATAATTGAAGAGGGAGTTGCAAGCACACTGTATTCAACTTTAAAAACCTCCTTCTACTCCTCATATAGGTATCGTTACCAGGTAGGTATTATTATTCTCATTTTACAGATGAGGACAGGGAAGCTCAGAGAAGTGAAGTCATTTGCCCAAGGTCACACAGTAGAATTCAAGATCTGTACCCAGGGGTGAGTCTACAGACCTTTGAAACTTTCTTCAGGACAACTCACTGTTGCAAATATATCTCAGAATATCTAATGAATAAGAAGTCAGAAGTCAGGTTTTCACACTCTGCCCTTGCTGTAACTGAAGGAACATAAAAACCCTTCCACTCAAACATCTGTTTCATGAGCGAGATTCGGACCACCGTGGCCACATCCCTGCTGGGCTCTGTGCCGGGGGGCTGGTCTGCATGCAAGGCCCTGGCTCCCCCAGGAAGACACGGACGGTCTCAGCAGATGGCCTCCCGCCAGCTTCCTTTGCAGCAGGATGCTCTTTATTCATGCAAAGGACCCTTCCCTACTCACTAGGAGTGTCCTTCCCAAAATCACCCTTTCAGCTACTGACCTGTCCCAAGAGGAGCCTCTATAGCAGTTTTGTGGAGACCCCATCTTTGCTTAGTCTAATTTGAGATCTCTTTGTTATCTAGAAACATTGACATCTCATAAAATGGCACACAGTGGGATGTGTACACATCTCTGGACACAGTAGGTGCTCAGCAAACCTCCGTACATGGGAACCCGCAGGCGTGCTGAGCTCCGAGTTCCAAGCTTATAAGGCTGGCTCTTCCCAATTCTCTTAGTACCTCCCCCGGCTCCCCACCCTTCTTCTCCGTGCCTGCTGCCCACCCCCACCTACCACTGTAACAGGGAACTAGGCAAGAGCAGCTCAGATGTCAGGTTCTACAGGAAGAGTGGCAGCATCAGCCAAGACTCCATTAGTGGCACACGGGATGCGGACAGGCTTCTGTGTTGCAGCTAATTTCCTACCCAGATTCACCCAAGGTCACTCCATATCCTCCTCTTCTCCCCCTCCATTTCTATCTCAGGCCACACCTTCCCCAAATCGTTTCTGGATGACTCTGCAATGGTTTCTGATCCGGTTTCTTCTAACTAACCCTGAAACGGCAAACAGGACATTGGCTCTTCCAACCAGAGAAAGCAGGTAGAAGGCTGAGGCAGGCAGGAGAGCAGCACTGTGACGCAAGCCAAGCGTCCCCAGGACCCCACGGGCTGGCCATCCCCGCCCATCCATCCTCCATCTGTTCAATCCAAGGGCGTAAACCGGTTTTAGTTTCGAGTTCCCCAGCTGAGTCTTAAGATCAAGCACTAGTGAAGGGAACCAAGGACTATTCCCAGTTATTTCCAATCTCCTTACTGCTCTGGCTAAATCAACCACCCACTGCCCTTTGTGTTGTACTGGAACTGCATTAAATCTGGCAAAAGCAATCCCAGGTTCATAGTTACTAGGGTCCTCCAAAGTAAAGGGTGGGGGAGAGGGACAGCTCAAATATTACCTGAAAATGTTATTTGCTCAGTAAATAAGACTTACATAGCTTGAGGTAGGTGCATAGATGTTGAGGAAACACGGAGTCCTCAGTGGTTAGAAGCTGGGGCTTGAAGCAAAAGATAAACGTGCATCCCCCAAAACGTTTTCTTGGTCCTGCCCAATTTCCATTAAAAAGGGCACAATCCTAGCGTCCTGATGATCCTTCAAGGTTAACCGAACCGGCCTACATGAGATGTCCCTGAGAGCCGGTCACGGGATGGGACGTGAACGTTCTACTCAATGATCAGAGCTACTCCTGATCTCCTTCCTGCTCTGCTCCCCGGTACACTTCTTTTCCCTAGTCTTCTAACAGCCCAAACCCTTCCCAAGGACAATAACCACCCATGAGTGGTTTAAACCTAACCGCTCCTCAGTCATCAAACAAACCCCACGGGAAGCTGCCGCAAATCATGGACTGGCCCTGTGTCCTGTGTGGGGGTTTGGGAGGAAATGCATGAACAGAGGCTTCCCCTGCTCTGTCCAGCTCGCAGCCTGACCCCATGGACCAGCTAGGACTGATTTATTACCACTGCGCCGTGTATGTTCCAGTGGCCAACAGCTGTTCATTCAGTGGGCTCGTGTCCCTTTCCTCTTCCCTGTGGAATGATTAGGGTCATAATTCTCAACTCTGAAGATCTAAGCATTCCTTGTTTTTTAAGATCAGCTCTTCACAAAGGTGGGGTAGGGCAATCAGGTTTGTATCTTCTGGGCTAATTCTGATGGTCTGCTAATGATACCTGGAACATTGTGTTAAAAAGGATTCTGAGGCTGGATCTGGGCTTAATGGAAAAGTGGGTGCCTACATCAGCTAGCAGTGTCTGCCACGAACTCAGGTACCACGGAAGGACGCGTACCTTGTATTTGCTACTCTGGACGTAAGGTCTCACAGGAACTAGAGCAGGGAGCTTTCACACTTCATGTGATCACGAGGGGATTTTGCTAAAATGCAGATTCTGACTCAGAAGGTCTGGAGTGGACTTGAGACTCTGTATTTCTAACCAGCTCCCAGCTGATACTGACTTACTGCCAGACTAGCGACCACGCTTTGGGCTGAAGGTGCTGGGGTACTTCAGCCAATACCCCTTTCCCAAACTCCCCAAGAACTCCACCATCACAAGGACCCTAACCAGGTGAAATCTAGGTGGATCAGATGTCCCCGACTTGGCGGAGGGACCTGGAGAAGGCGACTGTTCACTGTGTTGCACCCCATAAGACACTGGGGCCTCCTGCTGGTGAAGCTTCCCACCCTCTCCAGAGGTCCTCCAGCCAACAAGTGAAACCTCAAACTTGGGTCGCGAGAAAAAGAGAAAGCTCAGAAGCATCAGGCAACATGTGAGGACAAAGTGGCTGGATATAAGTCAAGTGCAGGTCACAAAGTGGCCCTTGGTTCCCCACGTGCCTCCAGCTCTCCCCATGCCTGGGAGGTTAAGTAGCCTTCAGAGTGACTCAGTATGAAAAGGGGGGCATGGAGTAAGCTCTCTCCTCTGCCTACTGGGGAATTAGCACCTCAGGGTCTCCAGCATCTGCAGTTCAGGGCAGGATAACAGAGGGAGAAGAGAGGCGAAGGGGACCAGATGGCTGCTGGCTCACCTCGGCTCTTTCCCGTGCACATGTACGCATCACCGCACTTGTGACGCTGTCCTGGGCTTACTGCATCCTGGGCCTGTGTCTCCTAGTGGAGGACTAGACTGTGACCTCCCCGTGGACAGCCACAGGGTCCCGGCCATCTCTGAATTCTCAGTATCTGGCAAGATGCATGGCCCAGGATAAAGCCTCCGTAGATATTTGCAGATAAAGGAAAGCAAAACAGAAATAAAAATTCTTTTATCAGACAATAACCCATCCTAAGAGCAGGTACCCCTAGCAAGGTGGTAGCTGGGGCTACATCTGAGCTCCCAGGAGGCGGTGATGAGCACTTCTTTACCGGAGTTAGGCTCACCCATGGAATGAAAACAAAAAGGACAGGAGTTCTGACCCCTGTGAGCCCTGCCTGGCTTGAGGTTCAAGACCATTTAGTGAAAGAATATACCTAAATGCTAATCTAATAGAGAATATTTAGATCTAAGCTCAGCTGCTTTGGCTGCGCAAATAAAATCACTTGTGTACCTACTATGGGCGAGGCATTGTGTAACAATGGGATAGCAAGTCTTCCTCCATGTAAAAGCATGCACAAAAGAAAAAAAAAAAAAAACAAGAAGGCAAACGAAGAGTAGCCTTTTTACTTTAAGATAGAGGACTGATACAGCCCTCAGAAGTCCCCATCGGGAGGGAACAGGGCCCATTAAAATGTTCACAATATTCAGAACATATTTTTTTTAGAAGATAATTACCAACAACCTCAGGAAGCTCCAGAGCCCCTTAGATGCTATTAGAAAAACCTTTGCAGGCGCAGCTCGTTGCCATGACAACGATCACTCGGCTGAGTTATAAAGAAGGATGAGGGACCCACCAAATGGTATTCTCAACAGTAAGCCGTGCGGTTCCTTAAAGCCACTTTCTCAAGAAGCCTCAGCATCTAGGAGTTAGAGAATGTACAAACGCAATGGGACCCAGGGGCAGCCCAGTTTTAGCATGTTTCTGGCATTTTTTCCTTTCCCACCCCTGCCAACCAGTCGCCTAAACTCAGGTGACATATCCCCCAGGCCAGAGAACTCACCCTGTCCCATGCTCAGAGGAAGAGGGCAGGGAGTTTTCCTCTGCAATCCCTGGAGGGAAGTGAGCACAGGCGAAGCGTTAGGAAGGGCAGGACTTCCATCTGAAGAACCTCTCCCTTTCCAGGCAGAAGGTTTGGGGAAAGCACCCTGACCTCTTTGGCAACACCTGCCATTAGCTCAAGGAGGCTGAGACAAAACAAAGACAGCCATGGAAGGTAGCTTCTTCTGGGTCTTAAGTATAGGACCAGTTTCTAATTCCAACCATTAAGTGTCACCTGGAAATTTCATGATCCCGTCACTGTCTTACTGGGACCTTAAACAGACACAACGCATTAGGGACCCTAACGGTATTCAGTGAAACACTTGGGAGGCTGCATATGGCAAAAACATAACCACATGCCTCGTGTCCACATGTATATGGCGTGCACAAGCACGTGTGCACAGACCACGAGAGAGGAAGCCACTGTGATGTGTGTCTCTTTGGAGCATCACCAAGGATGGCTTCTCCCATGGCCCCAGGCATCAGATACCTTTGAGACGAATGCGGACGGATTAGGTAACTCCCAGGGGAACACACTTGTGCAGACCAGGATCGGGAGAAGGGGACACGGCTGACTTGGGGGCACCACGGGGCATGTAATTTGCGTCGTAAAAATGGACACAAGCACTGCTGAAGGGGAACCCCACATTCCACCAACACGTGCTGCTGTGGGGAGCAGCACAGCCTGAAGAGGAGCCTCCCAGATCCTGAACAGATGACCGCCACCTGTCCACTGCCACCTGTCCTCCTGACCCCGCCCCTTTACAGTGAGGCTCCAAAACAACAGGTGCTCTCCGGGGTGCCTACGTGCATCCTGTCCGGGACAGAATGGTCCAGAATCCTCAGCTTCCTTCAGCATACCGTGCCCCTTGGCTCACCACTTCCCGGATGGCCTCTGGACACCAACTGCACCTTCCACCCTGGGCCAGCGCAGCACTATGTGGGACCGCCATCCTGGAGCAAGCTTAAAGGCTCATTTCATGGGAGAAAGAGTCAGAATGATTTACATAATCTGTTCTTAAAACTCCAGTTTACTTAGTGCCTTATAAATAATTTCTATCATCCTAAGAAGAACTTGAAAAGATGAAACTCTGCATGATCTACAGTGCTCGCACTGAAAGCAAACACCCAAGTGGGCTTGTTTGCACAGATTTGCGATCAGGACCATACCAATGCACAGGTGTCTCCCCAGAACGCTGAAGGCGGCCCCCCGGGTTTCCCACCAACATATTCCTAATCAGGAACCCAGCTCTCATCCAGGGAAGAGCCCAGCAAACCTTAGCAGTTCTGAATCAGCACACGGACTCAGTCTGAGACAGGAGTTATGAGCTCCTGCAAGCATGAGCGCTGATGTGGACAGCGCTCCAAATGTCGGGACAGGTGGACGAGTGGACGGGTATAGAGCCCCTACCAAGAGGGCTCTGTGCCCGTCCACACCAGTGGGGACACGTCGGGGAGGACAGAAGCACAGAGAGGGGCTCCTGACCAGAAGGCGCAAGACGAAGGGTGGAGGGACAGGCAGGTGTCAGCACGTTCCTGTTATAGGAAAAGAAGCCGGCCTTCCCCCACCGTGGGACTGTGGGACCGCCGGCCACATTTCCAGATGACTACGCAGGGCCACAGGAAATGGCACAGGCAGGCAGCCGTTAGGTGAGAACAGCTCTGCAGGGCTAAGGAGACAAGCTTACAGCCCTGGAGATACCAGTTTATTTTCAGAGACAATTAGCCAGTAATTACAAACCTGAGACTGACCTTTCCGCTAGAAAGCTTGACATCAGGGACCCTCTTGTCCCCAGCCAGAAAACAGGAAAAGCAATGACATTTGAATGACTTCCATTTGAGGAGTGGGTACATGTGCCACTGCGCACCTGTGTGTATGAGAGACTGACATGCGAGGGAACCCAGGGCAGGGACAGACCCCCAGCCACAAAAAGCTGCTAGATTAACACGGAATTGTATTCAATCCACAAACCAGCATTCAAAAGTGGATTAATAACTGCTGGAAAATGAGTCCGAGTAAACCCCATCTTCTTATTTTTTAAGTTCAAAGACTGAGACCCATCGGGTAGATTAAGTAACCCAGGACAGTCGCCACCCCGCCACCCTGCCCTATTCGACAAGCAGACAAACCCAGCGCTCAAGCTATACCTCCGAGCTCCTTCCTCACAGGGAACGGATTCCTCCAGGCAGTATGCTAGTACAAGGCAATTAGGGGGCGTTTCTCTGGCCCTGGAAGGACAACATGATTCCTGAATGTCCACGATGGACAACAGCAGGCCCTGCCGTCATGTGTCTGCACCCGGTCCCCTGGCTACCCGCCCCCTAGATCAGCTCTGGGTAACCCAGCTGAGCTGGCTGCTGCTCTAAGAGGTTCAGATTTGGTTTCTGGACTTGAACCCAGAACCCATCCATAGCAACTGTCCCAGCTCTCCCTGCAACCCGTGGTGTAACCTTGGGCAGCGTCCACTCCAAAGCTCAGCACTTCCTCCCTATAGGGCCACAGAGGGCTGAGAAGCCAAGTAAGATGCTGGGCACCTGCGCAGGCCCTATCCAGACAAAGGACTCCGCAGACACTTGCTATGGTCATGCTATCGACATTCAAGACCACAGCTGTCTGATTCCAGAGCATTTCCCTCAAACCTCTGCACACATAGCTTCGCACAAGACTCTTTCATCTCAATCTGGTTTTAGATTTACATCCCACCTCATTGCCAAATGCATTTCAGGTTTCTGTTAAATGCTTCAACTGCAGCAGAAACGTCTGTAGTGACTGATTAGGAGGAAGAGGTCACTGCCTTCAAAGACGGCCACTGAAAGGCCCTTCAAGCCTCTTGGGACTGATGTGTACAGCTGCACAGGCTGTACGCTGCAGGACTCCAGAGGATACCATGCCCACAGAGGGTGCGTCAGGGGCCCTTTGAAAGTCTGGTTTTGGCCCCAGTCAAATCCAGAAGGAGACGGGACTGGAACCTGAGTCACAGCTCCACCAGCTCTGCTACCCCAACCCTCTCCTTTCCTTTCCCTGGGTCGGTAAGCAAAGTTTAAAATAGACCGATTCACTCTCAGCAAAGGGACAGTTTCCCCCCCAGCCCCCAGACAGCTCGGAGGAAAGAAGAGGGTGATTATCTGCTACTGAAACCTTGGTTAGGCAGAGACCAGGGGCTAACACCGCGGGCCCACCCCATTTGTGAAAAATCATTATGTTCTCAGGAATCACTTGACTATGACTGAAGTTGCAACACCTTTTGCTCTCCTTTGCAGACGGATGGGTAGGTTTCTTTTCCTGATGTACAAAGGCCCACTCACCTTTGTCCTCTTTACAGGGAAGGAAAAACATCTGATTTCCGAACCAGTGGCAGTATCACTAGCAGACCTCAACTTACCAAAGAGGTGCCTGTTCCAGAAGACTGTGTTTGCTGTTTCAAAAATGGCTATTTTTCCCCTGCAAAGAAATAATACCACCATGGCAGTTCTCAGGCTAGCCCACACATTTGACCCATGACATACCTGAGCCAAGTACCACGGAACCGGACCAGTCTCGCCACAGTGTGGCTCTTGGAAAAAGCGCTCAGTTTCTACATGGGACATGGATTTTAGCGGCAAGGAGAAAAGGGCAGAGCAGAGGGAGGAAGGGAAGAGCCTCCTGCATTTGAAAAGACAGTATTCCTCATGTGTTTAATAAACACGCCACACCTACTATGCACAGATGCTAGGGTTCGTCCAGAAAATGGTCCTCACTCTAAAAACGGCACACAGGGCTCTGGCACAAAATAGGAAGTACACAGAAATGGATGATACAGTGTGTAAGGTCCCAGATTCGGAGAGAAGAGCTTGTCCAAGCTGGGCGGGCCACAGCCCAGCCAGCCTAAGACAGTGTGCTGGTGAGTCCAGAGAGCGGGGAAGAGCCAGCAGCAAGAGGGGACAGGTCTGCGGGCCTCCAGGGAGCCCAAAGTGGCTAGAGCATCTTGGATGGAGGGACAGTAGTCAGAGGATGAGGCCGGAGAGAAAGGCAGGAAGAGGCCTGGCCTTGAAATTGCCTCGGCTACAAGGTTAAGCTGGGGAAGAAATTTCACCCCCAGGCAAATGGAGAGCCATGGAAAGGTTTACAAGAAGAGGCATGGCCAAGAAGCAGAAGGAACCCGGGTCCACCAGCGGATGAATGGACAAACAAAATGCGGTATATACATACAACAGAACATAAGTCAGCCTTAAAAAGGAACGAGAGGGGTGCCTGGATTCAGTGTCCCACTCTCGGTGTCAGGTCAGATTGGGATCTCAAGGTCATGGGATCAAGCCTCACGTGCGGGTCTGTGCTCAGTGGGGAGTCCTTCTGCGCCACCCCCCACCCCAACACTCATGCTTGCTCACGCTCGCGCGCTCTCTCTCTCTCTCTCAAATAAATAAATCTTGTAGGTATTCACAGTTGTCCAATTCATGGACACAGAAAGTGGAATGGTCATTGCCAGCGGCCATGGGCCAGGGAAAACAGGGAGCTATCGTCTAATGGGTATAATGTCGGTTTTCACAAGATGAGGAAGTTCTGGGGATTGATTATATGACAAGGTACATAACACTAGTACTACGACTACTGCTGAACTATACACTTAAACATGCTTTAAAATGGTAAAAAGATAGTATATTTTATATTTATATGTATTTTACCATCTTAAAAATTAAGATTAAAAAACATTTCAAAAGATTTCAATGATCTCATCTCAACTTCCGCTTCTGCTGTGGGAATGGTTTTGGAGGAGAAGCTAATCCAAGAACAGGAATGGGACCCCTTTCCCGGACCAGATCAGTCTGGGGGCCCCAGAACGAGTCACTAAGAATCAGAGCACAAACTGCTAAGCTGCACACTCTTCTCTGGACCTCCACCCGGCTCCGGCAGCTGGGCTCCAAGACCTCTGCCCTTTAGGGTCCTCCTGTCTCTCTCCTCGGCACTCTCCTGGTTGCCGGAGTCAGAGGTGACAGATGCCAGGGCTCTGGACCTTATGGGCCTCAGATCCAACCAGGACTGCCATTTCACATTTCTACATACAGGGCACAGATAAGCCAGACCTCATACAAGACACTCGGCAGAACACGCTGAGGCTCCGTGGGACGTCAGAACGCTCCAGGCGCGGTCCCGGGCTTGAGCATATGGTTTCCCAGTGGACTGGGAAACCAACCAAGCCATGTTCGTTGGCGTTTGGGTTGACTGGGAAGCAGGTGGGGTAAGAGCGTTAGCTCAAGGCACTGTCTTTTTCTGTGGGTGTGGCCTCTGCCGCAAGCGTGTTTATTTCAGGTAGTAAAAACACCCCCCGGCACTGCTCCCTTCCGTGAGCCTCCTGGCTGGCAAAACGCCTCCCGTGACCTGACATCCCGCCTGGGGCCCGCTGCTGTGACTCAGCCCCCACGGGCCAGCACACGGGATGGGAGGCACAAGTTAAGACCCCACCGTCCCAGGAGAACGAGATAAAGTGTCACCGGTATGACAGAGTAGGGGAACACGAAAGGAAGAAGGGAGAACAGGGTTCTGCGAGCACCTGGCCCCCCAAACCTGCCACCCCCAAATCCTCCAACAAATTCCTCCTCTGGGTCTGAAGAGATTTCTGTGGCTACAAAGCAGACTCTTGACTGATAATATCCGGGAGAGAATTAAGTCCTTCTCATTCACCCCTGGAGCAATGAGGCATTTAGCTACTGAAATCTGGACTGCTTTTTTATTTCCATTTTTGAGCTTCTTTTAAAAACAGATTGATTAGCAAACAATTCAGATTAACTAGCAGAAATCCACACCTATGGACTAGCATTTCATCTGCCCTCCGGCCCGCAACAAATCCTAATGTTTTTCCAATCAGGATTATAGAAGTAGGAACCCACAGCTGGAAATGCTGTCTGCACACGGAGTGAGGGCAGGGTGTCTGTCTCCCTCATGCACGCGTTGTCTTACTTAAAGTCTTACTTAAAGACTTAAAGTCTGTGCCTAATGTTCTTCCCAGGATTCATTCCCAGCACACTGGTGGCAATGAGATGATTTTCAGGCAGGGTTCGGCATCCGGTGAGGGCATCCTCCCTGCCGGAAGAAGTGGGGATGTGGCCCCCCCGGGCAGCCCTGGCCGGGAGACCAGCAGCCACCTCCAGGGGCTCCAGGACTCTTGCTTCCATTTCCAGGAGAACAAGGACTCCCAAACAGCCAGCCAGCGGGGTCGCAGGGTTCCCAACCAGGGCAGTAGCAGACTTTGAGGCCCTAAAAGGCCATTAACTGCTTTAACCCATTTATCTTCATTTTCCTAGCCTATCAAGTACGAAGACCAAAGATTCTGTTCTTCCACTTACTACAAATGAGAAAACCAGGGGATCTGGGAGGGTCCTTGAAAAATCATCTGGTACTTCATAAGGGATCTCACCTAAACCAGAGATTTGCAAGATAATTTAAGCAGCAAAACCCTATTTTGAGTTCAGATGTTTTACAAAGAAAAAGGTCCAGTGCTGGCTGGAGGGGGCAGGGGAGTGCAGAGGCTCCTCACGGACTCTTCTCCACCCCAGGCCCCTGGACAGCAGCTGAGAGTTCACCCATCTGATAATGCCACTTAAAATTTCAAGCAGACCCTCATTTGAGGGACCTCAGAGACCTAAAGAAGTCAGCTGGCCAAGATTTACCACCCCCTTTTACACTCCTTACTCGGGGTGGCAACCTTATGCTAGGCAATGCAGATACTTTATTTCTAATATTCATGACAGCTGTGCCCGGTGGACATTTAATGTTCCCACTGTGGAGGAGGAAACTGAGGCAGAGACCAAGGCACTCATTCCAAGAGGTTAGCCCTCACCCCACACCAACTGTGTTTTGGAAGAGGGATTCTTTATTGGGCTATGTGTGTTTCCTCCAGTTTTGTGCAAAATGCTACGTAAAAGTACTGCTTCCAGACTCCTATGTGACAATATTCTCAAGCTGCCCGTGCACAGAGAGGGTAAGCAACCTGCCGTGGGTCACACAGCAAACCGAAGGGAGCTGGGCTTTAGACCAGATGTGTATCTCCAGAGCCTGTGCTCTCTCCACCAACCCCCACTGCTTCTCTAACCTAAATCCCTCAAACCGCCACCTGGGCCTCAGGGGAAACTGTGCAGAACTGACCACCCCTCCCCCGCCCCTCGGGTACCAGGGTTCATAAGCGAATGGACAAGTACCCACAACACACTCTTCTGTTTAACCACATTCCTGGCTTTCACTCGTGTCAAGAGTAAGCAGCCGCTCTACATTCCACATTATCACAAGACTGATTTCCAAAGATGATGTCAACAGGGCAGCAAGCCCACGCCAGCTCTTCCATATTTGATCTGCCGTTGACAAAACTAATCCTTGGACAGCTGGCAGCACAGACCCGGTGACCCTGCTCCTAAGGCCACACGTGCTCCCTGTGCATTGTGACGGGGCTGAAGGATGGCGATAAGTAGCAGAGGCTGCGGCCCTTCCTTTCATCCCAAAGGGACACCGCGTACGGGTTGCAGGCACATGGCCTCCCGATCGGCTCTGCAGGGACCCCGGCACCCACCAGCATTCCGGAATGCAGGTGCCGACTTCAGCCAAGGAGAGCAGCCTTCCCCAGACCCAGCAAAAGACAAAGGAGAAAAAGGAAAAAAAAAAAAAGAAAACCTAAACACAAAAAGCTACTGAGAAGCAAGCCGAAATACGGTTCTACGGAACAAAGGGGAACAGATGCGAGACAGTCTCAGACTTGACGATGACTTTCACAGCCTCAGAATCATTTGACAGGAACAGATTTTATAACATTTGGGGGTATGACGGCTGGAAGAGGCAAAGAGGAAGTGCTTTGCTCCGAATGACTGGGACAGATGTTTGCTAAGTTCATCTCAAATGTTCGTGTGCGAGTTCAGGGGAGGTAATTAGCATTCATGGGAGGAGGATTTCACCTGAATCTCAGAGAGCTGACATCTGTTAAAGACAAAAAGTCAGAGCTGTGAATGTTCTTTGAAGCTGGGACCTGAGAGTCTTCACGGAAAGCAAAATGGGCATAAACTGCCAAGGCTGGCATCCTGGCAGCTTCCAAATGCCCCATCCTCCCTGCCACTGTCTCTTGGCTTTGGGACATGCTGTTCCCTCTGCTGGGACGGTGCCCTGCCTGCTGTCTTCCACGCACCCTCGTGACCGTACCTGGGTGTCCCCCAGCCTGAGCGGCACTCTCAGAGCTCTGCCTCCAAGAAACCCCCTTGCCACAGGCACTCTGTGCCCCTCACCCCCCAACACGCTGTGTCCTGCCACGGTCTCTACTGCTTCTCTCCTCCACCAAGATGAAGCTTCTTGCCGGTGGGGGTCCCACCCGCTGCCCAGTGCGTGGTCCAAGCAGGACTCAACAAAGACTTGCTGAATGACGGAAAATGGGAAGGAAGAAATCACCAGGAATTACTACAGGGTGGGCTGGGGGTAGGGTTGTCATTAAAGACAACGGAAATGCAAACAGAATAGATCTGGTTGATTTTTCTAGACTTCTTAAAAAGGGGGGAGAAAAGGTTTTTTAAAATCTCCAGCTGGCTAGATGTAAGTATGGCAGAATTGAGACTCATGGAACTGGAAGGGATCCTGGGGTCACATGGCCCCACGTCCGTATAATGCAGGGAACACGTGTCTGCCTTGCACGAGTCGGACACATCACTGATGCTCTGTTATCCTGGCAGGCCCTGCTCCCCGAAGAGCCATAAGCTGCAGGCCTGGTTTTCGGCAGAATCACAGTACACAAAATAGAGCGGAATTTTTTTTTTTTCCTTTCCACTGCTTTAACTTTCTCCTGTTTATCAACTCCAACAGATGGGGAAAAAAAAAATCCATATAAACTTAGAGGAGTTAGGGCTTCATACTCAGAGGTGGGCATTTTTGTCTTAGGAAAATGGAAAGTATCCATCTTCTCTATGGGGTAGTTTTTGCTCCTCCCTTCTCGATAGAAATTCATGGAAGGCACCGAACTAATTCTCTTTAATTCCCAAGGGTGCCCCACAAGGTCTGGGCACACAGTGAACGCTCGAAATCTTTCCGAGTTGGTCTTTTACCAACAAAAACCCAATGTCGGCCACACCCGTTTCACTTTTGAGGCCCTCTCCATTCTTCTCCCGAAATTCCCATTGGATGGTGGAGGGCAAAGCACTTTTTTGGAGTCACCTGAAAAGTTAATTATGGCCAATCAGTTTTATTACTAGAATAATAAAGCTAGGATCCAACCACTGTGTGAGGAGTGATGTTACAGTGGCAAGAATGGCTAGCTGGTGCGTCCAGCAATGGCTCTCCGAGGAAGAAAAAAACCACATCAATTTTCAAATGTATGTCCTAATTTCTGCATAAAAAATTAAATTAAAAGGAAGAACAATGGAATTTCAATGCCTTACCAAGCTCTGATGGTGCAAAACGATAGCCTATGTTGAATGGACACGGAATACGGTTTCTCCTATTAAGCACCGTTGTCCAGTTCCAAGGTCGTCCTCACCCACATTCCAGCCCCTTCCTGGCATCCCTCTGGAGAATCAAGACAAGGGAAGGACCGCCCCCTCCAAAAAAATTGTATACACACACACACAGAGCTATCATGGTCACCTGGAATCCCTTCACCCATAAAGGCAACTTCTCTCTTCCTTCCCTCGCTTCCCCTTCTTCCCATTCCCCACCCAAACCCACAAGGAAGGAAAACAATGACACCACTGCGATCACTATGACTCTGACCTTTAAATGTTTAACCAGGGATCTATTTTTTAAGGTCCCGATAAAAAGGCAGGTGATTAGTTTTCAAGGTGAGTCACAATATCCCCACAGTGAAATAATTCAATTAAATTATTTAGTGGCCTTAGGTTTTCTTTGAGTCCCTGTGTGCACCGGGACCTTGCTAGCCTGTCTATGCTCTCATGGGCTCAGCTCCCGGGGAGGGCAAGGCCCTTAGGCGAGAGCAGGCGGCCCTATACCAGACCTGGAAAGCAGACCCAGGAGCAGGAAGAGGGATGGGCATCTGCCACACCACAGCCCTGTAGCACTGTCTCTCACACCACAGAGTCCGTGACCTCTCTTGGAGAAATCCTTACAAAGACTTGGAGAGCCCTGAAGATTATCACATAGGTTCCTGGCCCTGAACTGTAGGTTGGGGTTTTGCTTCTCTCCAGTGACATGCTACCATGAGCTGGCTTTCCTCTTTCAGTTGAGATGACTCTCCCCGAGCAGCATCCCAAGAAAATAAGGGGAAGGGGGCCCAGGGCAAGGTCAGAGAACAGACAGCCCATCCCTGCCCAAGAACAGGATGGTAAGAACGACCCAGCCTGTCCGCCTTCCTCAGCGCTACCAGCAGCCAGAGCCCTGGGGATTAGGTGAAGGATTGAAGTTCTGTCTTCTATTGCAGAGGACGCGGTCACTGCAGGGCTCCAAGGGGGAGCGACTCCCCGAACTACTCCATGTGGCTGTTTCGAGGCGTATGGGTCCCCTACTGGAAAAGTTTAACTCCATCTGCTATCACATGAGCTCACATCAAGGCTTATCCTTCTCATGAAGGCCACAGGCGCTACACCGCATGCATCTGTGTTTGCACGTATATACTAAACGTGTCCTATCTCCCCAGACAGGTTCTGTTAAGGTATCAATCGCTTTTGTGGTTGGCGATAATGAAAGACCAAAATTACTGGAAAATGTGGTGAGGCTCAGTTCTGTGAACACCACATTTTCTTTCTTTCTTTCAAAGATTTTATTTATTTGTCAGAGAATGAGAGAGAGAAAGCACAAGCAGGGGGAGCAGCAGAGCAAGAGGGAGAAGCAGGCTCCCCTCTGAACATGAACATCCCTGACATGGGGCTCGATCCCAGAGCCCTGAGATCATGACCTGAGCCGAAGGCAGAGGCTTAACCCACTGAGCCACCCAGGTGCCCCCCACATTTTCTTTTTACCAAAGACAAGTCAGTCTGACACCGAAATAGTTTGGTGCCCTGACCTTCTCCCGAAACAACTCATCAGTACAATGAACTTTTGTTGAATTAACAAATCATCCCCAAAAAGTGAAGTTTATAAAATTAACCATCCGGTTTAAACATCTGACTTTAAAACAAAACAAAAAATAAAACAAACAAACCAAAAAAACCCACAAAAAACAAAGAGTATCTAAAACAAGGAAGCATCTTCAAAAATATGCTGTCCTCTTGCCCTTCCCTATGGAGATAGGAAAACCATCTCTCCTCCTCTTGTCATCAGCTCAACGCCATCAACCACGGCTTCCGGTCGGTGAACAGAGAGGCACTAGTTAAGCCACCTTAAAACAAAGGGGAGAGGTTTACTTGCAATCACCATTTCAACTTGCCAGCCAACTGTCAAGAATGGAATTGAGAAGGCTTGCCACCGTGCTAAGGCCTCCAGGACCTGAGAAGAGTAAGAAAGCCCCTGCTCTCCGGGGCTGGACCAGAGGGGGAGAGAAAGGAATATGCGTGCACTGTTCACAATCAGTTCCCAAAGAGCTCCAAAGCAAAGGGCACTGTGCGCAGATGGCAAGGGAGTGCCATTTTTGGAGCAGAGCAGGGCCTTTTTCCTAGAAGACCAGCTGCGAAGGTTTTAAGAGGAGAAATGGTGAGAGGCAAGTATCAGCATTCAGAAAGGAGGTGACCAACGGCAGCCTGGTCTCGGTGGTGACATGCCGGAGAAGGAAAAGGGAAGGGGTGGGCACAAAGGAACCACAGGGAGCACGGGCTCTGAGCCAGACGGCACGAGAGCGATCAAGACGCAGGACCGGGGGAGCTTCCCCGAGAGGGCCAGGAACAGACATGGAAATCAAGAGGAGGCAGTTGGGTTTGGCAGAGTCTCAGGTGCCACCGGGTGGGGACCAATATCCCTGTACTGTGCCAGGTTCCTGGATGGCACTGAAATCAACGTCTGTTCAGATGGACGGGGACCAACCAGCAGACGGCTGGAGCGGGAGACTGGAAGCAAATCCAGTCTTTGGCTTCTGTGGCTTTGCCCAGAAGAGGGGAGTGTGGGCACCAGGATGAATGTGGCCTACACATAAAGCCGTTTCCTGCCCTCCACATTACAAATGGCAGATGTCTAGCAAGTGCCTGGAAATTTCCTGACACTCCCCTCATAAATGCTATCAACAACATGCCGTTTCCCCAGCTACAGACCTCACAGCTGTAGCGGCATGCGGCCCCAGATCCGTCAGGGCGAGGGTGTGTGGATTTCAGGTCCAAATATGCAAATCACCCCCCTTCGGGGGAAATGGTCCTGTGGGCAGGGCTTGGGAGGCAGCAGGGGAGTAAGCGTTAAGGCAGGTGGTCCTCGTCTTGTCAGGACCGTGGATGACTCTCGTCAAGGCTCTGCTTCCCTCTGGTTACATGCCCCTGGGAAGGATTTTTCTGAGCCTCAGTGTGATCACCTGTCCAGTGGGCTCTCTCCAGGCGTGAAAGACTGCAGTTAAGGAAACTGTGAGTGAAACCTCCGGAGAACACACTACAAAACGGTAGAGCCCTCCATAAGAACAAGGGTTTCTTGCCAAATAGCAGAATCCTTCTGAGGCTTGCACTGGACCTATCCCAATAATTCTGACTCATTCTCATAGGCAGAATTTGGGTCTAGAGAAACGAGCGCAGGGTTGGGAATCTAAGGGTCAAAAAAGCTGAAACTTTAGATAGACCAGCGCTTTCGGACACTGACTTTCAGTTCTCCCAACACAGACGGCTTTCACAGCAAAGTTCAGCTGGTACAGACCATCTGCTTTCCAGGCAACTGTACGCCCAGAGGCAGCCCAGTCCTGGCTCCGGCAGGGAGGGGGGAGCAGTAAAGGCATCCACACACACAAAAACTTCGGCTTTGAGAATCGTTGTGCAAGGGGCTTCAAGGTTCCAGCTGCACCACGCCGCCTTCCTTCAACACGTCCAGCTCCTCGTACTCCTTGAGACCAGCCTCCCAGGCCCCGCTGCAGAAGGGGAAGGCTGCACCTCCATTTCGATGAGCACATTGTCAAAAGGAGCAGTTTCCATCCAAGAAACCCAGACGACATCATCACATCCCTGCAAGGTCTCTGCACCTCTCAGCTGGCTTATGGGGTCCATTTCCCGTGGTCTGTGACTCTGGCTGAACCACAGAGAGCACCTACTGTGTGCAGCAGAGCACTGGGCAGCGGCTGCTGACAATAGGAAGGGAGAGACTGTGCGTCTCAGTCAGACTCCAGGGCAGGTCTTTTAAGGGAGGCACTGTGCAGGCAAGGAGGAGGAGGAGGATGGGGGGCTGGGGAAGCCAACCAAAGCAAAGACCAGTGTCCCTGAAGAGCTGTGGAAGAGGGAAGCACAGGGCGTGGGTCTTCCACGAGTGGAATTCGCCTCTCACTGCACAGAGCTATGCTAATGTCTCCTAAGTTCCTGTCTTGGGAACATTCTTCTACACGCAGTATGGGGCTGGTTCAGCCCGTTGACAAGTTTCTCTGCTGACTTTTCTGCCAGAAAGCTTGAGCTAAAAGACGATCCCATAGTCAAGGTAGCCCTAGTCAAAAGGACCTTGAGAAGCATGAAGTCCAGAAATCTCGGCCAGAGAACAGTCGGGTGGGGATGGGGACCTAGTGAGATTCTGATCTGTAAGGCAATCTGTTGGGAGGTACTCTACCTGCCTTTGGAAAAGAGGTGGTATGAGACAGCCCCAGTTCCGGGATAGGGGGATGGGAAATGACCAAAGCCCAGTGAGAACAAAGCACAGTACCCTGCAAACTCCATCCAGAAGATCTGCTGACAGGTTTCTTCCTCTCCATGTGATCCCAATCTCTGTTCCGGGAGATAGCAGAGAAAGGAAGCAAGGATCGCGTCTTCATGTGACTGTTGCAGGGTCCACGTTCATGGCTCAGTGCCAAGGAAGGTCTCTCCAGGCATCTCCGGGTCACTGTGGCTGACGAGCCGGCAGCGTGCTCGAAGCCCCCACCCAGCCTGCGCACTGGGTCAGGAGTGAGCCTGCCATGGGTACCGCGTTCCTCCCTCCAGAACACTACGCTCATTCCCATTTCTTGCAAAGCAGCTGCAGAGCCCAGGCCAAAGTCTGCCCAGAGAAAACCCTCCGGGGCTTAAGAGGCTGCCACTCTGTTCTCACAAGAGAAAGTTGGGCTGTGCTTCTCTCCTCTCCCACTCCCTGGCACCTCCGACCTCGGACCTTGGTGTCTTTGTGGTGCCTTTGAGCCATCTGAAGACCTGGAGTCATCTTAAACTATCTAAAACTGGTGCAGTGAAGTTATTCTGTTGGCACTCAAGGATGAGGGCTGGCTCTCAGGAAGAAAATGGAGCATAATCATTGCATGAGCTAATACTTACTGAGCACCCCTGTGTGCGTTTAGGCACTTGGCACTTCCTTTTCATGAGCCCACAAGGCAAGCACCCTCTACTTCATAAAGGGAAAGGCTCAGGCTCGTAGAGGTTAAGTCACTTATCCAAGGTCACAAAACGTGAACATGTTGGGGCCGGGATTCAAGCCCGAACCATCAGATTCCAGTCCCCATTCTGAAGTTCCCCGTAACACAAAGCCACAGCCTGGGAGGGGAGGTGACATGGAACCGGGAAGACCAGAGGGTGCCAGGAAGCTGTCCCAGAGAGGGCAGAATGGGATCAGAGCCCCAGCAGAGCCATGGGTCCCCCAGGCACCGCTGAGCGGGTCCTGGAGGAGGACATCAGGTGCCAGGCAGGGAGTCAAAACTTCCACAGGCAACGTGGAGCCAGGGAAAGCAGCACAGGAAGCAACGTGAACTGCACTGTGGAAAGAAAACCGGGACATCGCTGTTTTCGATGGACTTCCCGTGGCCGGAACACGAGCAAGGATGCACCGTACAACACAGGTCACCAAAGGAGCAGACGCTAAAAGCTCGGCAGGGGCTGGAGGCGTGCTTCCCGCCACCATCAGCAAGCGTGAGCGCCATCAGCCTAGCGGCTCCTGGCCTTCTCGCTCTCGGATCATGTTCCCCAGAGCACAGCACCAATTATCTCTTCCAATTAAACCACCGCCACAGGATACTCAATCCAAAGACACAAACCAGCAGCAGGACACTCACTCAGCTGAGGACTGGCATTTATGACCCTGATTAGCAGGAAGGCTGTGTCTCCTGCTCCCCACAGCGCGCCCAAGGATCCCAGGACAGCAGGTGAGCCCAGCAAGACCCTCCGGCTCCCTCCCCCACGGGCCCCCACAAGCATGGGCTCCGGGAAAGGGCACATCGTCACTGAGGCAGAATCTGGAGGAGCCAGGGCTCACTCACCATCACGTCTGCAGTCTGGCACAACAGGGCAGTCAGGATGCACCGGCCCCGAAGGGGATTCTCTCCCCACCGACGAGGAGGAACTTACCAAACCTCCAGTTACAGGCATTTTGTGAGCTAAGAGATCCCTCTGACGGGGTGCGCATGGAGGGCCGGAAACTGCAAGGAGCACTTGACATAATTTCATGCAATCCTGACTTAGGGCAGGCCTCTGAGGCAAGTGGGATGTCACCTCCCCTCCATTTCAAAGACGGAGAGCCTGAGAATACAAGAAAGTCACCCTACGTGGGTGAGTCTAGGATTCCAACCCAGAGGGAACCCAGCTCCAAAGTCCATACATCAGAGCCCGTGACACTGGCACACTGGGACGGTAACGTATATGCCTTCTGTGTAATCCTAGACGATCTACAGGAACCTTGTACCCACCAGGAAGGTCCGTGGGGCAAGGAAGGCAAGGAACCGGGAATGAGAGCCAGCTTATATTGAGTACTCAGGAGCGGGGTCCAGGCCCAAGCCTTGTATATACACTAATTCGTGTTAAGTCTTCCAACAACCCTGTGAGGACGTGCTGTTATCATCCTCGTTTTACAGATGAGGAAATGGGAGACTCAGGGAGGGCCGGTCACTTCAAGTTACACAGCTACAGAAGGCTAGGGCTGGATAGTCTGCTCTCAGGTCACCCTGTTGGGTGCCCACGGTCTGCCTGCTGAACCACAGGAGAGGGGGGCTTTGGGGACACCCCTCCTACAAGAGCCCCCAAGTGTGAGCTCCTCTGTGCCCGGGCCCTGAGATAGCCAGTCGGCCTCCGAGGCGAGTGTCCTCCTGTCCTCCTGTCCTCCTGTCCCAGTGGAGGCTGGGCAGGCACTGTTTCCATCCCAACACAGACATACGGCCTTCTTCTCAGCCCGCCCGACCAGAGCATCCCTTCGACCAGACTCCAGCCAGCAAGGCCTCCCCTCCCTTCCTCGGTGAATCATCCCAACAACTGAAAACTCCCTTTCTGAGCAAGCCACAAGTTTTCCTTTCCATTTCAGCTGTCATCTTTTTTCCAAACACATTATGCACATGAGGCTTTCCTTCAACAAAGCCATCAGCAGACAAGTGGGCCCCCATGACGCGGTCGGCTGTCAATCACTCAGGGGGGATAACGGTAACAAGAGGCAGGAGCAGGGGCAGAGGGAAAGAACTGGAAGGAGAGGATGTTCAGAAAGGACTGAAGCGGGGGGGGGGGGGCACAAAAGGCCCTGGAAATTTCCCAGTAATTGTCCTCACAGAGATTTCACATTTACAGTCAGGTTTCTCCTGGTGATTCTAGGGAAAAAGGGACACACAGTAACTGATCTCGTTGGTTTACAGGTACTGGAAGGGAGATTCAGAAGAAATTAAGCCAGATACCAGGTGGTGTAGACCGCTGTTCCACAGGAGGACCCACGGGTGGGCAGCAGATCTGGGAGCCCCACCACAGGCTTCCTGCCCCCACATCCCACCTGCATTTCCACAAGACCCAGGTGACTCGCAGGCACTTTAAAGTCTGAGAAGTGCTGATCTAGAGCACAGGGTTTGGGATCAGAAAAATCTGGGTTCTGGTTCCGGCAATAGTACGTCCTTGTATGTGGCCCAGAGCAAGCTCTGCAGCTTGTACTCCTCTCACCTGTAAAGCAGGACTGACTTACAAGGTAAAATACCAGTAAACCAATATAATGCAGGGAAAGCACTTAGCACAAAATGGGCTACCAGAAACACAAAATAGCGGTTGGCTGTGCTGTCATCAACACTTGAAGGCAGAGCCCAGGTCACCAGATTTTGCCTCTTGTCCCCATCATCACCTGTGGCCATGGCACTCCGGAGCCTGCGGGACGGCACAGTGTGCTGCCACTCACCAGCGTGTTCTTAAATACGCCATTGAACACGGCAGCGCCGGTGGCAGAGAGCAGCCAATCACGATTGGCACCAAAGACACACTTGTAGAAGAACATGAAACGATGACTCATGGTGCTGCTTAAACATGTGGTCAGCCAGCACCCCAAGGCTTTGCCCTTGAGCCTAAAGCAACCTCACAGACGGGGTGCTGAAGTCAAAGGCAAGGAAGCCAGTGGCAGGACAGGCCAGCCATTCCGGACCCTGATTCCAGCAAGCTGCCACTGCTGGAGGCCCTGACGGCAGCACAGACCACAGGTCACACGACCTTAACCTAGAAATATCCCCAGTGACACAAAATGTCTTTTACTTTCAGGGCCAGCAAACACAACACACCAATTGCACAACAGAGGAGCCCTTCCAGACACTTGAGGCACGTACACACACAAAGCAAAGGTAGGGTCTACGCAACAGGGTCCCCACATCTCTGCCTAGGTCAGATCCTATCCTGACCTCTGCACCACACCGCGCACCTGGGCCTGTACTGTCCACTTCACTCCCCAAACCATATCTCAAGTTCTTATCATGAAAACCCTGGGTCTACCAGCTGTGTCTCTACAGCTCAGTCCTATTCAGCACCACGCCCCCTGGTCAACCCTCTACGCCATGTCCAACCCCACCATGCCCGTGGGTGGCTCTACTCTTTAGGGTATAAACCCACAGTCCTTCAAAGGCAGAGGCTCCCAGCACTGCCCACCCCCTCCCCCACTCCTTGGAGTGACAGATCTGGAGTTGCTGGGAGGGGCTGTTGTTTGTCTGGTTTGGTTTTAACAGAAAGCAAACAGAACAGGGAGAAAGGGTAAGGAACGTGCCTGTCCATGTTGCCTTTTATCAGCACACACATACCGCAAACAAAAGTCGGTAAAAATAAGGTGGCTCTTGCTACAAACTTGGAATTTCTCCAACCAAATGGTGGCTGCTGTCTTAGGAGCCAATGCTTTAATAAATCTATTGTTGGGCAAGACCTTTTGAGAACTCCTATTTTAAGAGCAGCATTCAGAAGGAGCCTGGAGAAAAGCAGTCCTTCTACTTGAGAGTCCAACACTCTTTGATCAGAAGCAGTAACTGGGCGGCTTTGTCACCTTCCCTGGTCCCAAGACTTGGCTCTGACTCTTACCGCTCAAGGGAAAAAATTAGGTCCACCCTCAGTGCGCGAGAACTCATCATAGTAAGTGGTTTTTCGGGGCGCCTGGGTGGCTCAGTGGATTGAGCCTCTGATTTCAGCTCGGGTCATGATCTCAGGGTCCTGGGATCGAGCCAGCATCGGGCTCTCTGCTCAGCGGGGAGCCTGCTCCCTCCACCCCTGCCTGCCTCTCTGCCTACTTGTGATCTCTTTCTCTGTCAAATAAATAATAAAATCTTCTAAAAAAAATTTTTTTTAAAAAGTGGTTTTTAAAAATAACATTTGTTGATTCTAATTTGATACTGCGTCAAGTGCTGATGGTGGTTCTCAAGAGGTAGCCCCCAAAATCTCAGCAGTGGCCAGGTGGAGCTGATGGAGCCATGTGGAATTAGCTGCTAACCAGATTTCATTCCTTCTCTCATACTTCAAGGTGTGATCCGGATCTAGATTTGTGTATGAAGATCTAACATTCAAAATGACAAAAGGGCAATGTTCTCTACGTAGGTTCCTTTGAGACCAGGAAGTAGGTCTTTACTTAAAATGGGAGCTATAAAAAGTCCCCATTCTGCACCCCCCCCATGTTTCCTCACGCCTCTCTTCTCTAGGCTGTCAAACCGCCAAGTATAAGTATTTACAAACATGAAGAGATCTCGATCTGTCACCAAGGACACCAAAGAGATCATGACAACTGGAAAATAAAAGTCACCTGCCCGATTATCATGACCAACTGACGAGAACAGCAAACCTTTACACAGCCTTGATCTAAATCCTTTTTCTGCCCTGTGGCTGGAACAGAGAGCATGACCACCACCCAGAAGATGTACAATCCATACCGTTGGTATTCTTGGTATTCGGAGTGTGGTCCCTGGATCTGCAGCCTCAGCCCCTCCCCAGGAAGCTTCAAGGCCATGCAGCACCCCGCTCCCCCCCCCACACCTGCTGGATCAGAACCTGACTTTTACAAGATGTCAGGTAATTCCTATGCACATTAGAGTCTGACAAGTGCTGTTCTCTGTGAGAACCTTAAATGGGAGCAAATGACTTTTTTAAAAGTCCTAATGAACTTTGTCGTTTTACAGAATAATAAACTCTTGACTGTTGGTGCCCCATCCACTAAAAGGGAACATTACACATTCTTCCCAGGTCTTTACCCTCCAGACACTAGTTCCCTCCTCCTCCCTCTTTCTTCCCATAAATAAAACCTCACTTTGGGGTTAAAAAGACAGCAGGAAGGAGACAAATGAAAAGAATGAGCCACAGGACAGAGGTACTCTAGTCCGCCTGGAAAATAAACTTGCAAGGTGGGAGGAGGGAGGACGCTAGGGGAATGGCCAGGCACGGCTGCCCCCTCCAGACCGCACGCCTGCCAGTCCCAGCAGCATGGCCGTGGTCCCTGAAGTTGAGAAGACTCAGGACATCCTTGCTGCACAGCTCAGCTGTAAATGTCTATGTAAACAGAGAAATGGGTGATGCCTGACATAGTCTAGCCAAATGCCCAAACACCTCTGTTCCTATAAAATCCCCCAAATACCCCGCCCAACCAGAGTCCCCGACAATCTTCATCACCATCGGCTACTCTGATGAGCAGCTTCCCACTTATCTCCGAACTGCCGAGCTAAGCTGCTGAGGGAATAGTGGCTGCTTCGTCTTTGCCCTCTGCACTGCAGGATCTGGTGGACAGCACAGGCTCAATCATTGCCCCTGAACGGATGTCCTGAGCAGCCACGGTCTCGGACGCAACTGCCCTATTTTTAGGTGGAATCCAACTTAATGTATGACTCCCCAATTTCCGCTTTATTAGATGGGTCAGCACGCTTTCCGTCTGGATGCTAAACAAAACAAGGAGGAGGGTTACCTGGCCTCAGTATTCTCACCCGGGCCAAATAAAACACCCGCTGCATGCACCAGGCATCTGAACGAGGAAAGTCGTTAAGGCTAAAAGACACAAAGGTTAGCAGATCCGTCGTCAGGCTCCCCGGGGTTTCAAGCACGCAGCCTCCGAGAAGGTTCTGGATGTAATCGGAGCTCCAGCCAGATTTCTCTCTCCTTCTTTTCCACCAAACGTGTTTTGAGACACCACAAATACTAGGCCAATGTAACAAAGGTTATTAACTCGGAGAGCTTGCCTCCCAAAAGTTTTCCGCAGGGCAGCCCAAGGGACACGGTCATTCTGACAGCGACGACAAATGAAGCTGCACCTGCCGAGAGCCCTTCCCGTTCATTCAGGCCGTCACTGGAGACGCGTGGTCCCCACGCAGGAGATGCCCCCAGATGTCCACTGAGAGCCGCCGATCTCCCAGACCAAGGGTCGCTAAGCATTCCGTACAGTGAACTGAAGGCCCCAGGCCCACACGGAAGGGGCCAGCCTCGCACCTCGGCACGTGGGGCTCTCTGCCCGATCACGACCTTGCAGGACTGTCTTCGAAACTCTTTAGAGGAACCTGCAGTCACAGCACTGGCCCTGGGCACAGAGCCACCTCTCTGTTCTTCTCTCAAGAGTCACCCCGGCTCTCTTCAAGACGGAGAGTTCAGAGGAAGACAGCTAGATTTTAAAATGAACTTACTTATTACTTACTTATCCAGTCCAACCCGAGGGTCTATTTTGGAAAAGGGAAATGGGGCGGTAACCAGGGCAGGAAACAGAACCAAGGGAGGTTTTGGATGAGGACTCTGAAGTCACCCACAGCTAGTCCGGAGGAGAGATGTCCAGGGGAGGAGCCTTGTAGGCTGGGGTCTGGGGGTGGGGGGAGTGCAGCTCCAGGAAGGCCCCTCTCCCACGGGAAGCGGAAAGCAGAGCACGGGGCTCTGTGTGGGAGGGCTGTAGGTGGGCTTGGTATGGGCAGCTGAGCACTGAACACTTGCAGGAGTGCGGGAGGGAGGGGTCGGGACATTTGCAGACCCCCAGCTGAGGCCCAGCTGCCGTCTCATGCTGTGACCCGCAGGAAGCAGGTGGTCGGCCGTCTCCACTCACATCCTGGCAGGAACGGAACGTCTGTGTCATGTGCGGGCCTCAGACTCTTCGGCCAGAGCGCGTTATGCTGAGGAGTCTTCCAGCGAAAGGGTGACCTGCCCCTAAAAATTACAGCGCTGGTTTTCATGGGTACGTTTTGGATGGATGTACTGGCTCATTCTCTCATTTTGTGCAAACGTTTGCTGAAGCCAGATGGGAAAACTGCTGTGGGAACAGGACACCAAGTCAGGCTGAACCTGCCCTCAAAGGCCGTCTGCTCTCAGAGGAGGCTTACACACACGTTAGACGAATGGAGGAGGGGAAACAGGTTGGGGAGTTTGGAGGAGGGAGATTAATTCTAGTTAGGATGTGGACAGAGTTTCCCAAATTTTACTGTACATAATAAGAATCACCTGAGAAACTTTCCCTATGGGGTCTGCTCCTTCTCATAAAATTCTGATTTCTGTTCTCTTTAGGGAAGACATTCTAGACTCCTGTCACGGCATTATCATTTAAGATGGAGAACACAGTCTCTGACAACAGATCGAATCAAGACATTAATCAAAATTCTTGTATCTTGTACAGAGCCAAGGAAATTTCAAATTTCTTAAACTACAAAAGGCTTAAAAAGCTTGAACACTGCTGCCCAGTTTTCAGGGTCATCTTCTTCAATCAGTGGGGAAGAGAGAGTCAAGAGGAAACACAGAAATGTTTGTGATCAAATCCACTACCCCTGACGGGCCCCACCTAAGAATTTAGTAACGCTGCTGAGTGGAGCTTCAAAGGAAGCCCAAATCATCCAAAAATAAGCCTGGAATGAGAAGAGTTCCATCTGAAACAGGAAAGGGG
The DNA here is from genome assembly GCF_002288905.1 of Enhydra lutris kenyoni. Classification (NCBI taxonomy): domain Eukaryota; kingdom Metazoa; phylum Chordata; class Mammalia; order Carnivora; family Mustelidae; genus Enhydra; species Enhydra lutris. The sequence goes on along the minus strand of NW_019154098.1, from coordinate 16,245,950 downwards.
ATCACACACAGACAGTCCACTTCCCAAGTTCCTTTCCTGGAGGAGCCCCGAGCCCTGGGGGACACGGTCAGGAAACGGGAGGGTCCGTGAGAAAGAAGCACACACCTGGTCCTTAGAGCACTTCTGTTCTCCTCGAGCTCCCAGAGAATCGGAAAAGGCCACAGAGCTAATTACCACCACTCAAGCATGAAGCGGAAACATCCCCCACATGCTTCCCTTTTAATAACCTAGGAGTTTTTAGATCAACACCCATAACAGACCTATTTCCTACCACTGCGGTCAGAACATGGGCAGGTGACAAGGACCTTGAGGCCACAAAAGAAGGGGCAAGGGGAGGAGGAGAATGATCTTTTTCACCACCAGGAACTATTACTTTCATGTTACAAGCAAACGAATGATAAATATCATTTTGGAAATATCGAAACAGCCCCTACAAGGGAAAGAATTTTAATGAACAGAGAAAACCAATCTGAATTCATCAAAAGGCTGAAGGCAAATACGATCTCTACAGTGTAACAAGAAAAGGACTTCTGGTTTTGAAATGCATCTACGGTAATGAGGCAGGTTAAACAGGTGTTGGCAGGCAGAAGGGCTAGAACACCTGCTTTAATGAAGGTATAAATTTCTAACAAAAGTGTGTCGACAAGCTTCTCCCCGTGCTGTATAAGCACATGCTATCAGACAATCTTTGCCATGAGTAGTGACTTGCTTCCTGGATTTCTTTTCTACGTAGTGTTAAGACCATCATGGTCTAGGGGCACACGGGTGGATCAGTCGGCTGAGTGTCCGATTCTTATTTCAGCCCAGGTCATGATCTCAGGGTCCCAGGATCGAGCCCCGCGACAGGCTCCACGCTCAGGAGGGAGTCTGCTTGGGATTCTCTCTCCCTCTGTCCATTTCCCCCTTCGTGAGCGCATTCTCGCTCTCTCTCTCAAATGTGAATAAATAAATCTTTTTTTAAAAAAAACAGTTACAGTCTAAATGTTTATAAACGTGGAATCTGCAAAGTCTCATCGAGTAGGATTTTGGGGGGCACTTCTTGCCCCCATAACTCCTAATCGTATTAGTGAATAAGAACATAATAAAGAGAGGCCAGTATAACGAGCCTACCACAGTCAGCTGACATTTAATGAGCACCCACCATGTGGAAAAGTGCTTTCACATACACTCTGTACCAGCTGGACCCTCCCCAACTACAGGGCTGGACTCTCCCATTTTACCGATGAGGAAACTGAGCGGTTTCCCTTTGGTCTCAAAGCTGGTAGGTGGGTGAAGCTGGGATAAGGACGCAGCTCTCTGGCTCCCAGCCCGCTCACCATTCTTCACCCTCTGGCCCATTTCCCAAGAAGCCACGGGAGGTGATGCGGAGAAAGGCAGCCACTCCGGTTCAGCCGAAAGACTATCCTGTCTGATGTGATGGCTGTTTATTTTAAGAAGGCAGAGCAGGAAAGGACTCAGAAATGAAATATACACACCTTAAACAATTTACTTTAAACATTCATTCCCCAATCTTGTGATGAAGGGCCAAGGTCTTTTTTTTTTTTCTTCCCCCAAGGTCTTTTCTTTTGAGGATGGATCTGCGGACTGAAGTTCTATGGTCTTTCCAGCAAAAACCACACCCACAAGGTCTCAGGGCAACTTCCTTCAAGGAGGGTTTCACTAACTTGTAAAGAGAAGAATCCTCCTAGATTTTAACCACCACCATGCCCCTTGTTTATTTATACTGATGCATCTTAACCACACCTAAAACGACAGGAATTTTTTTTTTTAAGATTCATTTATTTATTTTAGAAAAAGAGAAAGAACAAGGGGAGGAATGGATGGAGGGGGCAAGCAGACTCTGAGCTGAGCCCGACACGGGGCTCAATCCCACAACCCTGAGATCATGACCTGTGCTGCCATCAAGAGTCGGCCCCTAACTGACTGAGCCACCCAAGCACCCCAGGAAATTATTTTTTTTTTTAACAAAGTTACTTTTCAAGTCCTTCCAAAACACACAATGTAGTTTTCAGAAAAACAATTTCACACTCAGATTTCATCAGTTTACATAATACTTCGCTCAATTACATAATCACAAAAAGCAAGAGCAAGTGGCAAAAACAAGTTTGGAGGGAAGAAAACACAACTGCCCAGTAAGCACAGTACTCACTGGGGGGGAGCAATCCCAGCCCCCAGAGGCCCCCAGGACAGACAGCAGCGGTCACAAAGGCCAGCAGGCCCCCTGGAGGCCAGGTAAGAGAGCATCAATCACACTCACCCATGAGCACCTTGGGGGCAAACACCTGGTGAAAGCTTCCATCAGAAAGCAGAGCACTTTCTCATGCAGCGGCATCAAAAATTAAATAAGAATATATAAAAGCTCTCAGCCGTGGCCTTGAAACACAGAGCTGCTCAACAAACATGAGTTCTTTCTCTATCTTACGCACTTTCCTTCCACAGCACCTAGCAACACACTTCAAAGTGGTGAGGATGGATGGATGGCCGGACAGAATGACAGCCCAAGAGACGGATAAATGGCCTGGTGGAGGAACTAAAAACCCTCCACTTCGTAACTTGTTTGGCTCAAATGGCCCAAACCAATGAATCAAAAAGCTATATCCTGAATCAGAGTTTTCCTACCCCAAGACGAATGAATTCCAATTTTACCAATGAGCATGGAGAGGAGAAAGGAAGGCTAAAGGAAAGAGACAAGCAGAAGAGAATGAAGAAAGCATCAGTCTTGGATGTTCAAGAAAGGAACCGAGTCACCGAGAGATAAATGCTCCCCCCTTCTTTTCAAATGTAGTTATTGAGAAGGAAGCAACATTAGCACGGGTGTCACAAAGAAATGTACAGATGGCTAAATCCAGCATAAAGGTAACTGATTTACCTTTAGTTTTCAATAAACAGCAAGTCTCAAAAGTTAAAAAGGAAATCGTTCCCGAAGGACTACCATGTGGTTTGGTTTCAAGTACTTCGCATGTGCTAAACAGCACAGTTAACTGGAAAGATGTTTAAATCCGGAAATGAAGCAGGTGCCGGATACATGCTTTCAGTGACAGAAGGGATATGAATGGAAAAGAGGCAGAAATGCAGAGAAAGTCCCTAAGCATAGCATATCTTAAGTTTTGTTTTTTGTTTTTTTTTAAATCAATCACAGCAGATAAAGCATTTACACACTGGAGATTTTTTGTTTACAAAAGCTCAGAGTGCTTAGAAAGCCAAAACCCAAACCTGGGAGGGGACTCTATACTCTGGGAAGAAAACCATCTCGGTTGTAAACAGGAGCCCAAATCAACCTACCCCTCTCAGTTTCAGCTAATTTCCGTCTTCTTTCTGAGAGCCCATCTTTGGTTAAGCGTCTGCCTTAGACTCAGGTCCTAGGATCAAGTTCCACATCATGCTCCCTGCTTAGCAGGGAGTCTGCTTCTCCCTCTGCCTCTCCCTGCCCCCTGCTCATGCTCTGCCTCTCTCTCTCTAATAAATAAACAAATAAATCTTTAAAAAAAAAAAAAAACTTTTAAGTCTCCAGGCATCTCCTTAGCTAATAACATAAACATTAACTCACCCAATTTGGGAATATGAATCTCTGAGGACAGCCTCACTTGTCTTCTGGGTTTTAAAAGACAATATAAGGGGCACCTGGGTGGTTCAGTACGTTAAGCCTCTGCCTTCGGCTCAGGTCGTGATTTCAGGGTCCTGGGATCGAGCCCCACATTGGGCTCTCTGCTCAGCAGGTAGCCTGCTTCCCCCTTTCTCTCTGCCTACTTGTGATCTCTCTCTCTGTTAAACAAATAAATAAAATCTTTAAAAAAAAAATAAAATAAAAGATAATACAAAAACAGTCAATGGCCTGCTGTTGCTCTAAGTCTCAGTTGTTCCATCTGTTACATGGGGATATAGGGGATCCTATTTCGGTTAGCTTAGTAACTTACCTGTAAAGGTAAGGTACATAACAGGGGCGCCTGGGTGGCTCAGTGGGTTAAAGCCCCTGCCCTCGTCTCAGGTCATGATCCCAGGGTCCTGGGATCGAGCCCCGCGTCGGGCTCTCTGCTCAGTGGGGAACCTGCTTCCTCCTCTCTCTCTGCCTGCCTCTCTGTCTACTTGTGATCTCTGTCAAATAAATAAATAAAATCTTTAAAAAAAAAAAAAAAGGCAGACACAAAGGTACATAACAGACTTAGTGCATGCAATGGTGCATTTAGTGCATGCATCCTGTACAACAACTCTTTGATCCTGCCATCGTTCTCCTGCTCTATATAATTAACAAAAACACCAACAGAAAGTAAGGATCTCTGAACAGTAAAATTTGGCAGTTGTAAAAAAAATCCTGGTTAATGCCTCGTCTTAATGAGACACCTCACCACCTGGTGGGGGATGAACTATCCAGATTGTTCCAAAAGGAGCATTTGGCAATGTAGAGCAAAAGCCTAGAAGGCCTGTGCCCTTGACTCAGTGATCACATCTGAGGATCCTAACCCAGGGATAAAATGAGGCACAGAAATGCTCGCCCCAGCATCATCTGTAACACTGACACTGGCAACAAAGGATAGCCAACAGCGGAGAAATGGTGAAATAAAGGGCTGCAATGCTCATAGGAGTGTTTCTATTCTAACAATGAAACAGTTATTACAATACGATAATTTAAACATCACAATCTGTAGGGGCGCCTGGGTGGCTCAGTTGGTTAAACGTCCAACTCTTGGTTTTGGCTCAGGTCGTGACCTCAAGGTTGTGAGATCAAGACCCACACCCAGCTCTGCACTCAGCAGGGAGTCGGGCTTGAGATTCTCTCTCTCCCTCTCCTTCCCATTTGTGCATGTGGGTGAGCGTGCACGTGCGCCACACACACTCTCTCTCTCTCTCTCTCTCTAAAAACAAACAAAGAAAAAAATCTTTAAAAATTAAAATCTATAGCCAAAGCTTGGAGACCTCATATGTCATATATAAATATATTTAAATATTATACATTCACACAATTAAAGTATATCCACAAATGTATATACATACACATGCAAATTATGGAAAATATTTGCAGAAGTACAAAATATTATGTCGGTATTTCCAGATGGTGAAATTACAGGTAAGTTTTATACACTGTAAAAAGATAAGTGCTCTGTGTTTTTGAAATTCTGAAAAAGGAGTTTATTTTAAAAATCGGAGGAAAAAAAGTTTATGAAGTGTGTGTGATGAAGAGAGAAAAAGCACATCAGGGATGCCCCCAGCCCATTTCCATGAACATGAACGGGAAACACATCCTTAGTAGCTAATGCTTGAATGCACGGAAAGGAACAAAACAGGATCACCTTAGGCCCGCAGCTTGAGCTACATTAAGCCTGGGGTCACCTCCTTTAAGACCTGGTCACATGGTTGTCGCTCATTCCCATGCACCATCATTCCTGTGTTGCTGGGTGTGGGGGTTGGGGAGTGGGCGGAGTTTCCCAAACTTCAAACCACATTTGAATGGGTAGACAACACACATTTCTATAGCTTTTTGGTGGTTTCCCTGGCAACCTTATCTCCGTCTTCTTTCGCCTCAGCTACCCATGATATAGCCTTGGTCCTAGGAAGTCACGGAGATCACTCCCCACTACAGAGTAGCCAACCATGGCAGGACGCTCACTCGCTAAGAAATCCGAATGAACAAATTTGTTCACACCAACTTCATCCCACAACGATTTTAAAGAAGCGAATCTTGACACATTCACCATCTGAGTTCCAAACTGTGTGATTTTCCTATGACCAAAATGTAAATTTAGAATCTTCTAAACATAATTAATCTTTCTCACTAAGTGAAAGGAAAAAGGAAATCACATCCAGCTTTAGCAAAGCAAATCCAGCTTTGCTAAACAGTAGTGTCTAAACACGTACCTGCTGTTTCTACCTCAGGTCCCTTGAGCAGCAAGTTGAGGGGCAGGCGGTGGCGGCGGGCAGGGGCCGGAGGGAGGTTCCCAGACCTAATTTTAACAGGTTTATATCAAACTGCAAACCCTCCCACCAGGGGCGGTGAGCAAGGCTTTGCCATCTGAACACTACGCACAGGATATTATAAAGAAGTCAGCAGATCATTTCAAAAAGGGATGGGGTAACTCAAGCCTCCTACTTATGATTCAGTTAACTACTGGGGGGCTTTAAACATTTTACAGAATTTGTGTCTTCCCACTTAAAGGTATTTTTCTACAAAACAATTTCTGCCTAGATGAACTGGATAAAGTCAGGTGTGTCACGCTCAGACTCATTCAACCATAAACATCTATGGGGGACCTAATAAGCATAGCACATCTTTAAGATTTTTCTTTTTTAAAATGAATCACAGCAGACAAAGCTTTCACTCACTCTGGAGATTTCTAAGCTTAACTGCTTAAGAAGACATACCTAAAACCTGGGAAGGGGGCACTATACTCTGGGAAGAAAAACATGGCCCCCGTGAGAGGCCTGAGGGACACCTGACCCAGAGACGGTCTCAGGTCAGCGGGTCAAACACATCTTCAGTGGACAGAAGAACACGGGTCTTCCCCACACCCAGGGAGGCTAGTGGGACCATGTCTCTGGGAGCAGCTACATGGCGGTATCACAGGTCGAAAGCACACAGCGTTTACCACGTCAGGTTATCATTCTGTTGCTGGTGGTTCTTTTTTTTTTTTTTTTTTTTTTTTAACTATTTCCCCCAAATCTCATTTTCTCCATTAAGACTCAGCATGATTTTCAATTTTCAGCCCAAGCCTTTGACTTAAACTCTTTATCACGAGTGCCCAGAAAGTGAAAATGACCATGTACATTTTACTATTTTGAGCACTCTAAGCTTTTTTCTTTTAAAGATTTATTTTTAGGGGTGCCTGGGTGGCTCAGAGGGTTAAGGCCTCTGCCTTTGGCTCAGGTCATGATCCCAGGGTCCTGGGATCAAGCTCCGCATCGGGCTCTCTCCTTGGCGGGGAGCCTGCTTCCTCCTCTCTCTCTCTGCCTGCCTCTCTGCCTGCCTCTCTGCCTGCTTGTGATCTCTCTCTGTCGAATAAATAAATAAAATCTTTTAAAAAAAAAAAATTTATTTTTAGAGACTCTGTGTGTGTGTGTGTGTGTGTGTGTGTGCGCGCGCGTGTGTATGTGTGTGTACACGCACACGCAAGCTCACAAGCAGGGGCAGAGAGAGAGAATCTCAAGCAGGCTCCCTGCTGAGCACAGAGCCCGACACAGGGCTCGATCCCAGGACCCTGAGATTACAACCCGAGCCGGACGCTTCGCCTACTGGACTACCCAGGCCCCTGAGCACTCTAGGCTTCCAACGAAAACAGCTGTTCATATTCCTCAACAGGAAAAAACCCTCACCCCGGCACCCAGGAGCCCAGCTTCCTCCTCTGCCCTCAGCCCAAGCTGCACCAAAACCCTCAGTCCTCCTTCAGGGCAGTAAGGCCTCGGACTCTCACCCTGTCTCAAAGCCTGGGGTCCCTTCCGGAGCCGCTAATGCAAATGGGGTTCCCACTGCCCCTGCTCCATGTCTCCCCTTCTCTCCATTTGTCTAGTTAGAAACAAAATGAAGTATTTAAAATATGTGTAATGGACCGTGAGTGAGGTTGTTAGAAAATTATACGTAACTCCTATGTTGAAAGCAGTCTGGGCCATGCTGACACCTCAGCTTGTCTGGCCTCCTTCAGGAATCCAGGAATCCCACTCCTTCTGGGTTTTCTTCTCCTCTTTCCACTGTGACACAGTCAAGGCCAAGCTCCCAAGCTTAATTAATCCGCTACCTCGAAGGCTGGGCTACCTCAGTTTGAGTCCATTCCATATTAAATAGCCGATGGTCTGGGAAAACGTGTCACAAGGAATATGGCTGACATCTAATCAGCATTTCTGCGTACATAAACGGAATAAACGATCGGATACAGGAAATCATTCTGCTGTTAAATCCATGCTTTCATTGTTTAGACAACCTACAAGCAATCCAAGAAAATAGTATGTGGTATCTGGGTGTGACGGGAACAAGGCTTCTCAGCTGCTTTGAAAGAACAAATGCCCGAGTTTTAAGCCTTCCATACAGAAGGCAGTCATCAGAAAGCTACCACCCAGCACCCTGAAGGAAAATTTGTATCTCCTGTTTGCACTACATAAACAGGTTGTACAACTTACTGGCTCATAGCTAATAGCTATTTTCCACAGAGTTTGAATTAAAAAAAAGCCACTGCATCACGACACACATTTTCTTTAAAAAGAGGAAATTTATCTAGATGCTCAAAAACTACCTCAAATTATAATTTCATATTACTTCTCTTTTATGTATGTATTATGTTGTTCATATCTGGAAATATCGAAATTTAAAATCTTTTATTTAACAGAATTTGGGGGGTGTTTTATTTCATATCAAAGTTTCTGTGTTTAACAATTTTTATGCTCAGTAAAACAGGTTCTAATATACAAAATAAGGTTTGTGTGTGTGAGAGAAATGTTACCACTCCTCCAATCCCCATTTTCGTGTTTTAGCCAATTTCAGAGGGATTAAGACAAATAATTTCTCATTTCTTCATATTATTACAGCCTCCCACACCCTCACCTCAGACTTAGGATGCAGAAAACAAAAACCACCTTCACCTCAAACAGCAGCCATTCTCAGCTCCTTACCAGGGAAAGTTTCAACACAAAGTAAGAGAGAAAAGGGGAGACTCCTATTAGGGGCTGTAGTGGAACGGACATCACTAGGCTGTGAGTTTGCCAGGATGACAAATGCCATTATTTATTGACACCTCTGGAGGCCACTTGACATGGGGTGCACACAAGCCTGCCCTCTAGGAGCTTCTACAATAGCCAACCTCTGTGAGAATCTCCCCATGCAGGAACGGATCGTGATCCTCCAAAAGTTACCCTGTCTTTTGTGAGCTACCTGCCATCATTCTTCAAAAGGTCTCAGAAGATAGGAGAGATAAACAGCAATTTCCATTCAGACTGAACCCTGAATCAGGAGCTGGCAAACTACAGCCATCAGACCAATCGTGGCCCCCTGCCTATTGTTGTAAATAAAGTTTTATTGAAATACAACCAGCGCCATCCATTTAGCTGTTTTCTACGGCTGTTTTTGCTGTACAGGGCAGGACTGAATGGCCGCCCTGAAGATGCTGGATCTCTCGGGGCACCTGGGTGGCTCAGTGGGTTAATAAGCCTCTGCCTTCGGCTCAGGTCATGATCTCAGGGTCCTGGGATCGAGTCCCGCATCGGACTCTCTGCTTGGCAGGGAGCCTGCTTCCTCCTCTCTCTCTGTGCCTGCCTGTCTGCCTACTTGTGATCTCTCTCTCTCTCTCACTCTCTCTCTCTGTCAAATAAATAAATAAATAAATAAATAAATAAATAAATCTTCAAAAAAAAAAAAAAAAAAAAAAGATGCTGGATCTCTCAAAGTCTGAAATATTTACTCTGTGGCCTTTCAGGAAAAGTGTGCCCTAAATGGTACCAAGCCCCGAAACCTGTAGGACGTCCACCGCATTATCAGCAGGAAGCAGCCCTTACCTAAACAATGCCCTCGAGTGGGTGCAGTGGACCGAGGGGGCGGGGGCTCTGGGGCAGGGGCTGTGCTTCTTACAAGCTTTTATGACAACCACAAGATTCGGGCAGAGTCTCCGGGCCTCTGGCTATACAATTAGGGGGTCGACACCTAGTTCACGAAGCTGTCTTGAGGACTGGACAGGATGACGTATAGAAAAAGCCCCTAGAACCGGGCCTGATATTCCTCAAGGTGCAACATTAATTAATGCCAACGACCCACCACCCACCCTTCTCCAGCCATGGCGACTGAGCACCAAACGTGAATCACTGAGATACTCACCTTTGGTCATTACGGCTCCTCCTGCCCCGATCTCAGAAAGGATCACAGACTCGGAGCAGCAGAACCCAAACAAAGATACAATGCTCTCTCTTTGTTGAGTTGCAGAAAGTTAAAGGCTCGGGATTTTAAGTTCTTGTGTTTGGGGAAAAAGACCGTGAAGGGTTTCTGGATAGAATCTTTCCGTACCAAATTTCAGGCAGCCTCAGGATATGGAAGAGACCCAGAGCTTAGCCACCTAGGGTCGGTCTTTGAAAACTATGTGTTTAACCTTATTAAGAGAAAGCAAGTAGCACATGGTATCCCCAGACAGTAACAAAACCACACCACCACAGGCTAGCCAGCAATGTGAGGAGATGGATGTTTTCAAGGGCCGTGAGATCCCACTCCTGTTGCTTCCTGCGGGTGTAAAAGGGACTCCAGCTGCAGCACACGGCCAATGACGAGAAACAAGATAATCAGGACAAGGTGAGGGGCAGACGCCCAATATGACCCAATCATGACAATGTCCTATGCCAGGGGCAGCCACATCTCAGCCTTTCCCCCATCCCCCCATTCCACCCCATCGTCTCTGACATTGGCAAACCAAAACCAGACACAGCCTTCAACCACCCCAGGTTTTCCCACCACCACCTTCCCTTCATGTTTCCCTGCTTCAGGGCAACTGATCTTAAATACAAATCCTTTGTGGTGGGCCCCACAGAGTTTAGTATCAGTATTGAAGCTGGGAAAACCAAGGCTCGGCAAGGAGTTGTGTGCTGGCAGCAAAGGCACAACGATCTGACTTACCACCACTCCATACCCGACCCCAGGGCCCCACAAGTCCTTGGGATTTAGCACACGTACATCCACCGTTATTTAGGGCCTCGATTCAGATTCCAAATCTTCCATCGCCTAGCCATTGACCTTGGGGAGGCCAACTGACCTCTCCCTCTGCCCATCTCTCAGCCCAGGTTCTCATCTGGGAAATGGAAATAACAGTAACCTACCCCATGAGGCCTGAATGAGCTAGGACAGCACTTGGCCCAAAGCCGGTGTCCATCAACCGCTAGCTCCTCTTACTCGCTGGGTTGAATCTACCTGACTTCAGTCCCCATCTTTGGACCACTCTGTGCCCTTCTCATTCACATAGTCATTCCCCAAACACACAAACAGCAATTTTTTTAAATTATGACCGGAGAAAAGCCACCTCCGAGCATGTCAGCGTTGGAGCGGCAGGGAACAAGAGCCTTTCTCAGAAAGACATCTGGCTTAAGCTGATAACATGCCACAGAATAAGCCGATAGCGGCGGTCGGTCACGTGTGCAGGCCTACACTGGAAACCGGAGGCTGACATGCCCACTCAAAGAGCATTTCTTCAGTACACTCAGCACATGCGCATCAATGACACTCAACCGCACTCCCGGCCCCTAGCCACCAAAACCGTCCCCATGGCTTTTTTTTTTTTTTTTTTTTTTTTTTTTGCCATTGACGACTCCAACTGGGAACATGTTACATTAAGAAAAGAATGTTTCTGCAGAGTTCTGCCCTCTACACAATGGCTGCTGCTGCTTCCCAGTCATGGAAGGGCCGTTCCCAGCAACCACAGACCTAATAAAGAACAATGCGAAAGGCTTCCCAAGAAAAGAAGCTATTTCAGCTGTTCTGGGACAAGACTCTCCTCCGGGTCACAGAATCCCAGCTGACACCCAGCAGGGAAAAAAAACCCTACTGCAGAAGAACTTGCTAAATCATTCAAGGGGCTCAGCGACAGGAAAATGCACTGACTCGGGGTCACCTTGACCCCTGGATTAGGACTTCCTGCTCACTGGGCCTCATTCATTCCGATCTCTGGGCTGCAGCACACTCTGTCCCAGGGGGACAGATCTCCTCTTGGGTTCTCGCCCAGAGCCCCATTCCTCCTCGGGGGCGGGGGTTGGGGGGAGACCCGTTCCTGGTCTGTCAGAGAGCCCCATTCTGTCCATTCCACTTTCCTTAAAGGATTTTCACTCCCCAACTTCAAAATTCAATTCTAAGGTCACCTCCCTTGGGCATCCTTTCTGGGCTGTTTCCACAGGCTCTGACCACTAGGAATCACAAACTCTGTAATAATTGGATGGGACTCAGGAAACAGCTCTTCCAACTTCTGACCCATAGAGGAATTTCTTCTCTACATCTGCACTGTCCAAGAGAAATAGGATGCAACCCACAAAGTAAGCCACAGGAGTAATTTTCAAATTTCTGGGGCCACGTTACCATTAAAAAACAGGAGGGATTCATTTTCTTAATATATTTTATTTAACCCAACATAGCTAGACTACTGTCATTTCAATACAAAGCCAACTTACAAATCACTTGATGAGATACTTTAATTCCATTTTTTTACTTCAAGTCCTTTAGAATCCAGAGCGTATTTTCATTCTTTCTTTCTTTTTTAAGATTTTATTTATTGGAGAGACAGAGCATGCCAGAGAGAGAGACCATGAACAGGGGGGAGGGGCAGAGGGAGAAGCAGACTCCCCACTGAGCAGAGAGCCTAATGCAGGACTCTGGGTTCATGACCTGAGCTTAACTGACTGAGCCACCCAGGGCCCTCCGTCGTGTATTTTCCACTGAAAAATATATCTCCATGTAGACCAGTCACATTTCAAGTGCCTGACAGCCGTTAAGAGGCCAGTAACGACAGTGTGGGACAGGACGGTTACACCATTGTCTGTGGGTACTCCTACAGAGCAGGGGAGTATGCTCCTTCTAACAATGCACAGGAAAAACACAATTCCTTCCTACAAAGACAGCACGTTGGTATGTCAGTTAGCAAAGGCTGCCATGGGGGAGGAGCTACGGCGTATGCACAGTTAGTTCCACATTTCCCTGTTCATTCACTGGAACAGGGGCTTTAGAGATCTCACGGTCCAACTTGACAGATGAGAAGACTGCCACTCAGAAAATGAATGTGCATGACCTGAAGTCACACAGACAAGCAACAGCAGAGGGTGGGGGGGTCTGCAATCTACATGTCTAGTCCAGGGTTCTTCAAATATTGATACCACACACACACACCCCTGTCTACTTGGGTACCACTGTTTGCAGTCAATGCAAACTTTAAGATTTAAGATGAAGGCAGTTATCGAAGGCAACACAACTCTTTCTTCCAGTAAGCCCCAAATTTATGAGATCTAGGAAAGGCAACAGAACCACACCAATTCCGTCCAGCGTCTGCTTCCCACCCTTACCTGGGATGTGAGGAAGAGCATAAGAAAACACAAATGAGGAAGATAATCACAGACACACCAAAGCATGCCTCTTAACGGGGAGTAAAGCACAAAATGTGCAGGATGCCTCTGTCCTAGATATACCCACCCCGCCTTCCACCTCTAATGGACACACTTTAAGACAGCGAGACTTGGGAACCTTACAAAAATGGAGATAACCTACAATGGTTGCTGAAAAGTGCTTCTAAAGAGTGATCTCACAGAGTCTGCTTTCATGAATCTCCCCCTAAAGACCCTGAAGCCTGTGCATACCCCCCCACCCGATACCTGTGGTAGGTTACCTGTCACCTCTGCGATCTCATTCACTCTGTGACTTGACTGCAGCAAACTCTACTCGACCCCATGACCGCCTGAGTTACCCACCCATTTTGGGACAACTGTCAAAAGGAATCCACAGATTAAAACACCACACATACTCAGTTCTGTGCCCAGACACATGGGGTCGGCCTAATTCTGGAATGCCTGGATGGGACACATGCACTAGGCAGGTGGGAAAAGGACTGGGATAGGAATTCAGAAAAGTGGATCTCATGGGAAAGCCCAGATCAATTCCTGGGCCAACAAGAAAAACCCAGCAATGCTCTGTGAGATGACAGCTGGTTGGGGCCAGTTCAGAAAGGTTATCAGCCCAAAGTTATACCCAAGTGAAATGTGAGGCTTAGTCCACCATCTTGAAACAAAATGGTTGGCTAATAACTTTTCATATACTACATCTTTTGTATGTTTTTATTCATTATAACTGTTGTTGATAGAATATCAGGGGAAAGGATGTATGTGACAGCTTAAAAAAATATTAAAAAGGCCTATGTAATATTTACTTTGAATAAAAATACCCCTTTTCTTCATAGGTGATACCACAACTATGACTTTCTTCTGTGAGAATGTTGGGGGAGGTCCAACAGAACCACTAGAAGTAACTTGCACTCCAAGAATGCTAAAAACGTGGGCAATCTTAACTCATTCATCCCCTGAGTGCCCAGTGGACAATCTTAACTCATTCATCCCCTGAGTGCCCACCACAGGACGGCTGTATGGTCTTGGATGCAGGAAAAGTCCTCTCTCCTATCATGGTCTCAGGCAGAGCAGTGATGTCTCAGGTTATTTGTGTCTACATCCTCTGCTGCTAGGCAGATGCTCCCAGAGATATCTCACTGTGAGGGTAATGAGGGGATCCAGGTCACTGACCTGCCAGCTAACAGAGCGGCCTCAACTCCTAAGAAAGGAAGGAAAGGCCCGAAGCACTCTTGCAGACAGTTTCCGGGAAAATCCCAAGGATAAGACTCTTTGCCAAATGAACCCTTAACCTATTTTTAAATGTTTGACCCTCTTCTCCCATCCAGTTTGCATTTTAGAGAAATGGCGTTCTTTGGAAGGAAAAAAACTCTGTTTCAAGAAGCATTACGGAAGCAAATGTTCCCATCTACTCTCTCAACCGTCTGTCACTTTTCAAGGTGAGAATAATAGTGTCTAAAATGGAAGGCACATTAATAAATTATACAGCGGGAGAGTTCTTCCCTTCCCATAGATCAGAAGAAATCGCAAATCACAATTCTGAAGAATTCTGAGAAAAACAAGTTTCATAATGTGTAAACACTCAAAGGTTCATGCTAAACCCCGTGGTGTATATTCTTACGTCAAGAATTCTAGGAGTCAAGATACTTCATGCTGACTTGGCCCGGTCTCTACTAGCAAGGTGACCTTTGCCAGCTGGGTACCCTTCAAGGTCCCAGTGGCATTTCCAAGAAGGAGAAGGCATAAGTTCCATGACTACTCTGGGATAAGCATAACGTGTCCTATCTAGAGATAGGTCCCTGATTTATAATGGTTCAACTTGTGATTTTTTTGAACTTTACGGTGGTGCAAAAGTGATACACATACGTTAGAAAATGTACTTAGAATTCTGAGTGGGGATCTTTCCCCTGCTAACCATATGTGGGACGCTGGAGCTCCTGGTCAGCCCCATGATCACGAAGGTCAACAACCAATACGCTGACAGTCATCCTGCGCAGCCATTCTCTTTGTCACTTTCAGTACGATATCCGGTAAATGACATGAAATATGCAACACCTAGTTACAAAACAGGCTTTGTGTTAGATGATTCAGCCCAACTATAGGCTAATGTAAGTGTTCTGGGCATATGGGGGGGCGGGAACTATGCTAAGCTAGGATGTTCCGTAGGTTAGGGGTGTGACATGTATTTTTTCCACTCACGGTATTTTCAGCTCGTGGTGGGTTTATGGGAACATAACCCCATTGCAAGTCAAGAAGATCTGTATTAGCAAACACGATAACCAATGGGAACAGCTCTTTACGCTTACTTACACTTCTCACCAACCTACACAGTTATCTTTCTGCCCATTTTTGACAAGCACGCCCTGAAGCTCAAATAACTTGCTCAAGGCCACAGAGTTAGAAAGTAACAGAACAGAGCGCCGGGCTCTAGTCTTCTAGTGCCCAAACCTCTAACAGTCTAACAAGAGTGCTTAAGGATCAGTCAGGCCCTCTAGCCCTCATCGTAGAACCACTTCCCAGTGAAGCACTACCCCACCCTCCCTTTCCTGCTCTGTAGCCCATAAAAAGCAGAGCGACATGTGGGCCAGAAAACAATGTGCTTACGAGGCAGGTGTGCTGAGCGCAGCCACCCTGTGGCTCAGCCCAGGTCGGGGTTCTTGCCATAGGGGCCAGCAGAGTCCCGCCTGTGTACCAAGCAAGTCCACTGAGCCCTTCCAGGGAAGTGTTTGTTCCCTAAATCACTGCAAATGATTCTACAAGGCAAGATGTTCAATGCCAACTCTGTTGCGACAGTCAGCTGGACACAAAGAATGGCATTTCCGAGTGTCTGGGGCTTTCGACTTCCCCTCGCTGGATATGGAGCTCCATGCGAATTCTCCAGTAGCCAGAAAGCCCCTCCTCACCCCCGCAGAGCAGAGAGGGGTCTCTACTGTGGCCTCACGCCAGTGAGAGCACCCAGAGTCCTTGAAACCCCACAAAGAACCCCCTTCCACCAGGTGCCAGGACACGCACTAAAGCTTTTGTCCTCAAACAATTTACCACTGAACTGTACCTGCGGTACAACCCGGAGAGTGCCATGTGCTGTGGCAGTGACATCCTCATAAATAAAGAAGGGCCGGTTACTGATTAGATTTGGTTAGGAGAGATTTAAGCACATATCAACACATACAATCGCAGGACTTTGTATTTGGATTCAAATGAACTAACACAGAAGACATGTGGGTCAGGGGCCCCTGGACGGTTCCATCAGTTAAGTGTCCAACTCTTGGTTTCAGCTCAGGTCATGACCTCAGGGTCCTGGGATCGAGCCCCACTTTGGGCTGTGCGCTGGGTGTGGAGTCTGCTTGAGATTCTCTCCTCCTCTGCCTCCCCGCGCCACTTAAAAAAATAAATAAAAATAAAAGACATTTGAGTCAATTGAGGAAAACGGACTATAGACTAACGATGTGAAGAAATGACTGTTAATTTTGTTAGAAGTGATAACAGCATTGTGGTTACAGCCTGTTGTTTTTTTAAAGTCTAATCCGTTAGTGGTTCCTGCTTAAGTGTAAATGGGTAAAGTCATGTGTGCATTTAGCTCTAAGACACTGTAGCACACAAAACAGGAGGGCCGTGTACGTCTGAAAGGAGGCCAGTGGCAAGTTGTTGGGTGTTGACCTGAGTAATGGGTAAATGGGGTTCATCAGAGTGTCTGGGTGTCTAGTTTCCTTTTGTGTGTGTGTTTAAAAGTTCCTATACTAGGGCACCTGGGTGGCTCAGCTGGTTAAGCATCTGACTTTGGCTCAGGTCATTATCTTGGGATCCCGGGATTGATCCCCACATCTGGCTCCCCGCCGAGCGGGGAGTCTATTTCTTTCTCTCCCTTGGCGCCTCCCCTCTGCATGTGCTCTTTCTCTCTCTCTCCCTCTAATAAATAAAATCTTTTTTAAAATTTACCATACTAAAAAGTTTTTTTTAAATAAAGCCAGAAAAATTAGAAGGATCTATTTCCTTCTTCTTGACACATATGTCATTTTAAAGGCAGAGTAAGCTTTAAAAAAAAAAGACATTTAGTCGCAGATGGACTACATGTAAACAGAGAGGCCAGTTCCCTCCACATGGAGCCAAAACAGAGCACAAAGACACAAAGGCTCAGGAGCAACTCTGTGCCAAAGAGAATTCCAGAGTCACCCCAAGCCCAGCACCCATGCATCATACACAAACCAGACAGACACAGCCCTTGCCCCAGTCCAAATTTAACCAGGAGACAAGGGCCTTCGAGTGACACACAGGACCCCCAGGTACCAACCTCCTTGAAGAGGCATGAGACCCTCGGCTCACACATCCACCCCACAGGCAGTTTGGAACCTAGCTGATAACCTCATTATGAACCCATTTCAAGTTGTCAAATTACGAGCATTATGAAATGAAGTCATCATGAAATGAAGTGCTACAGACTGAATGCTGTGTCCCCCTGGAAATTCATATATTGAAGCCCTAATCCCCAGGGTGACTGTATCTGGACGGAGGGCCTTTGGGAGGGAAACAGGTCATGAGGGCAAAGTCCCCATAGGGGGAGGGGTTAGTGTCCTTGTAAAAGGAGACACAAGAGAGGTGATCTTTTCTGCCACGTGAAGACACAGCAAGGAGGTATCCAACTACAGATCAGGAGCACAGCCTCACAAGGAACCCAATAAGCCAGTACCTTGACCTTGGAGGTCCCAGCCTCCAGAACTGTGAGAACAAAATCTGTTGTTTAAGCCACCCCACCTGTGATATTTTCGCCACAGAAGCTCACACTGACTCACATACCATCTTGGCCTTATTTCAAACGAATGTGAACAAATCCCAGCAATTCTGAATTTGTCGTCTTGGATGTTAATAATCTACCAGCTTAACCCTGACAAACAGTTCCTTTACAAGAACTCAACCCTCCTAAAGAACCTTGATACAACTAGAATCGTGGATGATCAGATAGGAAACAGGTTGCTATGAAAATTTCCTTTACGTCCTGCTTAGAACAGTTATTTCTCACGTTAGGGTGGTTGTAAATACGTAAGAGCCGAACAGTAGCAACCTCCACGCCGGTCTAAGAGCTCAGAATCTATGGATCTGCCAGCTGTAGTTCCTTACTTTTCACCGTGACTCTTGATGCATTTTAGTGACACACATCTCAGGAACGCACACCTTGACCTGATAGTACCGGGGCTGTTTCTCTTCAAATAAAGTGAAACGCAGGGATCACAGCCCATAGATCAGCCCTCTAGGCTTATTCCAGAAAAGCTACCTAAAAATCACATGGAGCCGCTCAGCTCATTTCTCAGGAGATTAAAGGCTGAGAACTATGATTTGGCTCCAGAAGCAAAGAGCCAAACACTTCAACCACACTGTTCCCACTGGCTAAATTATAAACTCCGCAGAAATTCTTGGGAGGAAACAGACAAGGTACAATTGTCACAGGATCAAAGGGGACCATGTATAAATTACCTGGTCACCTTCTGGGTCCTCTCCCTAAGCAGAGTGATGGAGTGACACTGGGCCACCCCGCTCCCACCAGGATGCCCCCCCGCCTTCTTACAGAAACCTTTCCCAGCCTCTGGATCACATTTTCCCTGGGACTGGCTTCCCAGAGATATTTCTATCTCGACCAAGGCCCTGAAGGGAAGGATTCTGGTTCATGCATCTTCAAATCAGCAGCATCTAGCAAGGCGCCTGGCTCGTGCCGGGCATTCAAAGGCCGGCTGCGTGAACAGAAGGTGGACGGATGGATGAATGGAGGACCCGTAATCCCGTGGAATTAATAAAACATACAGGAAAAAACAGAATGTACTAAAGTACTGGGAAGACATTAGAGAAGGATATTAAATCAACCTCAGACAGTGAGAATGATCCTGAGCACAGAATTAAATGAGAGTCCCAATAAAATCACTAAACAGAAGTAAATACAGGGATAAAACGTGTTCGGGCAGATGTGGTCATCACTACACTGTGGGACCATCCATCAGGGACCCACCATTGTAAGAATAACCCTCCTCCCGACTCTCTCTCTGTTAAAATCAGACCTTGTCATCCATTTCCCATGGAAGTTGAGAACCAAAAGCCACAGAGTATTACAAAGAGTCTGCATCTTCACCTATTCAAAGGTACTGCCTCCCCGCCCCCCAACACACACATGTGCACGAAATACGGCAGGTGGGATGGCCATTCTAACCAGTTAGATCTCAAAACCAAGCAACCGCCTCAGGGATATCCTCGGACTTTAAGGCGGTCTACACAGGTACGTTAAAGAAAAGAACTTTGAAAAGTCCTGCACTGGCTTTGGGCTCAACCGTGTGAGACAACAAGGCACTGGGCAGCCTAGAGTCAGGTTTCAAAAAAGCACAATCCTGGGAGCCCTCTGGGATAAGTTGTGCCACGAAAACACAAGCCCTAGAACAGGGCGGCATTTTAGCCAAAATAAAGTCAACAGGGGAACGAGGGGCAAGAAACCAATGACACAAGGTTATAATTGGAAGGTAATATTATGGTATTTCGAGACAAATACACACACACACACACACACACACACACGCATGGGGTGAGGCAATAAATCAGCAAGGCCTCCCCCACCAAAGCTCAGATCACTATTCCACTCCTCCAACAGATAAGGAACTTCCTGGGTTAGAGCTTAACCGTACCCCCACTCACCCACATATTTGCCTGGACTGAGATGCCTCCCACTCTATACCAACAAGGAGGCCATGGCTTTGTGAGGAAATCCAAGCAATCCCGCGATTTTCATGAAGGAGGCTCTAAGTGTGTATGGTGTGAATGGGGATGAAACCCCAGGGCGGGGGTGGCGGGTGCAGCACATGCTGATTCAGCTCGGGAAGCCCAGAACCCTCCCCTCTGATAGCAAATTCTCCCCCTCGATACTCTGGTTCTCCCACTGTGAAGGCCACTGTGAAGGCCCCTTTCCCCACCCGGGCCAAAGGGGGAGCGACTGATGCCCTGAAGCCATTTTCAATTGACAGACACAGAGACAGGGAGGCAAGGATCAGTGAACAGGAAAAACCAGACCCAGGACGCAGCAAGATGCCCAGGGCAGGAGAACTCAGCTCGCTTGGTCATTATGAAGTTTATCACTTGGAACATTCATCCCTTGAGTAAAGAGCTTCAGTAAGAAAAACTCACTAAGGTCTATGTTTTAAAAACTGAAGTCGATCTGCTTTTTCCAATAGAAAGGGTAATACGGAAGATTTTATAAAGCCTGGAAAAACCATGTCCCAGAAACAACTCCAAAATTACGTTGGTTTATTCCTTCTGGGCTGTGTGTGTGTGTGTGTGTGTGTGTGTGTGTCCTGTAAACTGATGGATATTTGTAAACAGCCCATGCCTGCAGAGGCTGATCTTTACAGTATCTAGACAAAGAGCACGCTTCATGACCCAGTTCCCCAGCGCCCACCAAAGCGCGCATTCTTCTGTTTCTTGGACTGATTCGAAAGGAATCTGCACGTGGGAACGGACATGTGACCATCATGCACGAAAAGGCCAAATGAGCAGGTAGTGGAATCCCAGCAAAGCCACAGGCACAGGCACCGTTGGGAGAAAACACAAGCCAGAGCCTTCCCAGCCCAGGTGAGGGGCAGCAAGCTTCCTTCCTGCACCCGCCTCTCCCTACAAATGTCACCCTTCAAGGATGGGGCTGGGAAACCAAATCAGCACAGCAGCGCCTCCTAAAGGGTTTCCCTATTTATCCAAACCGACAAAGCCGGTTTAGCAAAGAGCCTGTTCACAGTTTGCTCATCACACATTTAAAACCTATTACGCTTCTCTGCATTCGTCTGCTCTCCCTGTCTCCCCTGCTTAGACTCAGCAAGGCTTGAGTTCTGGGGCTGTCCTTTATTTACCGTTGTGTCCATGTTGTCTGGCACACAGGAGGTGCTCCAGAAGCGTTTGCGGAGGGAATGGAAGAGGCATTTAAAATGGAAGAGGAGGCCAACTTCAGCTTCGCTTTACATTAAAGACAAAAGAAAAGGACCCGTCCCAGTCTCGTCGGTGGGCTCTGCTCGATGGGAAAGGCGAGGATGGCGTTTTACATTAGTCACTCGCTACTAATGCTGAACGGTATTCCAGGATACCTCCCGCCGGTGTTTGTGAAGACCAGAATCCAACAATGCCTGAGAGTGAAGAGAGGCTGGTCTCCACATTTTCTACACATCTAACACAAACAGGCACCCCCTCTCCCCCGGGGGCTCCAGAAGACCCACAGTGATGGTCGCCACCGTGTTCTCGGGCCGGGCCCGAGCAGGTGGATCTCCAAACAGTACTAACTGCCAGGTGTGGCAGGGGACACTAAGAGAGGACTCGGGCTCTGTAACCAAGAAGCTTTTCCTTCTAATACCGTGGTTTTCAGAGTCCCCATGAAAATTACCTGGAGATGGAAAGATTTTCCAAAATACTCAGGAGCCAAGCTCTTTCCTGTCTTTCTGAATCACCTCTGAAGGTAGGGTCTACTTTTCGAACAGCTACCCAAGTGATTCTAACACAGAGCTGAGAACCTCTGCCCCCACAGAGTAAAATAAAGCCATTGTGACCTTTATAAATACTGGGACATCACCACAGGGAGAGGAGCGAAGCTGATACTATTTTTTTTTTTTTTGTAAGCATCAATGCTTCCCTATACCTCACTGCATTCTGCAGTCAGACGAAGCAGACAGAGATCAAGGGCAACTTCCTAAGGGCCTGAGTGACTGAGAAGCGTGGCCCTGAGCCATTTCTGATGCAAAGGGCAGCTGTTCACCTTTGGCCAGAGGAGGACCCTGGTTGTCAGGGCCCCCACCCCACCCTAACCCCCACACTCAGAGTCCCGGTGGCGGGGGCTGTCTGCATGGCCTCGGCACAGAAACAGGGGGCCTGCGCTGACCTGCTCGCAAGGCCCCAAGTGTGTCTCTTCAGAAAAGGAGCACTTGCACTGCGGCCATAAAATCCCTCTCAGGAACTAGCACATTGTGCTGTTAAGTTTTTCCTTAGGCCACTTGATAAAACCTCATACTAAGTGAACAACACACGTTTGTTGAGGAAATCAGAGCCTCAGGTGCCCTTTTGCTCAAGGAGGCTTCCCACAAAGGCTTTAGCAAAGAGCTCTCAGTGAAGCTAAGGACACTTGTCCCCTGGCGGGAAGGAAAATCCCCAGCGCCCTGTGTTCACTGGCCCGTCTGCAGTACCCCCCCACCCCCCACCACCGCCCCGGAAGCCTCCAGAGCAGGGACCTGGGAGCCTGGCTGGAAATGCAGGCTTGTGTATGCACAATCCGCCCCAAATGACCCACCTGCCCTATCCATGCCCCCGCCAATGTCAACAGCGGGAGCGTCCCCACTTCCGCTTTAACCCACGCTCCTCGATGCAATAGGTGTTGTGAATTCTCTCCGCTTTCTTGGCTCCTCTGCCACGTGCCCTGTTATTCACCTACACACAAAGGCTGCTTTCCTCTTCCTCCTCCTCAAAGGGCCCTCGAAGAGTATAAGCTTCTGCTGTTCTGTCTTAGTCCATCCCAGCCACCTTTAGTAAATGGTCTGCCACGGGCAAGGCGCAGGAGACACAAAGAAAAATAAGATGCGTCCCCGTCTTCTAGAAGGGCAAAAAGACAACGCCGAACCGAAAATGCTGATGGAGAATGCAATGCGAATGATAAGCCAGGGCTTCGGGGTTGCACAGGGGATAAGCAGGGCTCACAGGACGCCTTCTCAAGAAGCGATGCCCAGCTCAAGTCTGAAAGCCAAGGACGAGTTGGTGACGGCCACATGGTGCTGGCAGACAAAAGGCAGACCATGAGGAAAGCACAGAAGCAACCCCACGCCCAGGGAGGGGAGACAGGGTGGCGCTCAGATGAGGCACGGCAGGGGGGCCCGCCGGACTGGCCGGCAGAGGCCTGGGGGCCTTAGGGTGCCACCCACAGCTCTTCTAGGTTCTTCCCAGGAGCGGTTTCATGACTTCAAACCACAGGCCTTAGTTCAACCTGTCATCAGAGGGCACCCGAGTCCATGGCCCTAATTAAAGTCGCCTGAGACTCAGGCGTGGCTGTTCCCTTCCGGCGAGGCCCTTCCCGAGATAAAGCTCGCCCACCACAAGGCCCAGTGGCCGAGCCCTCCCAGCGGCTCCCCACTGGCCTTTAATTTGATAGCACCCAGGGCACTCGGGTCTGAACCCGACCATTTAAGGTTACAAAATGGTCTCTCTAATGGTTGGGAGCGTGTAGATCAGAGTTTAGGGTCTGTGAGATTACAGGCCGCACTCTGAAACGGAGCCCTTCATTTTCCCTCAGGTCTGGAAAAGGCGGATGACCACGGGGTTCCCTCATACCCCAAAGCACGCACACTCACAACCCAGGGTCACATGGAATTACAGGCTGCCGGGCTCTTGCTCATCAGGACACTGGCTAGACGGAAATCCGCCAAATCTGCAACGAGAGCACTTTCCAGAGAGCTTTGGCTTACATGGGGCCATTAGTCACTCCAGCCTCTAGGCCTGTTTCCCCCTTTCTAGAAACTCCACCACCACCATCATCAACACATACTGAGTAATGACTGTGTGCCCAGCACTGGCCACCTGAACCCACGAAACAGACGACCACATTTCACCGAGTCCAGGCCCACACCTTGACTCTTTCTGTGGTCAATCCTTTCTCTCCCCATATTTTAATATCTCTAAAAAAGCACATCACACTTGCATTAGCAGAAGCTTTTTTTTTAATGGGTATAAAAAAAATCAAGGCACAGCTTAACTGACAATGTTTGAAGAAGTATCTATTTTTATCTCCCCTTATTGATATGGACGCTGAGCGCAGAAAGGGTAAATAACTCGCCCTCAGGCAAATGTTTGTATCCGGTAATCCGTGGGGCGCCTTTCGGCACTTACATGATTTGAATACACGTGTATATCCAAGAAGCAGGGCTGCCTTCCGAGCCTGAAGACAACATTAGTCCTGCAGGGTTCTCTCTCTGGGATTCTTTAAAGATGCCTTCGCTCTATTCAACAATCTGTTCAGTGTCAAATTCTATTCTTCATCCTGAATCTAATCAATGAGCACTACATTCCTCTTTTCCCATCTCTCGAGATCTCAGTTCATAAAATGTCATCCAAAGTTCATTCATTCACTTAGTCTCACTTTTGGGCCTTTGCTTACTTTGTCTCCATCCTCATTCTGCAACCTCCTCCAGGAAGCCTTCAGTGATTTCCAAGTGGCTTTTCTTGCTCCCTCTCCCTCCCTTGGACCTGTTTATCTGTATACACTCTACAGTAAACTGATCTCTCTGGGGGTAAACAGTGGGGCATATCCCTTAGCATGTCCCCGGGACCCAGCGCTGTAGCTAGCTCAAGAGGGCTCAAAAAACATATGTTGAAGGCAGGCAGGCAGGCAGGCAGGCATGCCTGGGTGAATAGCACATGTAAGGCATCACGTTTGGGAACACATGGGCGAGGCAGCCATGCAAACTATTAACTCCAGTACAGATGTGAAACAGGTGTTCCAGTCATGTGCCGTACACGAACAATAGAAGGAAAACTTAATTCCGGAAGGAAGGTGCACTGGAGAAAATACTGATGGAAGCCGGAGGAACAGAGACAGGAGGCTGGAAGGAAAGAGCACCAGCAAAGGCCAAGAGACTCCGAGGGCTGTCTTCCTGGGAATGGTCCAGCAGAGCAGAGCTCGCAGCTGGGATCCACACACCCCTTGAAACTGGGTGGACAGCTCTTTACGTGAACACACACCTTTCCAGGTGGGAGGTCACAGCTTTGTCCCGAGGGGAGATGAAGAGCCCGCAGGTCAGTGAGTCCAGTTTGGGGACAAGGAGAACAAGGGGGGGGGAGCCACATATTTTAGGATAGCCACCTCGCAGGTGAGAATGTCATTCAGTGGAGTTTGAGCTCCACTGAATGATGCGGAGTCATGGAAGGTTTTCACATAGAAAAGGGGGGTGATCAGGTCTGGACTGCCATAGAGAAAACCCGTCAGCAGCATGGAGGCCACGCGGGAGAGAGGCAGGGAGAGACCAGCGGGGAGGCTGCTGGTGGTGTACAAGAGGGACAGACCCTAAGAGAGTGGGAACAAGAACAGAAATTAAGATTCCCATTTAAGAAGGAACAGTGCAAATGAACCCCTGACAGAAGTCTAACTCTGCTAGCTCTGTAAAAAGAAAAAAGGGGGAAAAAAAAAAAGAACAAATCTGGGAGTAGCTGGGATTCAGGTGTAAGGGAGAGCAATGACTTCATTTCCTCCTCTCTTAGAATCTGAGCTTCCACTGTGAGTTTGGGATGTAGGCAGACCTCCATGGGACGTTCTCCAGGGGGGGATTTGGAGCTTAGCTGTCACTGGCAAGAACTTCAGCCTTCACCCATACTGCTAGGTCATGGATAGGGTCTGTGGTTATTCAGAAAACACGATTTTGTAGATAGTACCAATTAACATAACAGGTTCTTAAGAGATGTCAAACATTTGAGACACCGAACCTGCTTACATTATAATGAGGTAGAAAGAACACTAGACACGTGGAGCCCAAAATCCTGGGTTCAAATCTCAGCTTTTAGGGAAGAATGGGATTTATTATATGATGGGCACGGAGTTTCAGTCAGGGACAGGGAAAAGTTTTAGAGACAATGGTTGTGACACTTGCACAACAATGTGAATGTACTTAATGCCACTGAAATGTACACTTTCTAGAAACGGCTAAAATGGTGGGGCGCCTGAGTGGCACAGTTGGTTAAGCATCTGACTCTTGATTTTGGCTCAGGTCATGCTCTCGGGCTTGTGAGCCCCACGTCAGACTCCATGCTAGGCAGAGAGTCTGCTTAAGATTTTCTCTCTCCCTCTCCTTTTGCCCCTCCCCATCTAAAAATAAATTTTAAAAATAGCTAGGGGCACCTGCGGGGCTCAGCCGGTTAAGTGTCTGCCTTCAGCTCAGGTCATGAACCCCAGGTCCTGGGATCGAGCCCCACAATGGGCTCTCTGCTCAGCGGGGAGCCTGCTTCTGTCTCTCCCTCTACCACTCCCCTTGCTTGTACTCACTTGCTCCCCACCCCCGTCAATAAAATCTTTTAAAATAAGTAAATAAATAGTTAAATTGGTAAATTTTATGGTATGTGTATTTTACTAAATAAACAAATATTGACCCTGCAAAGTAGGTATTATCATTTCAGATGAATGAGGAAACAGTGTCTTAAAAAGGTTCTTTAACTAGCACAAGGACCCACAGCTGCCAAGCTACAGAATTAAGGTCCAAGGGCTCCAGGGCTGTGAGCTCCACCAGCTAACTCTAGATCCAAGATGGCACAGTGCAATCAGCCACACGTGTTTCCACAGAACCGCTGCACCGGCTGGAGGACGATGGTATTTCTACGCTCCCCACTTGGTTTTCTTATGGGCACAACCAGCTCCACATGCCACATCTCTTCCAGCACGTTTTCTTCTGGCCCTAAATCTACAAATGCCTTGGTGGAGAATGGCACTGTGGACAGGAGGTGTCACCAGATCCGCTTGATCCAAAAGACCCAAAGCTGAGCTTCCACCCCTCAGTTCACAACTACAGCAGGAATTCACCCCAGCTCTGCCCCATGCTCAACACCTGCCTTCTCTTTCCTACCCTGTGGATCTGTCCGAAAATGGATTCCTCGCTCTGCGCAGTCATGGAGTGAGGCATCAGCCATTTTGTTTCGGGATGGCAAAGAGACCTGCAAGGTCAACGTAACATATCCTGACGTTCTTCAACCACATACCACATTCAGTTATAAGGGAGGGAGGAAGAAAAAAAAAAAAAAAAAAATCAATGCCTCTGAACATGACCAGAAAACAAAAATGTAAAGATGCCTAAAGAAGCTGAAACCAAGACCTCCATGTATCAGGGCAACCGGCCCAAACTGACCGCTGTGTTGAAAATAACACCTGTACCCAGGACCCAAGGTCCATCCTTAGCTACAGCTACAGCTCCTCCTCTGATATGAGCTTTTACCAGCAAATTCTACGAAGTTTATCAAGGTCTGACTCCCTGTATTCCTGTGATGCAAAAGAAACACCTTTTGGGGATACCTGGGGGGCTCAGTTGGTTAAGCATTTGCCTTGGACTCAGGTCATGATCTTAGGGTCTTGGGATCGGGCCCCGCTTCAGGCTCCTTGCTCAGCAGGGAGCCTGCCTCTCCCTCTGCCTGATGCTCCCCCTGCTTGTGCTATCTCTCTGTCTGACAAGTAAATAAAATTTAAAAGAGAGAGAGAGAGAGAAAAGAAAAGAAACACCTTTTGGTACACATAGGCTCTTACCCACTCAGCTCTGTACCTTCCGTGAGGCCTGGATCCATCACAGTCCCTCAGCAAAGCCGCTGAGTGAACACAGGCCTTGTGGTTTACATAAACAATCTGACTGTATCTGGCTTTGAAACTCTTTTCCAACTGGGTTTACTGCCACTGGATTTCATGTTGCTCCCCTCGAAATGAATCTCTCAGTAAACACCAAGCAGCAAAATAAGCCCTCCAACCACCTCCACGCTCCGAAAACGCAATCCCTAGGACACCATGATAACACAGCACAATTAGAAAAGGTTTCATCCCCACGGTTTTAGATTCTATTTTCTCTATAAATACTTACTCATTTTCTAATTAAACAAACAATTAGCAGAAAGCACAGCCTGAGAAACTGCGTGGGTGTCACCAGCTCACTACACAGAGATACTGTGACAAATGACGCTAACCAAGGGGTAAATAAAACGCGCTTGGCTCTGATGTTTGCACGACCTCCCCGTCCTACTTTTACGAGACGGCTTGCTCCAAACTGGATAGACACACTTGTTAATGATAGGCATCTGAAACAGAGAAACAAGCCCTTAAGATAAAGCTCAGATTTCTTGGACCAGGGGCAGGGAAAAAAGAGCTAGCTGGGGAATATATTCAAGGCAGTATGATTTTAGTTTTGTAGGACGCTACAGTACTACAAAAGGTCCCAGGCACAAATGAGTCAAAGACAGTAAGCCACAGAGTTTTGGCTGGCTCTTACTAATGTTCGATATCTCTGTCTACACATACTCAGGGATACAAGGCAAAGCGAAGACCTTTATAGCTCAGGTGCTACATCGGCTGGTTCCACTTGACTATAAGCGAAGTTACTATTTGCTCTTCCTAGTTTAACCCTGGTGAAAGAAAACTGGTAGTTACAGCATTCAGGTCTCCCTACACTACACAAAGGCAGATGGTACGAGAGTCTCACTCCTGCCCTACTAATAGTATCCAAATATCATCTCCACAGAAGGATGTGTCTGCAAGCACAAGCTATTTTTAAGTTCATTCATTTAAAGTTCTTACGCATTCATTCATTCATTCATTCACTCAACAAGTCTTTACTGAATGCCGGGTACTGTGGATACAGATGTACACAGAGTTCTGCCCTCGTGAAGCTTACGTGCTAATGGACAGGAAACAGATCCAAGAAGTCATGCGAATACAAATTTCATGTCATTCCAAGAGCCATAAAACAGGGCAGTGGAAGAGAGAAGGAAGAGGGGTGGTGGCGCGTAGAGAAAGGAGGATGAGGTATTTAACCTGGGGTGGGTGGGTGTTCAGAGAAGGCCTTTATAACGTTAGCATTTGAGCTGAAACTTGTACGGAAGCAGGCGGAAGATCTTCCAGGCAGAGGGAACGGCAAGGATATCCTGCCAGTGATCCTGGGGTGGAGAGGAGCTTATGCCCTTAGGGTTGAGCACAACACACTATGGGAACAAGTGCGGGGCGGGGGGGGGGGGGGACTCGAATGGGGCCTCCCACACAGCCCCATAGGCCACTGGGGACTTCTGATGCTGTTCTACTGGCCAAGGACTCTTCTAAATCACGCGGAGCTATGACCTTAAATACAAACGTGCGGGCGAGCTCCGCAAACATGGTGCCCTCAGAACTGACAGCTTGAGAGGATAAAAATAAGGAAGTGGGCTTATGATAAACGCATTTGTACAGCACCCTAGGGGCTACCAAACACATCCACCACATCATCTTATTTGCATGATGAGATAGGAGCAGTGAGCGTCAGAGGTTAAGGAGGCACAATAAAAGGAACCGCGTGAACTTAATTACTAAGAAACCAATTCCTCCCATCTTTAAAGTGGTTAAAGAAGAAAACTCCAGAGACTGTGGATGAAAGAGGTGGCTTCCAGGCTCTCCTGCCTCTGAAGACTTCCAATCATCTCTTTCACGATCTCTTTCATGAGCCTTGAGGTAAGAGCCCATGAGGGCCAAGAGGTCTCGTCACGCAGCTGCCATTTTCGGCACAAGACTCAGGCCGCCTTGATATTCCACTGTCATCAGTTCAGATGGGACCTTCTAGGACATGTGCCTTTTCAGTTTTGTTTTCTGAGGTGCCTCTGCATCCCAACACGCTCATCAGATCTGGACTGCTCCAGTCCCTCACGTCAGGCTACCCTCCTTGAACACTTCTCTCCCCACAGCACTTCTCATCTCCACAGAGCCCCCTCCAAAATCAGAGCTTCCCCTACCTCTCCGACTGTGCCAACCACTCTTCTCTCACGGCTTCCAACTCACCTGTTCTCCCCTCCAGAGAGGCGTCTCCACACGGCCCTCATTAGTGCCAAGCTGTCCTCCCCCTTTCCACCCAAACAGAGTCCTGCAGGACCAGAAAAGTCACATTTCCTCCACGAAGTCTTCCTTCACTATCCTCGATTTCAATGGCTGCACTGTCTTCTAAAACTTCACAGCATAAGAACTTGGAGACACCCAGCATTTGCATGAAGAAAGATAACTTTTCATGGGGCGCCTGGGTGGCTTGGTCGGTTAAGCGTCTGACTCTTATTTCAGCTCAGGTCACGATCTCAGGGTGGTGAGACTGAGTCGAGTCCCACCTTGGGCTCCACACAGAGCAGAGCCTGCCTGGGACTCTCTCCCTCTCCTTCCCTCCTCGCTCATACTTGCTCTCTCTCTAAAATAAATAAAATCTTAAAAAAAAAAAAAAAGGGAAGAAAGAAGGAAGAAGGGAAATGAAGGAAGAAGAAAGGAGGAGGAGGAGGAGAAGAAGAAGAAGAAGAAGAAGAAGAAGAAAAAGAAGAAGAAAAAGAAGAAGAAGAAAGCAGCTAACTTTTCAGAAGACGAAAGTAGAGAGAGTATTCCAAGACATTCCCATTCCCGCTGATGGCTCAAATTCTGGAGAAGGATTCACAGCAGTAGCAAATTAGTTCAAGATGTCCCAAGTTCAAGTTAGATTTTATGACTGTAGACAGCTGCCTTTAGATAACAGCTCTTGGACGAGGAACACCAGATATCCCTTCTATAAACACCATCTTAATTAAAAACACAGCCTCCTGCCCCAAGAAATACCTGCCATGATCAACATCCATTTCTCTTATAAGCATCACTCAAGGAGACTGGGAGCCTCCACTCATAAACACATCATGATCAACAGTCTTTGTGTAAGACAATAAAAAGATGAAAGCTCAATTTTTGCTATATTCAGTGACTTCCTAGAAAAATTCCTAACCATCACAACACACACTAAGGGTACATGTCTCCACACTTAGTAGGCACTGTCCTGTAGACATTTTTTTTTTGCAGGAAATCGGGCAGTCATGCCCATCCAATAACCTTACGAATATCGACTGGAATAGATGCTTCGTGATCATCTCAAAGAACGCTAGTTGAGGATGTACTTTTTTCCAGCATGTGTGGAGGGAATTAATAAGACGCACCCAGACGCTAAGGGATGCAAAGATGGTATTAACCTAGTAATATTATTTTCGTCCTCTTAAAAATATGGAGAAGGAAGAATGGCATCATGGAGAACTGTGGCCTCTCATGTGTTGTCCAGGAAAGAGAAGGAGGGTGACTTTGTCCTTTCCACTTGATTTAAACCTCAAGAACCACATCCATGCCCTTGGCTCCAGACTAAGCAGTCAGGGTCTCCTTCAGGGTCTCCGCAAGCTAGGAAACTCAGTTCCCCCTACATGCTACCCTGGACTGGTGTGTTATGTTAGCAAGGTGAGCTGTGTCTTAAAGCAGCACCAAAATGTGTAAGGACAGCAGAGAGGAAGAGGGAAAGCCACATAACACAGAATACAAAGCCAGAGAGACCACACACGCCTTTGCACGGCATGTTCCTCTTGAAGAAAGGCCCTTGAGGGTGCCCGAGTTGCTCACAAGGACAGCAGGACCCAGACGCAGACACACCCAGTGGACCCAGCGCAAGGCCGAGATGCCGAAATGCTGCATGAGAGTCCCCAAGGGCAGTCAGGCAAGGCGGCTGCTCGCCACCATTCCACCCTGCGCTATTTTAAGCACTTATGACTTCATTGTTGTTTGTTCTGAAGCAGCACAGATGGGCCGCTCTGACTCCTGTTACTACAGGAAGATAAGGAGACCCAGATTGGAGGCAGGGTTTCTCTTGCCTCCTGTTAGGGCATCATGAAGCAGGGACAGGGACGTGTTTAGCAGCTGCAAGCACTGTTTCTCTCTTTCTTTTTTCAGAGCCCAAGATGTTTCCCCAACACTGCCCTACTTCACGGAGCCAAACGCCAGATCCACCTGAAAAACGGCAGAAGGCACCTGCCAGTAAGCCATTAGGCACCCTTCGGTGTCATGGGTGCCGCCCGACTGTGAGAGCGATCCCAGCCCCTCGAGACACGGGAGGGCAGAAGGAAAATGACAGTACCCCAAGCTGGAACGTGGTTCAAGGTGGACGGGGGCTCCCCCAGGACATCTCGATATGCAGGGAGACCTCAGAAGCCACACGGCTTCTCCCCGACCCCTTCCGGGACTTGTAACGAACCAGAGTAGAAGGAGCAGGTATGTAGCAGATTACATTTCCTAAACCTTGCCCAGGGGCTGCACATCTTACTAAAAACTCCAAACGACCCTCTTAGGTCTTACTCTTTCTATTTTAAAAGAGAGAAAACCAGCTCAAAGAGCTAGGGAAGTAACCAGGCCAAACATGCACAGCCAGTAAGAATCCGAGCAGGAACTGAGCCTTCTGCTCCCCGGCAAGTGCTGTCAAGAAACTGTCTTTCCCTGAGACGTGGGTTTGCAGCTTCCAGAGGAAGTAATCCTTCATTAGTCCATCTATGTTGCTGGCTTCTCCCATGGCCCTGCCGGAAAGTATCACGGGGAAATAATAAAGATGCATGGGAAGACCCAGGTGCCAACCCTACCACTGCCACCTCCCCAGTGACCTGACTTTGAGCAAGTCCTATCATCCTAGCCTTGGGGTCCCCTGTGTGAAGGTGTGTTTTCCTGGTACAGTTTGTAGACCAAGCACATCAGGGACTGACAGCTCCTGGCAATACAGCAAAAAATATATATACACACACACATATATAAATATTTGAGAGAGAGCGTGCACAAGCAGGGACAAGCAGGGGGAGAGGCAGAGGGAGAATCTCAAGCAGAACCCCTGCTGAGCACAGAGCCCCATGTGGTGCTCGACCCCACCACCCCAAGATCATGATCTGAGGCCAAACTGAGAGTCGGCCACCAAAACCAACTGAGCCACGAAGGCACCCCAATATATTTTTTTCATGTCAGTCAAATGGACATAACATAAAATTAACCATTTTAACGTGAACAATTCAAGGGCATTTAGTACCCTCACAATGTTGTGCAGTGACCACCTCTACCTGGTTCCAGAAGGTTTTCATCGCTCCAGAATAAATTCCCATGCCCATTAAGCAGTAAGTCCCCGTCCCCCACTCCCACCACTCCTAACAACCACAAACCTGCTTTTTGTCTCTATGGGTTTATCTATTCGGAAAGTTCCACATAAACGGAATCGTGGGAGACCTTCTGTGTCTGACTTTCATGTAGGGTCATGTTTTCAAGGTTCATCCAAGTTGTCGCAAATACTAGCACTTCCTTCCTTGTTGGGATTGAAGAATATTCCATAGTGTGTACATACCACAACTGGATCATCATTCATCCCATGACACACCGCTGGGCTGTTTCTACCTCTTGGCTATTGTTAGAGCTGCTACGAACATTCCTGTAGCAAGTTCCAACTCCTGAAGAACTTTTACCTTTGATTCTAACAACTTTGTGAGGCAGACCCCAGTGGTCTGAATGACATTTGGGGCGTGCTGCCCTCTTCATTAATTCATCGCACTCAAGTCCTTCCCCTACCCAACCTTCTTTATCTTAATCAAGAAAACTGGCAAACGACTACCAAGGCCAAGTCAGACACATGAAGACTTTGTGAAGAAAGGAATGAACAGGTGTTTATCCATGACTTCATTTTTTTTTAATCAATCATAACTCAGAATGTAACAGAACTGGACATTATCCCTAGCCTGAATGAAAGATGTAAAGGGCCAACCTAAGAACTGAATTTTTTCCAAAGTAAAGATGCTGTAGGAATGTGGAGAGAAATGAGACACAGGGGAGGACAAAAGCAAAGCTCCCCATCTCTGGTCCCACACTTCTTCACCACCGAGTTCAGAGACTTCAGGACACCCAGACCTTACATGGCCGGGACGATTTTCCTCCAGTGGACACCTTCACTACCATCCCAAGACTTCCAGGCGGGCAACCACTGGGCCACCGCTGGCCTGAGGGACCCACAGGGCCTTCCCCACACTGGCAGGGTCGAACGGAAGAGGCGTGTGCTCCAATCTAGACTTGGGAAGGCTCATGTTGTCCCCATCCATGTTCCTGTTGTTCGGCTTCTCACCCCACTCCTCCTCCGCACAGAGGGAACCCACCCCTGGAGGGGCCCAGAGACTGAAGCTCTTGATGAAGAAGTCTCAGTTCCCCCGAACAGTTTTTAAACCCAAGGTGAGGGGCTTCAGATGCAGTGTACAAAGCGAACCCCATACAACAGGCTCCCTGACAGGGCAAAACACAGTCTCACCTGAGGACAGAGGCTGGCTGGCCACCATCCCCAGGAGTCGGCCCAGCACAGGCACGCCGCACAGTGACACAACTTGGCACGATTCACTGTGTCACGTCAAGTACTCCTCACCGCATACATAACAAAGTCAGTCAGATGGACACGTTCACACTGTGTTCCCTCTGTGACGCAGAGAGGAAAACTGTCAACTCAGAATTGTAGAGGTCTTGGGGGTGGGCCCCAGAAGAGAGCAGGAGCCGTAAGAACTCCCTTGCTCAACAACATCAAAGCCTTCCTTCCCGAGGCCTCCATCATCACCAATGGTTCATTTTTTTTCTTTTATCTCCCCTCCGTCAAGACTTTCAATGCAGGGATACACGAAATCAGGAGGGAGAAAAAAAATTTTTTTTAAAGATTCATTTGGAGCATTTAAGTTTTACCAAAAGCAGGGAAAAGGGAAGGGACACAGACTTTCCACCTCTACCTCCATCCCCACTCTCCTTCCTCCCAACCTACTTTGCTTTAAATCAAAGCAAACTTTTTCAGTAAAAGGGTCTCTGGGTAATTATCCTAGGCTCTGTGGGCCATTAGGTCTCCAGTACAAAGACTCGACTCCAAAACTAGCCACAGACCAACAGCCACACGCTAACTGGCTGGCTCTGTTCCAAAAATCCTTTATGGATGAACCCTTAAGTCTGAATTTCACGTTCATTTTTACACATCATGAAACAGGACTCCTTTTTTCCAACTGTGGAAAAAAAAAAAAAAAAAAAAAAAACACATTCTCGGCTCCCGGGCCAACAGGGAGGGGACGTGGCACACAGGGTCCAGTCTGCCCGACCCTGCTCTAAATGGTTGATGCCAGCTTGTTACGGATGTAGTATACATGGGGGTTTTTTGGGATCGGGGCGGGGGAAGGTTTAGAGGTTTGCACAAACCAAAACAAAACCAGGCACGGGCGACATTACAACAGTACATTTTAGAAAGAAAGCACCCACCTCTGTCACTCGAACCCCAAGAAAGCCCCAAAACTCCTTTCATCACTTCTTGGCAGAAGACTACAAATTTTAAAACGTGCCTCCTTACTTCTAAAAGTTAAGCTTTTCACTCTCTCCTCCTTGAAAAAGAAGTATGAGGATACGTATTTATGTTTTCTGAATCAGACCCCTAGCTACTACTTAGATTCCCCTTGTGGGTTCAGCAGTGGACACGCTGTCGGATATAAAGGATATCAAAACACACCTTTTCCCCTAAAGGTCTTTGATCCCTGAGAGTGTTCAGTGATTTACCCTCAGTATGGATGTGATAAATTGGGGCTGATCCCTCCCAGATCCATAATCCCAGCTGATCCGCCTTTGATCTGCTGCAAATATTTTAGAAATGATTTTACCTAGAAGTCAGTACACATATATATTTTTTTCTTTTTGGGGGTACGTATGTGTTTGTGTATGTGTCATTAGTACTTGTATTTATGGCAATGAAGTTAGCATGGTCTTACAGGAACAATACCAGACTTTAAAATACTGATTCTGCCACTTAGCTCTGTGACCCAAAAGAAACTAATTAGCCTCTCCAAACCTTTTATGAGAGCGGACATAAAAACGATCTTTCTCAAATAATCCCAATGCTTTGGTACAAGGCCTGGTTGGCACTAATTCACCCACTTATTCAACAAAGGTTTAATGAGCCCCTCCAATGTCTGGGGCCCGAGGAACACATGAACAAGGCGGACCCAGACTCCTCCACTGTGGAATTTACAGACCAATGGCAACTCACTGACTGTTCCTAAAAACACACACGCACGCCTGAAACACTCCTTAAACTATAAAACATCTGTCCTCCTTTGCTTTCTCTACTTTGAATTCCACTCCAACCTGCTAGCCTGGGAGTGGCGCCGGCTTTGGAATCTAACAGACGCAGATAAACACACGTCTGTCTGTCGTGGTCTGTCATTCCTGCTTTAGAGCATGACTTCGGAAGACTGTCGGCATCTGAAGACTCACGCACTCCTGACCAAGACCATTCTTCAGAAATTCCATAGTCCGTAGCGAGGGTTCTCACATGGTCTTGCCAAGGCACGGTCTGAATCCCATAGTGGTGAGGGGGATCAGGACATGCTGCCCCCAACTATGCCACTTTGACATAAGAAATACTTAAAGCTGAAGGGATCTGAGAAGCAGCAGGTGCAGGAAGGACTCTCTGCCCTCGGAGGGAAATCTAGAGGAACGCTAATGAACAGGCCTTGATACGCTTGCCCAGTAACTACCTTAGTCTCTACCCTTTTGTCCCACCACATTTTCCCATGACTCTCTACTCTTCATCAAAACGTACAAAAGCACTCAGGTTTAACCATTTCTTAGAATCTTCATTTCCTTATGAAGGCTCCCATCTGGCATGAAACTTACATGAAATCAATGTGTATGTCTTTCTCTTGTTAATCTGCCTTTTGTCAGTCCAACTCATGGGGCCCTCGCTGGAGAACCTCAGAAGGTATTGGGAGAAAGTGTTCCTCCCTCACAGAGGCGAGGTTGGTCTGCAAAGGCAAGACCTTTAGCTAGTACATAAGCCAAGCCTAGCACCTGCCTGTCAGCTCTGGTTTGTTCCTTTCATTTAACGGACTTTATTTAGTCTTTGCAACTACTCTAAGAGGCAGGTATAACCATCCTCCCGGAACACGTACAGGAACTGGAAGTAACTGGACACTAGAGCAGCTTTGAGGATCTTGTCCGATCAGCCTCCGATGCTCAGGGTCTAAGAGGTGGTTTCTGACCCTGTCCACACTTAGAACCAGCCCAGGCACTTGAGCAAATCCTGAAGCCCAGCCCCACTCCAGAGGAGTTAAATCAGACCATCCGAGAGCGAAGCCCAAGTATCAGGACTTTCTAAATGCTCCTCTGATTTTCATCTGGGTAGATGCTGTAAAGTGACAGACACTAAGCCAGATGTAGCCCGGAAACTCCTAAAAATCAGAAGACTACACATAATACCCACATTCTGGCTTCTTCTACAACCGTGCTGCCTAGTGTGGTAGCCATGAGTCACATGTGGTTATTTCAGTTTAAATCAATTCAACTGAAATAAAATTTAAAATATGGTTCCTTGGTCATACCAGCCACATTTCAAGTGCTCGGTAGCCTCCCGTGGCTGCCTTACTGGACGTTGCAGATATGGAACACTTCCGTCATGGATACAACAGCTATTACCCTCCTGTTACAGTCTAATACAATCAATTGGACAGCACTGTTCCTAAAACTCCAAGGATCTAGGCCCACATTCCAACGAGACAACAGGGTCATCGCCTGCTTTAGACGGGCCACATGTTTTCCCATTGGCAGCCTGACTCCACTCATTCAGGTCTGTGACCTGCCCCGACCTTATGCGAGTTAGATAAACTGGTGCAGAGCCTGATAAGAAACAGGCTCAAATTCTTTACCTCTAAAGCTTACCTGCACGTGTGGTGCGTTCCCTCTGTCCCCTCACCTCCCTCCTTCCATCTCCCTCTTTCTGTTTTTACGAGGCAAGAAGGTTAACTTATGTGACATGAGATTCTACCTGACAAATGGCCCGCTGGCCTCCGGAGTCAATGTCTGCACGGACGTGTACTCGTCCTGTATGTTTCCCTACACTTTGAAAGATCAGATTTTCATCTGGGCAAAGGTCCACCAAAGAAGATTCAAAAATAACTCCAGTCTCCACAGAAATGGTCACTTCCTCCTGTGAGTAATTGGATGGAAGGTACATGCATTCTTTCCCATTCTGGACAGTTAGCCCTACTGGGCCCAAATCCTTGCCTGATCTACTTCAAAAGCCCTTTCCAGAAGCTGCCCCAGCCCTCTAAGAGCATCCTGTGTGTGTTGGGTGAACCATGGGACCAACTGCTATTTGGTCACAATGCAAGAGCTGGACATGGTGTAGAAACCCGCAATACGTTGACTCGTGCCTCACACTGAACATCCGAGAATGCCAGTGCAAGATTTATAGACGGCGAGAATCCCGAAACCTCCCACACGTTGCAGCAAGATCTGTGAGAACGTTTAGGAAGCAGCCCAACTCCTCAATGGGAGAAAATTTATACAACACCCTGTACAGGACTTGACCAGGCCTCACCCCAACAGCCACCATCAAAAAAGGGTCATGAACCCACATACACTCTAGTCTGGGTTTTGACCAAAATGGCCTCCAACAATTGCCAAGACGTTCTCGAAACTCAAGTCTTCCTTATTTACTCCAGAACTTCTTTTTTTGTAACCAGGGCTCGCAAAAACAGTGAAGTCAGGTTCTTCCAATCAATATTTAAGTATTAAGCCCTAGGGAACACAGAAACTGAGTCATACTGGAGTTTCAGTTGTCAGTACATAAAGTCCAAAAGGCAGAATGGTGCCCCAGGAAGAGATTTTTAAAAGGCAGCTTCTTCACCACTGCCTTGGACCCTACGTCTGGAATACAGGACAATCGTGAGCAGCTCAGCTCTGTCCCCGGTCAGAAGCATCAGGTAAGGCCTGGAGTCAGACCGCAGGACAGGGAGGGGACCCATCACCAGAAGAAGGCCCTCCCTCCTCCAGCTACCAAACCCCAGGGGTGCACGGCCAACTAGCTGCTGCTTCTGTTCTCGGCTCAAAGTAGTTCAGAAGGAAGCGCCTGGAAGTTGAGCTCCAGGGGAAAATGCATTGGGGTAGGAGAGGAGGGAACAGAGGGAGTACTCCAAGGTAGAGGTAGGGAAGACGATGGTGGAGAAAACAAAGCTTATTTATAGGCCACAATGAAAGCACTCGGGTTCCAGAACCCAATATAGCATTTCTACTGTGTGAACAGCATGTAACAGATTATAGTAATAGTATATTTTAACACTTCGGTTATATTCATCTCTTTCAAGAACACCCAGGACCTGATCACCAACATACTCTCAACGGAGAAACTCAACCACCTGTTCCATGTGGTGAAGAGCGTTCACGGGTGCCAGGCATGGTGCCAGACAGAGTGTGAATGACGGACACACCCCTTAGCAAAGCAGGGCGGGACGCGAGGAGCCCCCCACCCCTGCCCGCACGGTGGAGGACTCTCGCTGCTCTGCACTGACCTCCTTACCCCAGACTTGATTCCTGCAGGAGGAAGGCTACACCCGGCCCTCAAGACCCTCATGGCTAGAGTGGTGGTTTCTTTGGACCATGGGGAGGGAGCTCCTTAATCACATTTAAGCAAGTTAATAATCTCTTCAAGGCCACCTGGGGATTAAGTGTCGGAGCAGAGAGTAGAAAGGACCACCATCCCCACCCCCCCCCCCCCCCCCCCCCCCCCCCACTCCCCCCCACCCCGCCAGGGAGTGGACTCCAAGGTTCAGCAGTGCAAACAAAGAGCGGGATTACTGTGCTCAGCTTCCTGCTGAGTGGAAAGCTGGACTTTGGAAACCTTACACAAATGTGTCTATCAAGTCCAGAACAACACAGGAAGCTGTGGCATTCTTTAAAAAAAAAAAAAAAAAGGCAAATGACAAACTCAAGCAACTAATCTCCCGCCCAGCATCATGCATCAGTCATGAAAGGTTCTGCCTTCATGCCACACCCAGCTGTTTTGG
This sequence comes from Enhydra lutris kenyoni, assembly GCF_002288905.1. NCBI lineage: Eukaryota > Metazoa > Chordata > Mammalia > Carnivora > Mustelidae > Enhydra > Enhydra lutris. Next base: position 16,206,524 of record NW_019154098.1, on the reverse strand, counting down.
GGGTGTGTGCGCACGCATGTGAGAGAGAGTGTATGTGCGTGTGTGTAAGTTTTTTTACATGTCCACAATGAAAACGTACCCATCCTAAATATATTCCAAATTATTTCAGGGAACCCAAACACTGTTTAAATCAATGCCACCTCTTTCTGAACCACTTTGTATAAAGATTAATTAACATAATCTACAGCAAGCACACAGCACACTGCCTGACACATTCCTGTGGACTGACAAGTAGTAGCTTACCTTCTTCATAGTAAGAGCTAACACGCAGGGGCGCCTGGGGGGCTCAGTCGGTGAAGCTTCTGCCTTTGGCTCAGGTCATGATCCCAGGGTCCTGGGATCTAGCCCCGCATCCGGCTCCCTGCTCAGTGGGAAGCCTGCTTCTCCCTCTGCCCCACCACTCCCTCTGCTTGTGCCCTCTCTCCCTCTCTTGCTCTCGCTCAAATAAATAAAATCTTTTAAAAAATTATAGCTAACATGTAAAGCCTGTTATGGACCAGGCACTGCACTAGGCCCTT
>NW_019154098.1:16108586-16205996 GCF_002288905.1 Enhydra lutris kenyoni | reverse complement strand
ACACACACACACACACACACACACACACACACACACACACACACACACACTTCCCTGCAGCCCTACATGGGTGCTATCATCACATCTAATTTACACACAAGAAAATTGGGTAAGCAGAGATTGGAGCCATTTGCAAAAGGTCACGTTGAAAAAAAAAAATCGCAGGCCAGGGTTCAATCCAAACTGCAGGTTCTTAACCAGCACACTGTGCAATTTCTGTACTCTAACAGCTGGGCAGCATTCCCACCAGAAAAATATACTCTCTTTTGCCATTCACACTGACGTGATTTGGGGGGGTCATTCTTCTGCAGAGTGAGACCAGGGTTCCTCAACATGTGTGCCCCCCTCTAGCAGCCCCCCTCGAGCCAGGGTCCGCCCTACTTACTGACTGGCTGGTGCTCCCTGGGTGTGACACAGCGATCATCAGTGGCAAAGCAGCCGGGGAGGGGGAGGACAGGCTGCGGGGGGGTGGGCAAGAGTGAAGGCTGGCTGCCTCGGCTGGTAGAGGCCGACGGGGACAGCTGTGGGCAGCTGCGACAGCAGTTCCCACCTCAGAGACGGAGAACAACGCAGGCAAGGGACCACAACACAGCGCAGACACAGCATGTGAGCAGACACAATGACATGAAACAGCACTTGAAGCCAAATGCATATGAAACCCAGTCCAAGACAACAAGGGGGTTCTGAAGCCAAAGTACAGCCCTAACCATGTTCTTGTCAAAAAAACAAAAATGCACGGGCTTTCAACAATGGACGACTGCTCTGTCTTGATTTTCTAATTAAAAATGGTCATTCGCCCTTCCTTCCTCAGCCTCCAACAGCACCAGACCACCTCGGTTCCAATCCTGAGGCTTCCTGAAGTAAAGACGCAACAGCACTGTGAACCGTCCGGCCCCATGTTATTTTCATGGGACTTAACCATGACTGGCTCATGTGTCATGTTACAGAGCTTCCGGTTAAAGTGAGCAAATAAATAATAAACAAATTTAAATTAAAAAATGGAAGAGGAGTGACGACACTAGACATCCTCCCCCTGAACGAACTGTGAGCAGAAAAAAGGTTTCCAGCAGCGTGTTATGAAATACTGGCCCACGCATGCATACGCAAACACATGTGGTCCCTGAGCCTTAGGCTCTCTACTTAGTAGGGAATTTCCAAAGAGTGCTGGTTTCTTTGACAGGCTGGAAGGAATGCAACAACACAGATCTGTCTCCAAACAAGAAAACCCCAGCTGGAGGCCAGGAATGGAACAATCCTTCCAGGGGTTCCAACTCCAAAGAACCAACTGCCATATCTGGGTCAATTTCTCTGGCAGCAAAAACCACAGGATGCACGGCAAGTGAGAAGATGAAAGACTGTTGCATTGGGATTGGTCAACCGATGGCTGAAAAGACACACTCAGGACCGAGGTAAGAGAATATGGTGGCTCAAAGCCTGGAGGCTCTGGAATGAGGCCCCAGTTCACCCCCTCCAGCAGCTACCCTGTGAACGTGAGGAGGCCATAATCAATCAGCACAGTGAGGGCTCGGTTTGGCTAACTACCAACGCCACTGCCATCTCTGTGACCAAACCAAGAGTGAGCTTCGGCTGGTCAGAGGGCAAAAGGTGACCTAAGCCTAGGGGCTCCAAGTACAGGTCATCAAAACAAATGGAATTTCGTATCTACACTTCGGAGAGAAGAAATGATCCTTTGGTTTGTGGCCATGGCCAAATCTTTAAGCCCACAAATGCATCACAAGAGTAGAAAATGTCCACAGTAAAACAGAAACTTTTCACTATTTTTTCTAGACAAACAAAACTGTGAGCTATTTTGCATTCTTTATAGTTTCTTATTCTTCTTCTTTTTTTTTTTTTTTAAGTCTCTGCTAGCACAGCCATTAAAGACAATCTCTAAAAGTCTTTGTTGAGCATCAGAATGAGACAGCTGGGATACTGGCATGAGGAAATGTTCAATCTTGTCATTTTGCAAAAGGAATTCCTATTCATAATTAATGAGGCTTTTGTCCATGCCAGAAAGAAAATCTAAAGGCTCAACTATGCTTAAGTCAATTCTACCCAAGCCAACTGCTATACAATTTTATAAATTATAGAGCAACAGGGAAGAACAAGATTTGAGAAGTGAGCATAAAGAAAAAGACCAACATACTTTAAGGAAGAAACTGGCTTAAAGATATTAATTTCTGAAAGGATGGCTCCAATTTTTTTCTCCTCCATAAAAGAAACAGTAATTGAAAATTTTAACATCCTAAGAAAAAGCAGGTACTTGACCAACACTGCATCAGTCTGAAAGAGTCAATAAGACTATGTTTCTGAGTGTGTCAGTCAGATGCTGCCAGGTACAGCACCAGGACCACCATTATTAACCCAAAACATCAACTAAAAATCACCAAGATGGGCGGATGAACCACAAAAGTAGCTTTGGTTCCAGAGGCACATCTACACAGATGGCGGACAAGTAGAAAACTCTTAAATAAATACTAAGGAAACAACTCAAAGAAATTCCCTTAAAGATAACTTTTCTCATTATGTGGCTATTGAAGAAATATACAAAGACAAACCAGTGTTAAAGGAAAAGCTCATTTCATTCACTAATCAAAGTTTTATTCAGCAACAACCATGGTGGAAGCTAAGGGTATAACGATGAAAAAAATACAAAACACTGGCAGGATAACTGCCAGACGCTCGCTGAAGTAGTGGACAAGAGGAAGAGGGATTACCTGCTTAATGTGTACGGGGTTTTGGGTTTTTTGTGATAAAATATACCTAATACAAAATTTAGCATCATAGTCATCTCTTTAAGATTTTATTTTCTTTTAGAGCTTTTTGGGTTCATAGCAAAATGGAGGAAAAGGGATAGATCTCCGATATATGCTCTTACCATGACAAATGCACAGCCTCCCGTTATCAACACCCCCCACCAGAATGGTACAGGTGTTATCCCCGATGAACTGACTCTGGTCCGGCATCATCACCCGAAGCGCACAGTTCGATGAGGATGCGTCCTTGGTGTTGCATGGTCATGTAGCCATCAGTACGGCATGACACAGAGTATTTTTTACTGACCTAAGAATCCTGTGCGTTATCACCATTTTTTAAAAAGATTTTATTTATTTGAGAGAAAGAAAGAGACAGAGCGCACAAGCAGGGGAAGCACCAGAGGGAGAAGGAGAAGCAGACCCCTCTGCTGAGCAGGGAGCCCGATGTGGGGCTCGATCCCAGAACCTGGAGAGCATGACCTGAGCCGAAGGCAGATGCTTAACAGATGGAGCCACCCAGACACCCCAACACTATAACCATTTTTAAGTGTAGAGTTCCATGGCGTTCCAGTACATTCACTCTGTTGTACAACCCTCACCAACACCCATCTCCACAACTTCTCCCTCACCCTGGGTTCAGGTTTAATTTGAGGTGATCAAAATACTTCAGAACCAGACGGAGGTGACAGTTGTACAACACTGTGAATAATGAAATGCCACCGAACTATTTGCTTTCCAACAGTTTTATGTTATATGAACTTCATCTCAATTAAGGAAAACAAAAACAGGGCACACCAGAGGAGTGCTCACCGGTGTCATCAATGAAGGAGTCCTTGCCTTGAAGCAGCTCAGAAGTTTGAAAGGGAATGGTGATGGGCACCCAGGTTCTGGGCTCGGAGCAAAGCAGGGCAGCCTCTAACCTGCCTAAGGACCAAGAAAGGCTTTCCAGATGAGAAGGCGCCTGAGAGCAACCTTAGAGCATCAGCTAGGATCTGCGTGAGGGAAGGAAAGGAATATTCCAAGTGAAGGCCAAGGTGGGGAAGGTGAGATTCCCCAGCCTGGGGGCATGCAAAAGACAACTAAAAAAATCTCAAAATTCATTTTTCTAAGAATGGTAACCATGTTAGATGATGGGTTTGTTAATTAACTTAACTGGGGTCATCATTTCACAATGTCTAAGTATATGAAATCATGATATACATCTAAAAAAAAAATCACAACCTAAATATATAGTTATTTGTCAATCATACTTCAATAAAGCTTGAAAAAATAAAACATTAACAAAATAAAAATTCATTCAAGTTACCATTACAATACCCCAAATCTAGGAGCAATATAGTATTACAATTACATGTAATATTTATAATATGTAAATACTCATTTATAAACAAAAATATAAACCGTAGTAGTAATAAACAAAATAGTAACAGAGCCCAGAGAAGAAAGGGAAATCATAAAATGTCAGAAGTCTCTTGGAGGAAAATCAGGGACATAAAGAAATGAAGAGACATGGGCAGAGGTTGGAGACAGAGAGGTAGGAGACAAGGCAAACAATGGCGGAATGAGACATGAGCACTGGTGTCTAAGAAGCAGCCGAGGAACCCCCGGTCCGACGTGGGCAGGACCCCCAGAAATTATGTGACACAGCAGCACATGACCTTGTGTCATACCTGCTGGGCCCTTTCAGAGCCACAGTGTCAAGCGACTCCACAATCACCCTGACAGGCAGGGATGGCCAACCCGACTGTCCTCCAACAGACAACAAAGCTGACGTGTGTCCAATCGGACCAACCCACCAAGGCCACCCACCGCTGTGACCGGGCAGCACGGACCTCAAGCCAGCGTCCCAACCCAGGCTCTGCCTCGGCCAAGCTACCTCTCTGTGAAGGAAGCCAGCCCAGCGGGAACGAAAACCTCTGTCCATCTCCATCACTGTTCTTAGTCCACTGAATCTTTTAAAATACTATGTATATCTTCACACTGGAGAATGACCTTCTGCGGAAAAGGAGCAATATATTTTGGTAAGATTCGGCCTCTTCACAAAGTTTTATCCATGACTTGGCACAGTGGTCATTGCTCAAATGAAACCATTGCATGAAGTGTCAAACTTCTAAAATCGAAACACGGTTATAAATAACTTAAAACCCAGCTTAAAGGAACCAAGTTCCCCACAACTGAGTCAAGAAAAGGCACAGCCATGGTTCCACCAAACCGCCCTATGACAAGACCTGAAGGGTCTAATTCAGAGGTTCTCATCAGGACCATTTTAACTCCCGGGGACAATGGGCAACATCCAGAGACGTTTTCAGTTTTCACAACTGGGGGACAGACCAGGCATGCGGCCAGACGCCCCAAAATGCACAGTCTTCACCACCAAGAATTCTCCAGCCCAACATGTCAATAACACCGCAGTGAGGAAAGGCTGGTCTCAATCCCGAGAGGGTTCTGTATAGACAAATGATGCCTCAGGTGATAAGAACGTGGGACTGAGGGTCACACAAAGCAGATACACACTCCAAGCTCTGTGGCTTCAAAGTTATGTGACGTTTTAACCCAGTCCCTGCGAGTCATCAAGCTGGTTCCCCTTGTTTGCAAAATGGGGTTGCTACCACCTCAAGATAAAGCGGCTGGAGGACCAGCTGAGCACTTCAACGGGTGGAGGGCCCTCCGTGAACCCTCAAGGCCATGGCTGGCCTGTGATCCCCACCACTTGTGACAGGCAAAGGCTCTGGGGTGTCCCACTGCTTCTGAAGAACACCCACTCCCAGGACTTGCTTCGTACAAACACATTTGGAAAAACAAATATCAGAGGCATTAGTCGTTCATCTAAACAACGCTGGGACCCATCTTACTGTCCCTCAATCTCACGCCACAGGAGTCTGTTCATGGCAGTGGGAACCTGGGGCTGGGGACCTGTCACGTCCCGCACAGATGTGCTCTGGGCCCTTTTGTGGCCAGGGGCTGACGGACCACTGGGAGGTCAGTGGGTGTGTTCAGGTGGCTCATGAGTCCTTCTGGTTCTCGTACAAGCAACACGTCTTACACTTGGCTTTTTTAAACCGTATTATCCAAATGAAGGCTCGCTCTCATCATCACATCCACATTTCAACAAGCACAGATGGCAGCCACGTGCTCAACCGGCCAATCCAGGGCAAACGTTCTGGCGAGCTCTCCAGGCTCTCTGATCCGGTTCTCTGGGCAGGTTCTGAGACAGTGGGGTCAGGAAATGCAGGAAGGGGGTTGGGGTGGAGAACATACAAAAAGCTGGAGGTCTTTTGTCTGCTCTCAAGCCCTTCGGACAAATCAAACGGACTCAGCCAGAGTCAACAGGATAAAAGGCCGCGTCAGCCCGGTGTGCCCGTCATTCCCGAAGGAAGCCTACAGACCCCCAGCTCGAGCAGGAAAGGTTCCACTTTCACCACCTCCTCCAAAATGCTTCTATATTTTATCAGATACCTCTGGCCACCTTTGGGTGATTGTGCTGTTCTATGACCGACACATGAAAAGGGTGCATATTAAGGTCTCTTTCTGCCTTTGCAGAAACAGCATTTTTTAAAATTTGTAATCACTCAGTTTTTCCCCCTCCCTGGTTATTTTAAAGGGAGATGCAGCGGCATTGTATCGAACCATGAAATGCGCTCAAATGCAGCTCTAAAGGAAAGTGCCACCAGCCGCTGGATATCAGTTTCCATGGCAACCAGGGTCCCTGGGCCCTGGCACACACAGCAGGAAACGCTGCAGATTTCCACAGCAGTATCTTTTACTAGAAATAAGCGTCCCGTGGCAATCTTAAATGTTTGGGAATCAAAACACATATTGTGTGTGCGTGTGTACGTGTGCGCCATGTGTACGTGCACACACGTGTGGATGGAGATAGATTTGCAAAACTAAGACAAGGCAGACGAAAGATATACCTCGTTATTCTTGCAGATAAATATGCATAGGTATGGCAAATATAACAATATATTTTTGCTCCAAATTTAAGCAAAGCAGCCCCCCCCGTAGACACAGAGCTAAAAGAAAACAAAAGCATCTTCCATAGGAAAACGAAGGACCGAAATGAAGTGGGAAATGGCTTTCGAGAAACAGCTGACCAAAGATCCTGTAGAAAAGCAAATAAGCAAAGAAAAATCCTTACAAATAATTGACTGAGAGCACAGAAGAGATTTTTTTTTTTTTCTTTTTCTCCACAGCTCATGCTATTTCTTACTTGAATTTCCACGGCATTAAACCAAGGGACGATGTGAACAAGCGGTTTACCACGCGGCTTTTGGGAGAAACCAGGGGAAAACGCGCTGCGCTAGCAGGACAATTCCCCGTGAGCCCCTTCAAGCTGAGTGGCCTCAGGCAAGCGACTTCACCCCCTAAAAATGAAAAGGTTCCCCAGACACTAGGTGGTCTATAAGAAAAACCCTGTACCATCTTAAAAATGAAAGACCACAAGGTTAGGTTAAAAACAGAAAACAAACAAACAACTCCAGATCATTCTCAATTTAGGGAACACATAGGTTTCTAAAAGCAGTACATAAAAACCAAATCTCTTTAAAATGTATCAGAAAGATTCACTGCCAGATTTTTGTGAGAGAAGAATATCCTTTTGAATGGTCTGTATTCTCAGAGCTTTGTCTCAACATCCTATTTTTTTTCCCCTCCAGCTGAGCACACGTGTACGTTCAAGTGATAATAGGAGTTCAGAGACTTCCTGTCTCCCCAAGTTTTAGGCCGCGGGTTTATCAGCGGAAGTGGAGAAGAGGCGCTTGCAATCAGGCAGAATAGGCTCATCGTAGAAAAACACTAGTTTTGACAACTTCAAGTGTCTTCAAGTTCACATTTACATTCCAAACAGTTATTCTTATCTGAGGTGGGCAGACGAGACCAAGTTCACAACTCTACGGCAAATGATCTTTCACAAGAAAACATCATTTTAGAGCAAAACAAAACAACCTTGCCGCATCTGTAGGAACTAAAATAACTGCATCCTCCCATGAACACTAATCCGTATTTCACCAAAGGAACACCACCACGGTTGTGTGCAACAGGAGGATGGGGCGGAGTATTAGTTATTAAGCCAAAACGAAGAGCAAAAGGGAAAGAATTAGGATGGAGAAGAGGGAGGGAGAAGGGGGGGGATCTTCATGGCTGGTGTACAAAATGCAGACAGCCCAGCTAGCGGGAAGGATGGAACTGCTGAGCAAACCACTTCATTATGTAAACTGCCTAACGACACAAATAAGGATGCTGCACACATCGACCCGGTCACCCATGAAAACACACATCCTCTCCATGCCCGGACCTTCCACCCCAGCACCACCATCGCCGCTGTGTCATTCCCCAGCATTTATTACGGCGGCTGAGGTTAGACAGAAAACAGCACATATCACCTTCAGGCATCATCTGGGAAAATACACAGGGGCCAAACTGGGTGATGCCACGGAACTGAGCATGAACAGATGCTCCTCTCGGATTAGCGGCAGGACAGGCCTTAGCAGGGTGCGCGGGCTCCACCGTGCAGCTCAGACACCCCAGCTCTCCCTGTTACGGGATTTCAGGATTCTGGGGACAGCCTGCTCCAGACAGCCAGGACGTGCTTACATTCAAGTGGGACTCACATTAGTGCCTTTCAGCCCAACGCACAATAACCGCTGGAAGTGTTGTTTCGGGAAGATAGTGAGAAGTCACACAGCGCACAGGCGGGCACTGGCTAAGCACCGTGAAGGTGGTTCGTCTTTGGCACCTGTTGCTATCCAACCAAACGTCAATAAGAAAAGGCCACTACTTGTAAGGGGGGGGAACAGTACTGCTGGTCAAGCATGAGTTTTAACAGTAAGAAAAGATCAATGGGGGGGCGCCTGGGTGGCTCGGTGGGTTAAGCCTCTGCGTTCGGCTCAGGTCATGATCTCAGGGTCCTGGGATCGAGCCCCGCATCGGGCTCTCTGCTCAGTGGGGAGCCTGCTTCCCCCTCTCTCTCTGCCTACTTCTCTGCCTACTTGTGATCTCTGTCAAATAAATAAATAAAATCTTTAAAAATAATAACAATAATAAAAAGAAAAGATCAATGGGATCAGAAAGAAGGGATTTCATTGTATCACCAGTAATGCCCCCGTTCATGATCCCAATCTCCTGGAATATACAAATTTGCCCACCAAAATAATCGCATATATTAGCACTGACTTCTGCATTCCTACAACCAAAAAATGAGGGGGTGGCGGTAAGATTTGTTTTTTAAAATTTATAAAATAAAGATACCTAATAAGTATATCATTCCTTTATTTCTTGCTGTTACCTACAGTGTGATTTGTAAAAGAAAAGAAGTTTAAAGTACACAGGCCTCCTTACTATGCTAGACTCAACACCAAGTCTGAATTTTATAACAAGCAAACCAAAAAATAGTAAGTTTAAAAAATGTTAAATGGTAAGACAAACTTCATATTCAAAGGACCACTTTTATTTTATTTTTTTAAAGATTTATTTGAGAGACAGAGAGAAAGATTGCAGGCACATGAGCAGGGAGTGGGCAGAGGGAGAGAGAGAATCCTCAGGCTCCCCTTGGAGTGCAGGGCCTGATATGGGGCTCAATCCCAGGACCCTGAGATCAAAATCGAAACCAAATCGAGACCAAATCTCAAGACTCTGAGACCAAATGGAAACCAAAATCAAGTCGGACACTGAACCAATTGAGCCACCCAAGCACCCCCATTGGGTCTTTTTTTTTTTTTAAAGATTTCTTCATGTATCTGAGAGAGAGAAAGAGGAAGCATGAATGAGAAAAGGGGGAGAAGGAGAGAATCCTCAAGCAGACACCCCACAGAGCACAGAGTCTGACACAGGGCTGGATCCCAGGACACTGAGATCATGACCTGTGAAATCAAGAGTCAGATGTTTAAATGACTGTGCATCACCCTCTCCTCCATAGGGGCAATTTTTTAAAAGTTATTTTATCCCAAGCAGAATGTGTAGGATTAAATGTATTGTGGTAATAGGTTAAAATGACTCAAGGTCTATCAGAGTGGAAAAGCATCAAAAAGTGAAACCCACAAGCAGGATATGCATCCATGAATCCACTTAAAAAGGCATTATATTTTTTATGTCACCCCTTTGTAGGTCAAAGACAACTCCAAAATCTTTCTAGGAGATGGAGAATTTATATCCTGAAGCAATTTAAATAATAGGCACACACATTTTAGCCAGGGTAAATATTATTATAAAAAGCAACAACTTACAACTTTTTTTAATTTGGACTTCATGTAAGATTGAGACTATGACAGGTATTAAAATACAAAAATAGATGGATATGTACTTCTAGACACGTAGTACACATTTCAGCATGGAGTGGCTTGAGAAGCTGATGGAAATTCCTAAAGCTACTATTCCAGATTGTGGCCCAAAAGCCCTCAGCAAAGTTGTAAGTTACATATAATTAAAATTAATTAAAATGTAAAAAATTAGGAATTCAGCCCCTCAGTTACGCTAGCCCCATTTCAAGTGCTCAAAAACCACATGTAGCGAATAACTACCCTATTGGGCAGTGAAACCACAGACCATTTCCAGAATTTCACAGAACGGCCTGGCCCAGACTGAAAGCTCCACAGGGCCAGGACGCCACAGCAGGCATACACGGCACCTGTCAAGTCCTGGCACTGGGCCTGCAATTAAAGGGAAAACAAACAAAAAAGAAATGCCAGAAAAAAGGTGACTTTGTCTTTGCCCGGTCAATTTCCTACTTGAAACAAATACAAACGTTCTTATTCTGCATAGCTCTGTTCTTACTCCCCACATCCGCCAACATCAAACCAGTGAGACTCTTCAAAACGTAACTAACAGTGGGGCACAGTTAGCTTAGAGCTTCCTCAGCACAATTCACCAGAATCGAAATCAAGAAGGCAAGTTCAAAACCCTGCAAATGAAAAGCACTGGAGAGTTTCTAGGTCAGCATTACCTAGGCTCATGTTTAAAACTATGAGAAAATACAGCTGCTGGTCCATCCATCCTGAAAGCTATGAAGGGTTTCACTTTAGGAAAAAATTTTAATACATCAGGAACTGTTTCCTGGGCACCTAACATGTGCCAGGCTCTGGGAAATCAGAGGTCAGGTGCCCCTATGATGGTTACATACAGTCTCTAAGCAAAATTCACCCCTGCCAGGTTTCCATAAAGCTCCTTCTCCGGGCTCCAGAAGATGCTTTCTGCTAGACTCCATTTTCTCCTATTATCTGGTAAATCCTCAGAATAAGAACGTCAGAAAAATGAAATACATGATCCTTGAAGTTTTCCAAACAAGCTAACTCTTAAAGAAAAATCACAACGGAGCTTGTTTCCCAAAGACTTTTAAGTTCTCTCTTTTCCTAAAGGCAATAAATTCCCAAAGACAATAACCAAAAATAACCATTCACATAATCTACCACCGTATCTAGAGATGAGCAGGCTGGAGGTTGAGACCTTTTTATTTTGAATCGGTGAATAAATTTGTCGACATTCCTTTCATGTCCATAGTCAAAGAATATTCAGTTCCAGGCCTGTGAGAAGGGCCTTATTTATGATTTTTTAAAAATAATTATTTTTCCCCCAGTTTGTGGCTGAGGAGATTCCTAGGTAGAAATCACAAGGCTCTGATTACATGAAACAGTCTGACTTGAACACACACCAAAGTCAAGCCAGAAGTTAAGGGCCAGTGAAATCTCAATCCACCTAGTTAAACTAAAACTCGGGGGCAAACAAAACCGGTTGAGCTGCCTCTTCCAATAGCTTCCGAGCATCTCGTCCCCTAGAAGGGAAGGTTTCCTCTCTTCCCTGGGCCCAGCCACTCCCCCACCCGCCCCTTCCTGTGACTGCATCATGAAATTGCTGGGCCCTCTTCAGCTATAAGAAATATGAAGTCACACACTCCACACCAGACTGGACCTCGGGGTGGGGCGGGGGGTCGCCCGAATGTGAATTCTGAACCACATGGAATCTGACCAAGATCCAATCCCACCAGCTTCCCGCCCCCGGGAATGACAGCCTTCTTCACCCAGATCCACTGAGGCCCGTGCGAGCGTGCTCACTGCTGTACGTGCTCAGTCATTCATTCATCAAACACTGTCTGCACTTTGCCAAATGCCGGAGAGCCACTGAGCATCTAGGTGCCCAGGCTCCTCAGAGAGGCCTGTCCTGGAGGGGCCTGCATCCTAGTATGGAGCCGGGGATGACACAGTGAGCCACATGCTTGCACCGTGCTGCGGAGGCCCTGAGACCTGAAGTCTCCCCCTGCTTTGGTGATCATTGGTATCATCCGTGACACGACTGCAAACCTGGCTCTTGGGGAAACAAGGAGCAAATCCTCGAGCATCTAAAGGAGGCGGACAGGGGGTGGAGGGAGAAGGACATTCCAGGTCTGGAAGGCACCCACGAGCGAGCAGATGAGGATCAAAGGATTTAAGGGCTTCAGGGAGCCAGGAGCGTCTCTCTGTGGGTGGGAGTGCCAGCCCCTGGCAGAGATGTCGCTGGACAGGTGGCTTATGGCAAGAGGCCCAAACCTCGCTGGGGAGAAATCTCTCCCGAGGAACTTAAAAAAATCTGAGATTCCCAGGTCCTACCCACACACATCTGACTCCACAGATACAAGGCAGGGCCCTGAAATCTGTATTTTTTTTTTTTTTTAAAGATTTTCTTTACTTGAAAGAGAGAGCAGTGTGAGCGAGAGAGAGAGAGAGAGAGAGAGAGAGAGAGCACTTGCAGAATGGAGAGCCTGCTCCTGGCGGGGCAGAGGGAGAAGCAGGCTCCCCGCTGAGCAGGGAGCCCCATGTGGGCTCAATCCCAGGACCCTGGGATCACGACCTGAGCGGAAGGCAGAGGCTTCAATGACTGAGTCACCCAGGCACCCCTGAAATCCGTATTTTAAAATCAACTTCTTGAGTGATTATGACCTACACAGTCCTCCTCAACGTTCCAGCTTCTACCAGCCCTCCTCAAAGGCACACTGCAGGTCTGAGGGGGCCTTGACTTTTCTCTTCGTACCCTCCCTCTCTCCATTATCCTATGCTTCACATTGCTTCCTCCACTTCCTCTGTCTCCAGGGCAAAAATTGGAAAGTCTAAAGATAACCTAGGGGAGAGAATTTGGACGTCCATCTTCATTCATATTTTATGGACTTAATAGGGCCAAATGAGATTTTTCAAATCAGAGAATATTAGAGCTGAGAAAGGTTCCTTGTGATCATCTAGGACTCTGTGTCCTGGGAACACCCCCTTTTAGAGGTGGGGAAATTAAAGCCCAGAAAAGTGAGCCCAGAAAAGACTCGACCCCTCCTTACCGAGGTTTTGCTTTTCTGCTGTGTCAGTTAAACCCCCAGTCAGTTGTGGTCTGGAATCAGCTGACCCTCCTTCTGACAAACCGTCAGGAGGTCGGTTCAACAGGAGCCCAGCACTGGGTCACAGCACCTTCGTCACTCCCCTCACTTCAGCTCACCTCGTAGGCATTTATCATCATCTCTCATCATCACGAGAAGTATGGGACAACTTGTTCTGAGAAACAGAAAGGCCGTATTCACATAATTTTTATTATAGGATAGTCTCATGACCGGTCTATTTTATTATTACTATTTGTTGTTAATCTCTGAGCCTAATTTATAAATTAAACTTAATAACAAATATATACATACAGAAAAAACAGAATGTACAGGGTTCAGGACAATCCCCAGTTTCAGGCGTCCACTGAGGGTCTTGGCTAGTACGCCCCTGGGATAAGGGGCGGGGGTCGGGAGGTTGGCTATGGTAATTTACTCAGGGCTGCCTAGTCGGCAAGACCAGAAGGCAAACCCAGGCATCACAGTTCCCAATCTGGGTTACTCCAAGGTGCTACCTAGATTCTTTTAATGCATTCGGGATCAAGTAACTTTAAAAGCAAACATAAGCTTATACTAAACCCAGGGAGCTCCTTACATAAGGAATTGTAACTTTATGGTTAAAATCTAGGCTCTGGGCCAGACTCCTTTTACCACTTACTGGCCATGCAATCTTGCTTTAGGTAAGTTCTCTTTACCCTGATTTCATCACCTAAAATGGAGATCACAAGCATGTATATTCACATCGTGAGAAGATATTCAGCATACGTGATGCTCTTAGAACACAGCCCAGCCAGCATTACTATTCAGTAGACGTTAGCTATCATGATTTCCAACACTGAAACCATGCCCACTTTTTTAAAGTGATGTACAAAAGCTTCTAAACATTAAAGATGATCTAGTCGGCTGGGGATCCATTTCCTTCCTTTATAAAATCTTAAACTCCTCACTCTGGGTTTGGTGTATCACTACTTAAACAACCCTGAGATGGTTTTTCAAAGCTATAAAGTAATTACACAGGCATACAGAGGCAGCCAGAAATGAAAGTCACACAGCATTATGCTTTTCAAAGGCCCTTGCTGACACAAGCAAACAACGCAGTGGCGCGAAGGGCCAGTGCTGACTAAGGCGGAGGGTTTCATCAGCTCAGTACCCAGTAGGCTACCTCAGTAGCCTTCCAGTGAAATAGGGAGCCAGGCCCAGTGTGCAAGGACACGCTCACAGGTGCAGGAACACTATTCCCCAAGAGGTGCCTCTGCTCAAGAGGGCCCTCTACCTCAACCTCCCTTGTCTTTTCTTTCTTTCTTTCCTTTCCTTTTCTTCCTTTCTCTCTCACGCTCTCTCTTTCTTTCTAAGTAACTCAGACAACTGCATACCAGTCAGTCCAAACATCTCTCAACTCCAATGATAGGTCATTTGCTGGTCCATCATGGACACGAAGAAGATGGGGACTCACTCCACAGTCTGGTATCCCATGCATAGCAATGCCCAGACACTAATTCTCTGCAGCTAGTAATATGGGAAAAGGTGTACTTTCATGCTAAATACAAACTGTATATTCATTCCAGAGTGCGCAGTCAACAGACTAGGACACTGTACTATGGATTATGGTGCTAATAAACTCTTAAGTTCCATTAGGCTTTAATTGTTCATCTAAATACACACATTATAATAGCAACTTAAATGCATTTGTATAACGAACAAAAGAGAGTTCTAACATATTTCCACATCCTATTGAACAAGTTAGATAATGACTACATTAATATTGCTCTTATAGTGAATAGCTTTAAAAAGTTTTTCCTAAATAAATTATATTAACAGCGAGTGCGAAACATTAGCTAAAAAGGACAAAGGAATTTCAGAGCTTTGGGAGGCAATATGGAACGCTAATATTTTGGAAACCAGAGACATGCTATCTTGAGATTCTGGAAGCCTGCCCAAAGGAGATGCACTTGAATTGCCTTCTATCACTTTGAGCAAGACGGACTCAAAAAATACACTCCAAAGCTCTAAACAAAACAAACAAAAACCAAAACAACAAAACTGGACTTTTATAGAGGGTAGATATCAAACTGCAAACCACAGAGTCACAGCCTTTAATGATCTTAAGTCCAAATATATTTGCCGCTGACCAAAACCGTTTGGAGCATTTTCTCCAGATTGCTTCCGTGGAGATGCACACACTATTAAAAACAGATTATATACAGATCTCCCAAAGGATGTATACCTGGGCATTAATTCCTGCATGGCTTGTAACAGCAAATAAATGGGAGATAGCCTGAATTTCCACCAACGACGGAATGCTGAAACTGTGCTGTATCCAGACAACGGAATTCCGTTTGAGCCCTAGAAAGAATGAGGCAGCTCCCTCCCCAGGCATGGACATGAGAAGTGTCACATACTGTGGAGTAAAAGCACAGGAACATATTACTTAGGGGCCCCCTCTAGATCATCCAGAAGTACTTTACTACATGTCCCATTCTACACACCATTCTGCAACCAGCTTTCTTCCTTTCAGAAAGAATGTTTGCATGTTTATACATGCAAAAAAAAAGTCCGCAAATGACACTCAACCTAATCCCTGCAAGGGGGCACAGGGAGGGGTGGATTTTACTTTACAGACTGTTATATGAAATTTTAAGCAAAAACGCATGGTCTAGGAGTGCCTGGGTGGCTCAGTGGGTTAAGCCTCTGCCTTCAGCTCAGGTCATGATCTCTGGGTCCTGGGATTGAGCCCCGCATCGGGCTCTCTGCTTCCCCCTCTCTCTGCCTGCCTCTCTGCCTACTTGTGATCTCTCGCTCGCTCTCTCTGTCAAATAAATAAATAAAATCTTTAAAACCAACAACAACAACAAAACCATGCATGGTCTAGGTTTTTTCATTTTTAAGTTAAAAATAACTTAATAAAAATCACTTCTGATGCTTGTTGACCCTACAAGAAGTGCCTTCGGGTTTCTCTCTTACCCCCTCTATAAAATACACCTTCTTTGTATCAACCATACCCTTTTTTAGGTCATGTGAGAATTCTCACACTCGAGAGAAAGTTCTTTTTCCCCCAGGGCATAGGGATTTCTAGAGATCGCAAAATGTAAAGTTATTCTGGCATCACTAAAAATGACCTGAAATCAAGTGGTTTAAAAATACATCGGAGCAGGGGTCTGTTCACTGCGACATCATTTGTCTTTTGTCAAATACTTCACCTCCAAGCTGCGACTCTACCACTGTCACCAGCACAGAGAGGCTATTCTGGTTTCTTTTCCCACAGATAGCTGCTCTGTTTGTCCTCCCTGGAGCCATGAGACCTGCAGGCCCTCCGGTTTCCCACCGAGAGCCACCCCAGGGAGCAGCCTCTGCAGAAACCCCTGTGCCTGCTGTAGGCAATTATGGGAACTCAGGGGATGCTGCCCTCCTCCACCCTTGAGGGTCCCATCAATAATTAAATATGAAAATATAAAAATCTTATTAAGAATCACAGAGTCTCAAAAATGCAATGCCGTGACCCTCGTCCTTTCAAACAGTGGAGCCATTCTTTGAAGGAAGACACGTTCTGAGGGCCCTTCTAGAAAGACCTCAATGTGACTGAGGGTCCGGTTCCAGAGACTGCTGAAGTAGAAGACAATATTTGAAAACAGACTCAAAAACACTGACAGTGGTGATCCTTGGCTTAAACGTTACAGAATCTTTAGAATATTCAAGTGAAAAGAGTACAGTGGACAATGTCGAGGATGTAAGAATTTTTTAAGGGATTAAGAAAAGATACAAGTTAAGACCCACAACAAGCTGACAAACCAGAACAAGTCCTTCCAACCACTGCTCTGGTATTTCCATCACATTCTCCTAGGGAACCTTTCAAAACACCGCTGGCATCTTGGAAGTAAGGGGAAATATTACCTCCCATGGGAGACCCTTGAATCCCTGAGCTGAGCTAATTGCTCACTTTTCTACACTCCCCCAGCACGCTGTTCTACTACTATTGCTATACTAAGCATATTACTTCTACCCCGAATTTCTCTATTTGCACATCTCCCCCCAGTTGCAAACCCTTCAGAACAAGAAGAATAAATAATATATTGATTTCTGTGGTCCCATAATAGTATCTAAAATACTAGCAGTTCTCAAGTTTCTGGAATGAAAGAGAAGTAGCCTCACGGCAAACTCATTTGAATATTTAGTAAGGCACCAGTGGTAAAGGGGTACCAACTGAACCCCACCAGAGGTATCCATCATGTGTTTCAGAGGAGCTAAACCCTCATGTGACTGACAGCAACCCCCCAACACTCACGCCCAACGCCCATGTTTTCTAATATTACCATGACAATGAACAGACAGAATACAAGCAGACCCAAAAAATAAGGCCAAAAAAAGAGGTAGGAGAGCGTCCCTGCCTGGGAATGAAAAGGAAAGCACCCCCTGCTTTGAACAGGGGTCTCCACATTAAGGGGGATGTTGTCTTTCTGACCATGGTGGTGGATACGGGAGCGGCATTTTCGTCTTTACACTTCTCCTGTGTTTTTATTATAGTCACTGAAACTATTAAAAAGTTGCGCAAGATTTCCCTTTGTTCGCTGATGTAATAAACCTACTTTTAAACACCCACTATGTCCTAGGCACGGTTTTGGGGGAGTCCCGACATAAATACGTCATAGTCTCAAGGGTTCTGCAGTCAAATGTGGGAGACACACACACAGATACAACAAAACAGGACGTGCCTTACACAAGCGATCCCTGCAGGAAAATGGTTTATCCGATCATTCTCACCCCTTCCCTCTCCACAAGGGAACAGAGAAAACCTTAGGACAACCCATGGGAGGAGGGAGGAACCGCAGCCAAGCGTCCAGTTCCAGCCCCTCCTACACAAACTGTGTCCCCTTTTCTCTATTTTTTCACTCTTCCTCTCACGGGCTTCGTTATCTGGAGGACTAATCTGCAACTTCGAATACGTGGACACCCCCAGCATTCTCTAGGAAGTTAGAACCATGAGTCAGCGCAGCTCTGGTAACTTCAGCTGTCGCTCCTCGTGAAGCCACCCAAGGGTAAGAGCCCACAGGCTGCCTTGGGCGGGCGCTGGAAGCCGTCCCTCCATCTGCTTACCACGTGTGTTGGTGGCCATGTCAGCCACTTTCTGAAAGGCGTCCAGGAAGGCAGCTGCTGCTACTACTGTGGTCCTAAAATGCAAACAGAGAACAAAAGCATGAGGAACGTCCCACACGAATTCACTGCGGCTACAGGGTTAACCCCTCTGCAGGGAAGGGCATGTGACCTTCCAGGAGAAACGACTCAGCAGGACATGGACAGGCACTGGCTTCACAGGGCCCCTCATCTGCTCAGGAGGCATTTCTCCTTCTCACATGAGCACGCTCTCCCAGAAACACCCAGCGCATTTGGTGCTGGTCAGTAGATGCTGGCAATCCTTCCCATCCTGGTCCACCTACGACGTAATTACCGGGCCAAATTTCACAAAGGAGGAAAGACAGGTGTTTCTGACCTAAAAGAAAAACGTCATTAAAAACCATAAACGGTACAGGTGAAATTGATTTTAGGGTAGGCAAACAGCATCTCTACGTGGACCGGGAGATGGAATCTTGGAGAGAGAGCATCTACTTCAACTAATTCATTTCAGAGATGGGAAAATGGAGACAAGCTCAGCATGACTTCCAAAATCACCAGCTCATCTCAGACCTGGAAAGGGGATAGGCTGGCAGGAAGCCCAGTCCTGTGCTCATCCTGCTGCAGGACAGATCCTTGCTATGTGACTTTTCCCCCTAAATCCCACTTATAATGAAACAGACTATTTTTTCAACCTTAGAATGCTATCTTCTGAATTCCTTGAGACAAGGGAGAAGTCACTACAGTCATTTGCTGTCCTAGAAATTATTTTGAGTTCTTCACATCCTCTGGAGCACTCTGTAGTCTACCGGTTCCCAGTGCTGTGATCCCAGGATGTCATCCAGTGAAGGGTAAGCCCCACTCCCCACCAGGGCCAGGGACAGCTAGAACGCACAAGCCAGCCCCACTCGGACTCCACAATCTGTGAAATGCGCTTCATTTCCAAGTTTTTCATGTATGAATCTAATCTTTGCTCAGCATACCTCAGAATGCAAAGCTGCTGAAGGGAAGAATATGAGAATAAAGATTAGAAAGAAAGGAGTTCAAGATGGAACTGAATAAAGGACCCTACACATCACGAACAGTGGCTTTGACACAGAAGGTTTTAGAAGGTGCAGGGAGTGGTCCCTAAGAAAACCTGGGTCACAGTCCCTTAGCGCCAAACTCCAGAATTGAGGCCTGGTATTTCCCAGTAGAGCAAGAAAATATTCTGCTCTAATTTAAAAAAAAAAAAAAGACATTCACAAAACAAAACCGGGGGGAAAAAAGCCCCTCAGAAGCATATTTTTCAAAGAGTTGACATCAAATGCAAGCCCTGAAAAAGTTAGCTTTATCAAACATCCTGGGATTTATAAATAGCTCATTCTGATTGACAATTAATGTCTGACACAGGGGCTGGATCGATTCTCGTTCAAGGCAATGTCGATCACCCGTGTACTACATGGGCTCCCCTGAAAACGAGGGCGGCGGTCAAGTGTGAAGAATTAGGAGCTTTTAACCGCCACCTCCCAATGAGTTCTGTTTCCTTGCGTGCCGCTGTCCTGAGACATCCCTGCTCTGGCGTCCCCGCAGCACGAGCAGTGATTCAGCGCCCCGCTCCCCCCAGCGGCTGCACGTCTCCTACAGTCCTCTCGCCCTTCCTTTACTACGGAAAACCAAACCACGCGCAGGAGGCTCCCAGCTGGGGACTCCTAGTTTGACAAAATAAAGAAATGGTCCCTGTCCGCAGGAGGCCTAAACGTTGTGGAAAAAAAAATAAAATGAAATAAAATGTTCTTTGTACCAAGGAGATAAGATGGCTTTAGGTTTTGGGGTGCGTGGGTGGCTCAGTCGGTTAAGCAGTGAACTCTTGGTTTCCGCTCAGCATGATCTCAGGGGTCCTGGGAGAGTCCAGTGTCAGGCTCTGTGCTCAGCAGGGAGTCTGCTTCAGGACTGATTCATTCTCTCTCTCTCTCTCTCTCTCTCTCTCTCTATCCCTCTGCTCCTCCCCCACAACCTCTTTCTAAAATAAATAAATCTTAAAAAAAAAAAAAAGATTGCTCTAAGTTTCATTGTAACTGATTAGCTGTGCTAAACAAATAATTACTTGAAGTTTTAGCTTCCTCTTTGGTAAAAGGGGAAGAGAGGATCCTCTCCTTGGCCAACCCTGAAAGGCTGCCAGATTGAATTAAATGAGGTCAGATAAGAAATGGGACAGGGTGGGGGCGCCTGGGTGGCTCAGAGGGTTAAGCCTCTGCCTTCGGCTCAGGTCATGATCTCAGGGTCTTGGGATCGATCCCCACATCTGGCTCTCTGCTCAGCGGGAAGCCTGCTTCCTCCTCTCTCTCTACCTGCCTCTCTGCCTACTTGTGATCTCGGTCTGTCAAATAAATAAATAAAATCTTTAAGAAAAAAAAAAAAAGAAAGAAAGAAAAGAAATGGGGCAGGGTGGTGGAGGAGGGGTACTCAACTGTCTTTCTGGTGTACTCCAGGAGGGCCCTCCTGTAGGATGGAGACTAACTGTTGGGAATAGATGCAAACAATAGCAGAGATGGGAGACTAAGCTGTAGCATGATAAGGTGAGGCTGGTGAAGGCCTGTGCGGGGCCTTGCATTCAGACAGAGGAGGTTGGCCCAGCAGAAAATCTTTAAAAAAGAAAAAAAAAAAAATAGGAACTTGTAAAGTCTGTACACGTTCTTAAGCACCAAGATGGTAAAGGATCTGACAAGGAGAGAAGGGGCTCTATGCCCCAGTCGACTGTACATCTGGAAGACCACTCACAGCTTGGGAAATCCTCAGTTCATGGGATAAAAATCCCAGGCACCTGCAAAGCTGGCAGAATGGAAGAGGAAAGATCCTTCCTTCGGGAGTTCTTCTCTCCTGCTCTACAGGGGAGTCATGGAATGTCCCGTCTTATGGCTGAAGCTCTGGGCAGTAACCCCTGACATCCATCGGCTAAGGACCGAGAGCGTCATGTCATCCATGTGGCTTTTTATCCTAGAAAACACCTACCTGCTTTGCCCTCTGGAAAACCGCCTCCATACATCCAAACCAACTGATGTCATCCCCCATTTCTCCATGAACAGGAGTCATGAAAATTATTGCATTTTAAATTGTCCCATCCCTCATGGGGCACCCACCAAGTGGGTAGCCCCCCACCCCACTAAAAGCACATAGCTGTAACAAGAAGACGCTGGTAAATGTTCTATTTCACATCAAATGATACAGGAGCAAGCCCAAGACAAGGCAATGATAAGAGCCCCTTAGAGCTGCTCAGCCCTAGATCTTGTTCTTTTTTAAGCAGCTTCATTGAGGCATAATTTGTATACCATAAGATTCACCCTTTTTGGGTGTGTGATTCAACAATTTTTTTTGGTAAGCTTAGAATTCTGCAACCACTACTACAAGCCAATTTTAGAACATTTCCATCACCCCCAAAAGATTTCTCCTGCCCATTTGTACTCAATCTCCTTTTTCTCCCCTAGTCCCAGGCAACCACTGATCCGTCTCTACAGATCTGTTTTCTAGATATTTCACACACACAGAATTACACAATAGTCAACAGTCAGCTGTAAACTCTTTATGAGGATAGGCAGTGAACAGAATGGACTATGCAGCCAGACCCAGGTTCAAATCCCTGCTCTGCCATTTACTAGCTGTACGCCATTAGCTTCTCTGTGCCTCAGTTTCCTCATCAACAAACTGAGGATACTAACTGTACTTAACCCCTTGGGGTCGTGAGATCTAATTAAGTTAACATATGGTCTGCACACAGTGAGCATTACATAAATGTTGCTCACTACTACCTTCCGATGATACCTCATTTGACTCAAAATTCCTGTGAAGAAGGCAGATCAGATGGGAGTTCGGCTTTACATAGGCGAGTCAGGGGTCAGGAAATAAGGCTAAGAAGTGGCAGTACTCAAATGAGAACCCACTAAGTGCTTCTGTATCTGTAATGCTTCCAAAATTAACCTCAATCTGCATCCTGGGGCTGTCCTTTTCCATCCTTTGTCTAAGGATGGCGCCATTTTTCTGGGGATGACAAGCTTCTCTACTTACCGAAGCTGGGACTGTAGCTTTCCTGCTTTGTTTATGAAATCTTCCCACACTGGATAGCTCCCCTACGACAAAACAAAGTCATCAATCAGTGAGGCGTGCTGTGACAGATATCTGATGAAGACAATAACAAAACACCCAATCGCAGTTACAGGGAACAATGTGTGTTCTCTCTTCCTCTGCAGCCTCGGGTATGGTGCCCAGACTGTACATAAATGCCCTGGCTCAGAAATGGGTTTAGAATGTGCTCAGGCCCTGTAATCTTGTAAATACTACAAATGCTAGTTGGAACAAGTTTGGCAGAATCTAACACATACACTGATAGATCACTTTTTCAGGAACAGATGGAGGGTCCAAATTCAAGATATGCAGAACATTTAATGCTCTGCCCGGAGGAACCACCTGACCTCGGCTGTGCCTTTTCCCACCCTCACCCCGGAGGAAACCAGAGTGACTGGAGCTCCTCCCCAGGACAGTGACCGTGGCCTCCGGGAAGCTTTACTTATAGATCAGAATCTCAAGTTGAGAAGTTACCTAAATGCAGCCCCCCAGCTAATGGTTTGCACCCAGCATCTACAGACAGCATGACAACATGTGGATCCCCGGCACACTCCAGCTCGCAGGGAACTCAACACCCTCCTGGGGAGACTCTATCTGCCACCTTGTCCTCTGTGTCCCTGCGGCACTGGCTTGAACCCTCTGGGGACCCTCAGGGTGACGCCCAACCCCATTTCCATGGGAAGTCTTTTGAAAGAACTCAGGAAAACCAGCACATTCATCCAGCTTTCCCTTCTTCCCCCACGTGCAGTCCATGTTCAACCCAGGACCGTGTTTCACATCCCTGCAGCGTCCTGGGGACACGGCAAGATTCTCTCTCCCTCGGCTTTCAAGCCCGGGACACAAGATACAAAGTCAGAACTGCAGGTGCTGTTCTGACGGCAGCAGAGCAGTGGGGTTGACACCTCCCTACACAGACGCGCTCGATGCATGTTAAGATCAAGGAGCCATGCAAGAGAGAACGCAAAGGAAACCCACAGAAGGAGAAGCCACGGCTAAAGACATAGAGTTTGGCACGGAATCGGTCACACAGATCTGAGACTCCACCCCCAGAGGGTGCCACCGGCAGGACCAAACGGGAAGTGCCTCGAATCCTAACGTGGGGGACAGAACACATGGCACCTCCCAGGCTGGCGGTTTAAGGAGAGGAGGGAGAAATTCTGATGAAGTTCAAATTTCACCTTTCGCTACAGAAGCCCGGCCGAAACAGGCTACAGCGGCAACTGAGCGAAAACCTAATGATTTCCTCTTCGTACTGGTATGAATGGTCTTAGCTTCTTAGCCTAGCGTACAGTTGCTCAACCTTGCCACTACGGACGTTTTGGGCCTGACAGTTCTTTTGCGGTGGGGGACTGTCCTGGGCACTGTACGGGGTTCGGGACCATCCCTGACCTTGGTTCACTAAAGTGCCAATAATAGGGGCGCATGGGTGGCTCAGCCGGTAAACGTCTGACTCTTGGCTTCAGCTCAGGTCAGGATCTCAGGGTCCTGGGATGGAGCCTCGAGTCAGGCCCTGCACTCAGTGGGAAGTCCGCTTGAGGATTCTCTCTCTACCCCTTCCCCTGCTTGCGTGCCCCAACTCTCTTCCTCTAAAAGAAGTAAATAAAGCTTAAACAACAACAACAAAGAACCACTCTTTTAAAGGGCTGCTTGAGCTCCGCGCTGGACTCCCTGCTCAGCTCAGAGTCTGCTTGTCCCTCCCCCACCCACCCCTTCCCCTCCTCACTCTGTGTGTGTCTCTCTCAAATACATAAAATCTTGAAAAAAATGAAATAAAATAAGGGGATGCCTGAGAAACTAATTTCTTTTGGTGAAGAAACAGTCATCTGTTGTTCAGCAATTTCTTCAGTATTACTGCACTTAAGTATCAATTCTCTTGTTCAATGAAAGCATAATTAAATATATTTTTGCTTTACATCTTATCAAAAAAGTGCCTCTCTGCATTTCTCTAGCTATCGAGTCTGTCTGAAAATATGCAGAGAGCTATCTGGAAAACTGTCCATCAAAGTTAAAATGGGCTATTTCTGGAAGCTAAGATTTGGACCAATGTGTTGCTTTCTTGTTTGTATTTTCCTATATGGCCATAGTTTTTTTGTTTTTTGTTGTATGTGTGTTTTCACTCAGGGTCACATATCACTTTTACAAAAACAATAGTCATTATATACATTTTTTTAATTTTAAGATCAACCTAGAGGTCCTGGCAATAAGAGCACCACGAAGTCACAAACCGCCCCAAGCCTAAAGTCTATCTCCCAGCTGCGGCTAGAGCACAGCCGTCAGCTCTGTGTCTGAGACCTGCCTGGTCTGACTCCAGGTCTCGGGATTTTTTTCCCCCAAGTGACAATTCGCTCCCATGGGGCACTAAGTGCACCGAGCCAGGCATCCTGCCTGACTGGCTCCTGGCAGAGGTCCCTTGGCGGCTGCACCTGAGCTCCGGACACCAGTACCCACGCACAGGTCTGGCCACCACACTGCTAAGCCACACAGCCTCCATCTCCTCTTCGTGCCCCAGTGGGCTGTTTCCACCCGAGGGCGTAACTTTAGTTTAACTTATGTTGAATGAATCCTTGACAGCCCTGGCTACCATTCCAGGCCCATCCAGACCTTGCGTGAAAGTCCAATTATAACACCTAATGTATTGGCCATTTTCTTATCAAGTATGAACACCCCTTCTACCTCTATATCCAAGTAGTTAAAGGGGCAAGGGCTAGGATCAGAGTTCTCTGGCTGGCCGTGAGAGATCTCTGCCCACACGGACATCAGCATCTTTTTTTTTTTTTTAAGATTTTATTTATTTATTTGACAGAGAGAGATCACAAGTAGACAGAGAGGCAGGAAGAGAGAGAGAGAGAGAGAGAGAGAGAGGGAAGCAGGCTCCCTGTCGAGCAGAGAGCCCGATGCAGGACTCGATCCCAGGACCCTGAGATCATGACCTGAGCCGAAGGCAGCGGCTTAACCCACTGAGCCACCCAGGCGCCCCAGACATCAGCATCTTAAGAGCACAAGAGTTCAACCAACCAATTACAGCTTCGCCTAGCCTTTTCTTCTCGTTCCAAGAAAGTAGGAGAAGCTTTTAGAAAAGCCTAAAATGTGTTCAGACATACCAACAACCAACTTGGAGCCAAAAGGTACCAGCATCACTCATCTACACAAAGGAGACCATGACCGCTGGGCCTTCCTTTCCCCGGCACCAACCGCTCCCCTAAGGGGCCCCCAGAGAAGGCCACTGAAATGATCCAGCATATTGAAGAAAAAGGTGAGACACACTCATTGAGAACACGCCAGAAAGACGACAGGTCTATGCAGGAAGCACACAGCCCTGATTTCCAGCCGTGGCTACGCCAGTCAAGTACTCGGGGAAGTCACTTCCCCTCCCAGGGCCTGCTCCTTCTGAAGACTAACAGTAAGAACTATTCCGTGACCATTACTGCACACGGTATCACTGAACTCTGAAAGAATGGCGGGAAGGAATAAGGGGATAAGTCATGACTTCTCAGGGTTGGTGTGAGGGACAATGGAGATCAGACACCAACGGTGCTTGGTGCAGGGCCGGGCCCTCTGTCAGTGTCCCACAAACATCGGACAGGACTGACCCAAGGGTTTGCAGGCCCCTGCAATCCCACTCAGGTGCTGGCACAGACGTTAAGGCCTCGAAGTCAGACTGTCCGTCCAGGCTGGAATTCTGCACACGTAGTCCTAAGTACAGAACCCGCTGCACCTGCCAACTAGTTAACCAGCTGGGTGTGGGGAGTCAGACTAGTCTGTGCCGCTCCTCCGCACACAGCGGGAGGAGTACTCAGACCGACATGAATGTGCCTGAAATCAACGGCTGGAAGCTCTGAAAAAAACGACTTATCTGCCCCCACCACTGGAAGCCTCATTTCAGTCTCTACCAAATTAGCAACAAAAAAGAGGGTCCCCTCTCCAGTCAAGGGGTGCAGCACACAGCTCTCCGCCCACGAACACCCACTCAACCAGAAGAAGGCTGCCAAAAGCAGCGCTTTCCTGATTTAATGATATTTGACAGTCTATCAAAGAGTGTCAGGCCCACCTGTTTTAGGGAATATATAATTTAATGGATTCTTTAAAAAAAAAAAATGAACTTCTAAGAACAGAAGACAAAACCTCCTTGTTGAGAATTTTTTTTTTAAGTGCGTAAATGTTATTAAAATTTAAAGGCAAGGTGATGTTGGATTGTTCTAGACCTAGGTTTTTTTTGTTTTTTTTTTTTTAAGTTTCTTTTAAGGTTAAAAAAAAAGTTTCTACCCACCTGAAAAGTAGCTTTACTACAAAAATTCAAAAGCCTGGAGGCAGCGAGAGAGGAGAAAGAAGAAACTTGAAGAGTTAAGAGTGACAGAGAAAAAAGCCTGGACTTTTTCTAGACTCAAAGACTGAGTCAAAGAGAATATACTCAAGTTTGACAAGAAATCTGCAAATCAAGATGCCGTATCCACTGAGAACCCTTTCAGAAAATGATTCTGACGCAGTCCTTAATTTTTCTGATCTGCATCGCCCACCAACGAGTCCCAGAAAGCTCTCCTGCGAGGCCACGGTTCTGACTGGGCTTGGTTCACGTCTGAGGAAATCCCCAGGAATGCGCTCCACATGGACCCCTTTGTGGGGTTCCCCAGAAACACATGAAGGTTTCACAACTTTCCAGACAGACCAAAATCAAAGAAAATAAGACTCCCACCAAGCACCCAGGCTCTGCCAAGTCCGAAGTCACAAGCAACGGGTACAGGACTCTCCTCTCCCTGGAACCCCATGACTGTCGTTGGAGCTGAGGGCAGGTTTTGAACCCCAAGCAATTTGTTGAAAACAGAACTTACACCACGCTGGATTCTGAGAGAAAGGAAAAGTCCCTTATTCCAAAAATGAGTTTATTTACAAACGTGGAAAGGACTTCCTTGGTCAAGTTGCAAGACGGTCCCCCATCCCACAGCAAGAGAGGTGGGACTTCCTGGAGGACGGGCTACAGCTCACACCTCTGCATCCACCAGGCAGGGTCCCCGCAATGCTCCCCACACCACACACACCACCGCTGATGGCTGCTCTCTCTTCTAACCTCCAGGGGGATTCAACAATCTGGAAAACTCCTACTCAGCCATTACCACCCATCTAGCTCTGACATCACCTCTTTCAAAGCATTCTCGAACACACACCCTTCCCTCATATCACGCAACTCATCGTCTGTGAGCCTGCGTCTCGCCCAAACACTGTGGGCTCGAGAACAGAGAAACCGAGGGAAGAAGGAAAAGCATTTCCAGTAAGAGCAACAGTTGGCCCAAAACGGAGAAGCAGAGAGGACGTTAAGTGGGCTCCCTCCAAGGGACACTGGAGTGGCAGCCTGACACTGGGGAAATGCAAGACACGGGCGGGGTGTACAAGAAGACCATGAGCAGCCTTCAAGGGCAAGGTCAGAGTTTAATCACAAACAAGACAGCAAAAGACCCAGCAGATGGTGAATGACATTCAACACCAAGCAACGAGTGCCTGGGTGACTCAGTCAGTTGAGCACCTGCCTTTGGCTCGGGTCAAGATCCCGGGGTCCTGGGATGGAACCCCACTCTGCTCAGTGGGGAGCGTGCTTCTCCTTCTCCCTCTGCCTGCCGCTCCCCTGCTTGTGCTCTCTCTCTGTCAAATAAATAAATAAAATCTTTAAAAAAAAAAAAATTCCCAAGCCACCCAGGTGACAAGAGAACCTAACCAACAGGTCACATACCTAACAGCAATCTGGTCCCTTCGGGAGGGGGTAGGTGGTGAAGTCTTTTTTTTTTACTTATAAGAAAAAAGACCCACCCCATCTCTGCCTGCTCCCCTAGAGGTTGGTGGCCAATTAAGCAAATATGCAAACTGGCTTCCCCACCCTCAAAGTTGAGCTCTGGGAACCGCCCCCCCCCCCAAGTCCCTCTCCTCTTCTCCCTCTCCTTCCTCGGCTCTCCCCACAGCCAGAAGGCTGGGCAGGCCGCTTGCCCAACACAAGGCGCAGGAGTCAGCCAGTGAGGCCATTCTGGCTTTGGGTTCTGTTTTGCTTTGTTTTATTCTGTATTAAACAGAGGCCCAGGATGGCATCCCACACACGGAGCAGAAGAATAAACTGTGTGTAACTCCTCAGCACGGCTGGTTAACGATGCCCCATAAATAATGCAGCAACTGCCTCTCCCAGCCCAGCCCTCAGTGGCAGTGGGACCTCAGGGGACAGCTGAGGGAACCAGACACCCACGGCAGGAACTCGGGGAAGCCGGGAGCCGTGGTCAGAGAAGGGGCAATGTGAGAGGAGCCAGGGCTGGAGAAGAGTGTCACAAGGAGGAAGACTTCGGCTTCGCTGAGAATAAACGAGGGACAGGCTCGAGGGAGTGGGGTTCCAGCTCAAAGGCTCTGCCCTGCCCAAAGGTCCCAGAGGGACGCAGGCTCACCAGTGGTCATGCTGCTGTGAACTCCAGTCCTGGGCACACGACTGGCTGCCTAACTTCCCAAGTCCCTCTTTGCACCCTGACGACATCACCGTCACCATCACCATCATTAAGCATCACCAGTTCCTAAAACAGTTGCTTGGTGCCAGCTGCCAGATCAGCAGGTCTCATGCTTCCACAGCCACGGCCACCCCCCTGGGGATCCCGCAGAAACGCAGCTTCCAATTCCCCTGGGCGGAGGCAGGGCCTGGCCATTCCAGGTCTCATCTAAGTGATGCTGAGGCTGCTGGCGCCCAGACCACAGTGGGGAGCATGCCCGGATACACGCGCCACTCCGTGCTCCCAACAACCCAACCAGGCAGGTGCTGCTGGTACTTCGCAGCCGAGGAATCGGAGGACCAGCTTTGTGGCCCACGGCCTACCCTGACTCTGGGAGGGACAAGCCATGGGATGAGGAGACCCAGCTGCCCCGCCCAGCCCCAGGACTGCAGAAGCTGCTCAGGGGGCATGCTGGGTCCTGCTCGGTCCAAGAAGGTACAAGGGCTCCCCGAACACACAGCACCCTCCCCCCACCGATTACAGCTACAAATGTTCCCAGGGGGAGCTAGAAATGGTTGTGATCCTCAACCACGTGAAAAAGAAACCCCAAGACACAAAACAAAGAAAAGCCCTTCATGTAGAAAAAGGTCTGGAAGGAAAGGACCAGAAATGTTCACAGGTGCTGTCACTAGTGGTGCGATTACGGGGAACTCGATCACATCCTCAGGTTTGCGACGGACACGGGACTGATCAACTTCCACCAGATGGAGCATCTCTGCCAGCTGCTGCTGTCACCACCCCAAGCCACCAGCCCCCCAACTCCCGCTGCAGATCTGCAGGTGCCTCCTCAGGGCAAGAACAAGAAGCACAGCCCCCAGCATCCCTCATCCGCCTCCTCTAGGTCACCCCTTGGTGTGGACTACGGGGAAATGAAAAAGCGAAGCTTCCAGAGGAAGCTTCTGACCTGAGCAGGCGTGCCCCCGGACCCCGTGTGCTTCTACAAGCATGAAGTAGGGAATCTGCAGCTCCCAGAATTGGGTGTGCAGGAGGATGGACGGGGCCCCTGAAGGCCTGTCACAGCTTTGTCCCCAAAGCCACCCTTCCCCGCCCCATCCTGTAAGAGGAAGGGCTCCCGAGAACCTCAGATGAAAGGCACCGGGTAAGCCCATCCATCATAAAAACCATTCCCGGGCTTTTATTCTCTGATTGGGGCTTGCCTAATCCACTAATTATCCCTGTCCATCAAGTGGATGACAGCCTTGGGGATAATCAATGGTTGCTTCCCATATGCCCACCCTCGCCCACTCACCCAAGCTCACCAGCAATAAATACGCCTATGAAAAGGAAGATTTAACCACAAAAGGTGCTCCCTCCACCCAACCTCCCCTCACAAACTGCTCCATTTGTAACCATAAGACCCTAATTAAGTCAAGGACATCAGGCGTCTTCTTCCTCCAGCGCTATGAGGTTCCAGGCCCACAATGCCTGTTTTCTGACACGTGGGTAGGTCATCACTTGAAATAGAAGAAGAACCAACCTGGCAACTGTACCCTCAAAGCAATATTGTTGTTGTTGTTGTTTACATTTTCTACCAAGAGGTCTTCCTTTGTCTGTCCTGAGCCTGCCAGCAAAAGAGCCACTGGCCACAGGGACTTAAATTTAAATTCACTACGATTAAATAAAACGCAAAATTCAGTTCCTCACGCAAGTGCTTGAGAGCCACTCGTGGCCTGTGGCTGTAACACTAGGCCGTGCGGGGGCACGACATGTCCCCTGCCGCAGAAGGGGCTACTGGGAGGCACCGGCGGCCAGGAACAGAGCTGCTCTGGGCACCCCGGCCTCATTCTGCCGCCACCACGAGGCTTCTGGTTCCACTGTTTCATGCCTGCAGAAACTGGTGAGTACATGCGCCATCATCTCTAGGAACATGGGATTCCACTCCTCTCCCTCTTCCCCAAATTCACCCTCCCCCTGCCCAAGTCTGTACTATGCCAGCAGTCACCGGGGGCCATCTAGGAGTCCAAGTGTACCTCCTGATCATCATTAAGAACCCCATCTCACATGTCCATAGACCTGGAGAGCATAAAGGGCTCTCAGGACAACCCTGCCAGGGCACTTGGCGGAACAGGAAACTGAATGCTTTTCCTTTTAATGTGGGAAACCAAAGCGTAGAAGTTAAGTAATCTGCCGCAGGTCAGAGAACGGTTTGCCCTCATACCTAGCTGGGATCGTGAAGGGCCCCTCAGTTTAACCAGTTCTTTTTAAAATGAAATTGCCCCTGGGGGTGCCTGGAGGGCTCAGCTGATTAAGCATCTGCCTTTGGCTCAGGTCATGATACCACATTCCGGGATTAGTCCCTTGCAGGGCTCCACACTCAGTAGGTAGTCTGCTTCTCCATCCAACCCTCCACCGCTCATGCTCTCTCTCTCCCAAATAAATAAATGGAATCTTTAAAAAATAAATAAAAAATAAAATGAAATTTCCCCCTAGGTTCTCCTAAGCTTCCTTATTCTCCATAACTGGACACTTGGGGACTCCATATCCAATCACTCTTACAGGGGCCGGCTGCTCTCATCCAAGTGCAAGTAAGAGATGTCTGTGTACGAGTAAGCCCCCGCCCCAGAATAATAAATGCAGATCTACCCCCTCAAACTTTCTCCCACTATGGGGAGTCCAAAGCTCCTGTTTCATTTGCTTATTCCCATGTATAGATGTCCACATGAGATAATGAACGGAATCCGTGATGACCTTCACACCCCATAAACAGGTCAAGGATTGTTACCACTATTTGATGCTTGCACACTTGTATTCACCCACTTCTCCTCCCTGGAAATACCCTCTCCGACTTGTCTCCACCCAACCCCAAAACGGATTCTTGCAGTCTGTCAAGTCCGCCCTGGGGAGCAATGGCCTGGCCATGCTGTGCACACCTGATGTGCTCTGCTTCCACTAAACAGTACCCCCCACAATCCCCGGGCCCCGCCCCAGGCTGCTAGGACAGGACAGCCCTGATGCATGGCCAGACTCCACAGTCTGAAAGGACCTGTGTGATGTCAGGGTCAAGAGCATGGCGCTCAAGTCAGACTGCCCGACTTCACATCTACCCTCCAGACGACCTAGGTGACTTAGCCACCCACAACTGCCCTGTCTTCATGGGTAAAGGACGCCTGAGCTAGTCCCCACCTCCAAGGACAGTAATGAGGGTAAAGGAAAGAGTGCAGGCCCTTAGAAGGGTGACCGGCACTTAGGACTAAATAAATCCCAGCGACTGCTATTTTCAGGAGTTGATCTATGATGCCAGTCACCCTACCTGGGTCATTTATGAGCGCCCACAATGCACGGCCGGAGAGGGGTAGAGGCCATACAGAGATGAGGAGCCAAAGCAATGAGGAGCTCAGGCTAGAACAAGGCCGTATTAGCCACCAATCGGAGGGCACCACACTCCAAATACAAAGTCCTCGGAGGTGCAGCTGGAGTAAGCTTTGAGGGGGAGGGCGTGGATGCCTCATCTAGGTCTTTAAGGACAAAGGGGCGTTTTCCTGGCAAAGATAAAGGAAATAAAGAAGGGAGACCTTAAAAGAAATAATTAGCAAAGAAAGGGAATACAGAAGATCATGCTGCATTTAGGCATGGGAGTCATTTTGGGGTTTATTTTAGGGGCACGAGAGAGGGGACCAGGAAGATCCTTCCTACTTACCTCATGAGCTGCAAAGTATGCCCTTGGTGGCCCAAGAACCCCTCCCACTTCCCCCTGCTCCTGGTATACTCACAACCCACCGAAGACGCACTAGGAACGTCTGCTAGAACTACAGACGCCTGAGCCTCACCCCAGAGCTACACAATCAAAATCTCTGGGGTGGGGGGCCCAGACACCCGCACTGAACACACACCCCCAGGGGACAGTCATACTTTCTTGCTAAAATCACACACAACAAGATTTGAAAATCCACACACCGGGGCGCCTGGGTGACTCAGTGGGTTAAGTGTCTGCCTTTGGCTCAGGTCATGATCCCAGGTCTTGGGATCCAGCCCCACAGTGGGCTCCCTGCTGAGCAGGGAGTCTGCTTCTCCCGCCCTGCGCTCGTCCCCTCTTTCTCTCTCTCAAATAAACAAAATTAAAAAAAAAAAAAAAATGAACATCACCATACCAAGTAAGACATCTCGTCCCTCTGAGGCCCAGCAAGCTATGGCCTAGCAATTTCTGCCCTGATATGCAAGTCTAGCTCCTTGACACGAACCCCGGGTGATGAGCATGTGGGAGGACGAACGGACACGGGCTTTTTGAACAGCGACGTGTGTGAAATGCCTGGAAAAGTCTGTACCTTTGACCCAGGAGAAAGCCTTCAGGGGAAACTGTCGATGCGGATCAGTGTCTAGCTATAAGGATATACTCACTGCCATGTTGCTTCAAATTAGTGAAAAACAGGACACAGCCTAAACATGACATCAGCTGGGAACATATGGAACCAGTGCCCACCTGAAGGCCTCGCACATGCTCCGCCCTGGCCTGGAACATTCTTTCTCGGATATGCACATATGCACATACTTCCCAACGCATTGCTCAAGGGTCACCTGCTCTGGGAGGCCTTCCCTAGCCACGGTTTTTCTTTTCTTTTTTTTTTTTTTTTTTAAAGATTTTTATTTATTCATTTGATAGACAGAGATCACATGTAGGCAGAGAGGCAGGCAGAGAGAGAGGGGGAAGCAGGCTCCCTGCAGAGCAGAGCCCGATGTGGGGCTTGATCCCAAGACCCTGGGATCATGACCTGAGCTGAAGGCAGAGGCTTAACCCACTGAGCCACCCAGGTGCCCCTACCCATGGTTTTTCAAAACAACAACACTGCCCCTGCTCTGTTTTTCCCCACTGCACATAATCCTCCTAATACACAGAAGAACCGACTTAGTCTGTCCCCCACTGCCCTAGAATGTAAGCTCCAAGGGGGTAGGGACTATGTCCATTTTGTTTACTGCTCTACCCCCAGCGCTTAACACAGAACCTGGCATAGGGTCGGTCCTCAAATACAGGTCAACGGAATAAATGAATTACACATACCAAACAACGGGACATCACACAACATTAAAACTGACACGGCTTGTAACTGCATACACGGGAAGGCAACGTAAATGAAAAGCTAAGTGAAAAAATAAATTTCTGGCACAGCGTGAGCCGCATGAACCTTTGTCTAAAATATGTGTACATAACCCACCTTGTCATCAAACGGTTATGGTTGAGTTTTATTTTTTACTTAATTGAAATTTCTTAGTTTTGCTTCCACTAACTTTATACAGCTTGCATAATCTTTGAGAAGTAATCCCTCATGAAATGTTCGCAAAACACTTGGCTAATTTTTTTTTTTTTTTTTTTTTTTAGGAATAAGCTTCCTCCTTAGTGACTTAATTAGGGTGTCCCTAATTAAGGCCAGCACAACATCAAAGAGGCCAGGTCCAGGGGACCCTTGCTTCTGGTCTACTCCTGGTTGCAAGGCGACCTCAGTCCCTCCAGCAGCAGCCTGCAGAGCTTCTGAGTGCCGGGATGCCAAAGGCTTGGCCACCAGCTCACTCCTCCTGGCTCTGCTCCCCGCTACTTGCTTCCTATTGGGGTGCCTCATCCAATTATTCAGGCCCGAGATCACATCCTGCTGGAGAGCTGGCTTTGAAGGTTCAGTAAACAATCACTTCAAAACAAAGAGCGACCATTAAACCAAACTCAAAGACTTCCTTAATGACTCCGTGCTCAGCTGCAGGAGCCCCGCGCACAAGCAAGCCAGGCCTCAGAAGTGAAACTGAGGTCTCCCTGGAAACTAATCTCAAGCATTTCCAGCCTCCTGCTGCAAATAAACCCCCTTCCTGTTTTGCGCTCAGCCATGTGGGGCGCAGAGCCCGTTACTGGGGCGACCCTGATGGAGGGGGTTTCTTCGGCAAAACAAACAAGTGTCTCCTGTTTGTCACACCCCTCGCACTCACACCCTGCCTGCTCCCCACCTACTCCCCTCTGCTGACAAATTAGAGGCACCCGTGGGGGGAGTCAACCACCCAACAGCACCTTGTCGGCTGAGCCTAACTCTGCTTTAAAGAGAGAGAAGCTCCTGGAGCTTGTAAGAGGTTCAGAGGAGAGCCTCGATGGTTAGGCTTTATCTGGTGCATCCTGAGTCCTAAAGGTACAGATAGAACAATCCTCAAAGAGATCGATGAAACACACCCATTACAGAATCGGAAAAGAGACAGCCCACCACGGCGAGTGAGCCCAGACCCCAGGGCCAGACCGCCGGGGTTCAAATCCCAGCCTTCCCTCTCAGGAGCTGTATGATGTGGGCAAATGGCTTCCCCTCTCTGAACCTCAGTTTCCCCATCTGTAAAGTGGGAATTATAGCAGCAACCACTGGGTTGTTGGGAAAAGTTAACAGTCTACTGGTAAGACACTAGAATAATGCCTGGTTGTGCTTAGGAAACAGGGAAAGTAAAATGCAGGTCTAGTTTGGGTGTCACTCGTACCGAAGCCTCCCCTGACTGTGTCCTCCCATTCCCACGGTGACAATCAGAGGCCCTCCCTAAGATCCTACTGCTTCTCTTCTAGACAAAACAACTTTAGGGCAAGGGCTTTACCTGCCTTGCTCACAGGTGTACCTCTACCCGCAGCAATGCCTGGACCACAGCAGGCTCGTCAACATGTTTGTTGAATGTGTGTACTGTATTCTCTCAAATTGCTCATACGTTGAAATTTGAAAAGCACTGCGATGTTCTCCATTGCATTATCAAAGTGGACTTACAGATCTCTTGTATTTTTTTTAAAGATTTTATTTATTTATTTGACAGAGATCACAAGTAGGCAGAGGCAGGCAGAGAGAGAGAGAGGAGGAAGCAGGCTCCCTGCCGAGCAGAGAGCCCGATGTGGGGCTCGATCCCAGGACCCTGAGATCATGACCTGAGCCAAAGGCAGAGGCTTAACCCACTGAGCCACCCAGGCGTCCCGATATCTTGTATTTTCTGAAATATCTGAGTGCCATTATCACAGGGTACTCCACTAGAAACTACCAGGGTAGCTCAGATACACAAGAGCATTTTATTTAGCATTTATTTCATGCTAAGCCCTTTACATTTACTTTCTCTGAAGCCTCTACAACTTTCAGAGGGAAGTATTGGTTCCCCCATTTTACAGATAAGAAAAATCAAGTCTCAGGAGGTTGAGTAACTCGCCCAGAGCAGTCTACCCAGGAAGTGGCAGAGCCAGGCTTCAAAGCCCAAGGGCACTCACATGAGGTAGAATGTAATACTTGCAGACTCGACAGAGAATGTGAAGAATGCCTAAGGGTATCTGGGTTGGTGGAAAAGTGGAGATAACTCTGTGGTGGGGCCTTGAAGGATGAGAAAGGTTTCAGTGGACAGCAATGCAGAAATGACTCCCAAGCAGAAAAAACAGCAAGAATGAGGGGCACAGGATGTGTTCCAAGAG
This sequence comes from Enhydra lutris kenyoni, assembly GCF_002288905.1. Lineage (NCBI taxonomy): Eukaryota > Metazoa > Chordata > Mammalia > Carnivora > Mustelidae > Enhydra > Enhydra lutris. The sequence goes on along the minus strand of NW_019154098.1, from coordinate 16,169,819 downwards.
ACCACAAACACCAGGATGGAGAGCACGAGGCATACAGCAGAGCACTTAGCTAGGGCCCAAGCGCGGGGTCCTTGAATCCCAGGCTAAAGCAGGTGGGACACAACTGGCAGGTAGACAGGTAGGAAGAACCTAAATATGGCTAAGTCCTAGGAAGGTAAAGAAAATCCGTGCCAAACTGCTGCTACAGGGCAGGCTAGGAGGCAAAGCGGCCACTTTTCCTGGTGGTCACTCCAGAAAAAGAAGGGGGAACTCAATGTAGATAGAAAAAGACAGTCTTTACAAAGCTTCTCCTCTCCCCTTACCCTGGTGTAAACATCTCTGAAAAACTTTTTTTTTTTTTTAAGATTTTATTTATTTATTTGACAGAGAGAGATCCCAAGTAAGCAGACAGGCAGGCAGAGAGGGAGAGAGGCGGGGGGAAGCAGGCTCCTTGCTGAGCAGAGAGCCCAATGAGGGACTCGATCCCAGGACCCTGATATCATGACCTGAGCCAAAGGTAGCAGCTTAATCCACTGAGCCACCCAGGCACCCTCTGAAAGACTCTTTTTTTTTTAAGCATTAAAAGCCCTGAAGATCTCAGCCGGGCACCCAGCCCTCCCCCTCCCTTTATAGACAGTGGATATGCAAACAGAGAAATGCAAATGGATCCAGCAGAGGCAGATGAGGTTATAATGAACTCAAGAGTAATTGACTTAGCAAGAAAAAAAACAACTCAACTTCTCCATTTCCTGCAACTTCAGTGCAAACTAAATACAGCTTGGTCAAGGGTGGGGTAGCTTTTGCCTGAAGTGGTGGAAAGAATTACTACAGTGACCAGTGACTGGAACAGTAAAAGCAGCTCACACCCGAGTGCCAGTGGGCAAGGCAAGGTGTGGAGCGTGTAGCCAGCACAGTCCTATTTCGGAAGCCTCTGAGGTGGGTAATTTTATTAGACCCTCATACAGAAGAGGAAAAGGAGGCTGAGAGATTAAGTAACTTGCCTACAGGATTGAAAAGCAGATCTCTTTGACTCCAAGGTCAGCGGGAGCTCTGGAATTTCCATAGGAGGGGCCTGGAGCCAATGAAGGGCCCCAATGGGAGTAGAAGGTGTGCAGGAAGCTCCCTGTTTTTACTTAGACGGTATGTTATAGATCTACACCGTCCAACATGGTGGTTATTAGCCACATAAGGCTATTTAAACAAAAGTGAATAAAACTTAATAGTTCCTTGGTCACACTCGCCATACTCCAAGTGCTCAGTAGTCACATATGGCTGATGGTTAACATATTTGACAATTTCCATCATGGCAGAAAATCATATCGGATAATACTGTATAGTTAAAATCATTACATATTCTAAAAATGCTTCTTCTACTATCTTTATATTTCAATTTATTGTTTTACTATAAATTTATTTTTAATCATGGTAAAACCACACAACATACAATCTATCATCTCGGTCCTTCTTAAGTGTCCAGTTCAATAGAGCTTAGCATATTCACGTTGCTGCACAAACATCGAACCATGCTTTTACTCAGACCTCAGTGAGGTTGAGAAAGTACTTTTGAGGGTGCTAAAAATGTGTATGACTCAGTGGTTTCCAAGCCTGACTACACATTAGAATTACCTGCGAGTGCTTTAAAAAAAAAAAATGTGAATACCCAGGATGTCCCCCGGAAATAGGGACTCAGAACCTCCAGGGAATAGGTCCAGGGATCAGTGTCTTTTTTTTTTTTTTTTTTTTTAAAGATTTTATTTATTTATTTGTCAGAGAGAGAGAGGGAGAGAGAGCAAGCACAGGCAGACAGAATGGCAGGCAGAGGCAGAGGAAGAAGCAGGCTCCCTGATGAGCAAGGAGCCCGATGTGGGACTCAATCCCAGGATGCTGGGATCATGACCTGAGCCGAAGGCAGCTGCTTAACCAACTGAGCCACCCAGGCGCAGGGATCAGTGTCTTAAAGGCTCATGGGATATCCCACACTCTCATGCCTGTAACCAAGCACATTCTACCAGAAGGGGCATACCAGCCCAGAGCCACCAGCCCAGAGCCACCTCCTCTGGCCAGACCCACTCTTCTGGCCGCTAGAGAACCCTGCCCTGTGGGAGGTGGCAGGGAAGGGAGTCCCAGGCAAAACCCTGCTGTCCACCTCCAGGACTTAGGAGGCCACTCATGCTGAGCAAGCTAATATTTTACAGTTGCCCAAATTCTTCAAGGGGAAGAAAACAAATAAAAAGACACACAGCTCAAACGGCACTCAATTTTTTTTAACCCACTTAAACTAGACAGGAAAAGAAAAACCACTTAGAAACTATGACCAAGGCCGTATATGCCCAGAATCAGCAAAGGAAGGAGGGGATTCGGGGAGGTGGGGGGAGGTTTTGGCGATCCCATCAACTTCAAACCCAGACCTGAAATGGCTCTACAGATTCAACCAAACTGGAGAGCTACCGGGACATAATTAAGTACAGAAAAGCTCTTTTACAAGAGAGTTCCAGGGTTGGACACAAAATGAGTTCAAGGTAAGGAGTTCCCTTAGAGGCATCATTTGAACTTTGGGTGAACTTATTTAACTCATATAATTAGAGAGGGATGCCAGGCTTGCACAGTCGCCCAGTCTCAGGAACCAAGGGGCTCCCGGGACATATCAACACGGCCCTCTGGCCAGTCACAGAAAAGACTGTGGGTACTTTGTACGGGGACAAGGACAGGAGCCAAGGGTGACAGGCCACAGCCTGGCCCATAGCTTCTTTCCCCTCTGCACACCCAGAAGAAAAAGAAAGGAGAACTCCAGGTTGGTCTGTCAGAGAAGACCAGTGAGTGGGAGAGGGAAGGAAGCCACAATCGGTCAATAGATCATAAATTAAATGACTTCCACAAAAGTGACAACCAAATGGGAGCCGCCCGCCCCACAACAGTCCCCACAGCATCTGAGCTCAAGTTCGGGCCTCCAAACTGGCTCCCGGCTCCAGGCACGGAAATAAGACCCTGATTCCTTCCTTGAGCCTCCTGTAGAGCCCAGCGAGTGGAATTCTGTATGCTGCCCTCTAGAAAGAAATCCATTCCTCCTGCCTCACCACCACCTGCAGCACGGTCTAAAGAGCTCCAGCTTTGGGAATCCAATCGGCCAAGGTCTGAACCAATCCCCCTCACCAAGGCCTTGGATAAGTTACCACTGCTCTTCAAAGAGCCTCAGTTTTCTCATCCGTAAAGTGGGGCTGATGTGAGGATGACGTGAAACCAAGCACACCAAGTACTCAGTGCAATGCCTGGCACATGGCGGATTCCCCCCAAGTCCCTTCCGGCCCCGTGTTCGCCACATGCCGTGAACACGGAGCATCTACTATACGCAGGTGGCACACAAGAGCATCTTAAATTGGGAAGCAGCCGAGACACACAGCCCAGGTCCTCCCTGGGCTAAGAGGTGGGGAACACTGACAAGGGGTGGGTTGCTCTGGAATCCATGCTGGGTGGCTTGGATTTCACTTTTGGGGGTTTCCTGTGTGTCTGTTTGTCAGATAGTCAAAGGAAACCTGGCGCGGCCTCCCAACTAATTCAAGGGAGAACCTCCACCATCAAATACAATGGGCTTTCTCGAAGCTCAGCCAATTAATTTACTCCATTTGTCTCTCCGGTTTGCTACTTAATAAGGCTATATCAGCAGTGCAATCTGCAAATCTGAGTTAAACAGCTTAAGGCATCCATCAGTTCCCTGTAAGGAGCCCCAAATACTTCTCCTCTGATGTCCTAGGCAGCTAACTCTGCCTTCGGCTTTTGTTTGGTTCCAGGAGAGGTATTTCTTTTTTTTTGCAGAGGTGTGGGTTTAAGGGGAAAGTGTCCTGAAGGCAGTTCCGAGAAGTAATGGGAGACCTCGAAATGATCTCATTTTTCCATTCCCAATCTAAGCACCTAAACAGTCTCCTGCAGAAGGAATCTCGCCAGCTCTCACCCATCCTCAGGAAGATGGAAAAGCCCAGATGAAAATTATAGATACTGTGCCTAACAGATCAATAGTTTCAACCTTTTCATCCTCCAAACACTTTAACCACCTCAAATGAGCTGGCCATATTGACAGCTAGCATTTCAGCTCTTTCCTTCCCCTGGATGCGAAAGAGCAGTTCAAAGTACAAAGGGTCAGTAGCTGAGAAGCCCCAGGATGCACAGAACATGCTTATACTAAGGAGCTGTTTGCTGTTTATCTGAAATCCAAATTTAACTGGAAATTCTGTATCTTTACTTGCTGAATCATAGCACTGAGCTCAGTGCTTGCAACCTCGCTGGTGCTCAGTAAATGCTCCAGAATTAAGAGTACCTGCTACTCTTGTAAGAACTGCCTGATAGCTGAGCCAGGCAAAATTCAAACTCTGCTCATCTTCCATGCAAGCCATGACCTAGGATTGACCTTCTCTCCACGTCGGCCATCCCTATCTGCGGAAATTCAGAACATAAAGGTTCACGGTGTGGGGGCGCCTGGGTGGCTCGGTGGGTTAAGCCTCTACCTTCGGCTCAGGTCATGATCTCAGGGTCCTGGGATCGAGCCCCGCATCGGGCTCTCTGCTCAGCGGGGAGCCTGCTTCCCCCTCTCTCTCTGCCTGCTGCTCTGCCTACTTGTGATCTCTCTCTCTGTCAAATAAATAAAATCTTTTAAAAAAAAAAAAGGTTCACAGTGTAGAGCAACAAGTTCTACACAATTTGCTTAAATATGATATATATGGGATTTTCCCACAGAAACACTCAAGCCAAGAACCGCCCCCCCCCAAAAAAAAGACCTCTTTCTAAACGTGGACAAGATTTGCACCTAAAAAGCCAAACAGACTGATGTACACAGCAGAGGCCCTCAGTCTCGGAACAGGTACCCATTCTGGGCAGCTCCCCTGCGACCAATTTTATGACATCTTCACTTCACCTTCTTCTCCCATGGGCCCAAACTGAGGAAGTTGTAAAATCCTGGGCAAACACAGCCATTTGCTAAGAACAACCAACCCAGGGCCCATCTGTACTTTACAAGGCTCTGCTTGTCCTGCCTCTGTGTGTCTCCATAGACAAGGTTGCCAGCCTCCCTCAGAGCACCTGGCTGCTCTTGGAGGCCTTCGCTGGGTTTTCAGTATCTTTCTAGAAAAAAAAAAATTTTTTTTTGAAGAGTCAAAGGGAAGTCCTTCAAAAACTAATCTATGCCCTTCCTTCGTGGCCCCCATAGGCTACTTAATGTTACCTACTTTGGGCCCACAGGACAAGCAGCTCTCCAAGGGCAGGCCTCGCTGGTTCTCTGACTCCTCGCTGTCCAGCAAGAGAAACCTTCCACATAGCAGGCCCTCGATAAACACTGAGGAAGGGAGCCTCTTGTCTGACAGAAACCCCAAAGCCAGAGCAGTGCGGGGAGGGCAGGGGGAACAACCCTGAAATCATTATCCAGCGCTGGACCCAATACCCACATTCTTGATCTATGATAACTGGGGGGAAAATACCGTGTCATGCCTTCGAACCACAAAAGATTTCCATGGAATTTAAGAAGTCCCTTTACCAGCTCTAATTTTAGGCAGAACTTAGGAGAGGCTACCAGTGCAAACAGAGGTAGGGGGCAGTGGAGAGGAACTGAACAAGGCCCCTATTCTGCTCAGCACAGGTGTTGGTAACAGGACACCCCTCTCTACAGGGAAAGGTAGGGTAGGGAATTCGAGGTGTGGTTGGGTGTCCCCCCAACCCAGTCCCATTACATAACCCCCAGCACATGCTCGAACCTAGTACAAAGTTCTCCCTGCATCAGGCCCAGTTCAGCTCCTGACGTGATTCTTGTGCAACAAGGCTGAGGAAAATATTTGGTTTTCAGCATCCAACTTAAAAAAAAAAAAAAAAAACCCACACACAAACAAAAAAACCCAAGTTAATTATTAAAAGAAGAAAGATATCCACAGTGACTTGCCCTTGAGTTTGGCCAGTCGCTTGGTCTTAAAAGCTCCCCAAACCTCACCAAATTCTTTCCTGGTTCAGTTACCGAAGCATTAAAATAAATAGTAAATAAATTAAAAAAACAATAATTTTTAAAAACGGCAAGTATCAAATCCCTGTGCTGTACATCTAAAACTAATATAATGTTATATGTCCATTATATCTCAATAAATTAAAAAAAAAAAAAAGTAACGGCTCAAATCTGCTGTTGGCAGCATTTAGCCTGTTTTTCTTGGAACTTGGATGGAAACTCCAGAAAGATTCTAGAACCTCTTTAATGTCTAACCATTGTCAAACATCAGAAGCCAGTCAAATGGCCTTCCACAGAGTCAAGCTACTGTTCCCCCAGACAAACAGGCGAAGGGCCCTAGCCTCCAGCCACGTGAATCTCATCTCCCCTTTCCTTTGGGACCAGATCACACCAGACAACTTGATTTATGCGGATGGGCGGAAAGGCAGCCAGTAAGTGATTCTGCATACCACCATCATTAGTGGCCACCGCCACAGTAGGGTGGAAGACAGGGAAAAAACACAAGGTTTCCTCCCGTCAAGGAATCAATAAGTTATTTAACAGCTGCTGCTAGATCCCAGTGGAAGAAGGGTGAAGGTTTCTTCCGCACCCTTCCAGCACCCTGACAGCTGAGGATTTAGCCAGATGAAGGATCACTGGGAAAAAAAGCAGAAGATTCCTCTCCAGCTTTTCAATGTCTTGAGGTTTTTGGTTTTGGAAGATGTATGGTGTTAGGCCTTGATACTACTTAATTTTTTTGTTTTCTTTTTTTTTTTTTTCTCCAAAGAGGAAATTAACTCCCTTCCTGTGTTGCTGTACATTTTGGAGAATCAAATGCTACTAAAAAAATTTTTTTTCCTTACCCTTTCCTTACCCCAGTCCAGCATTACTCCTGAGAAAATAACCTAAAAATTTTCTCAAGCTGGCATTCCAAATGGGTTTCTAACATTTACACTTGTCCTTCAAAGCAGATAGAAGGGGACCAAAGACATCAGAAACCCATCATGGCAGTTCAGAGAAGATAAAAAAGAGGATAAACTTGTCATTAGAAAGCCAGCTGACTTCAGATATTAAAGTCTGACTTTCGATTAGTGGTGACTTCATGCACTGCTTATCCTATTATGCCCAGATTTTTTTAAATTCTCTTTTATTTATTTTTCTTTAAAGGTTTACTTATTTATTTGACAGATAGAGATGACAAGTAGGCAGAGAGGCAGGCAGAGAGAGAGAGAGGAGGAAGCAGGCTCCCTGCCGAGCAGAGAGCCCAATGCGGGGGCTCGATCCCAGGACCCTGGGATCATGACCTGAGCCGAAGGCAGAGGCTTAACCCACTGAGCCACCCAGGCGCCCTTAAATTCCCTTTTAAAATGCCACTGCCATCCATCCCACGAAGAAGTCTTTTAAAAAGAAAACTCCATTAAAATATTCAACAACTGTCTTCTGCTGTAAACAGTCTTGGAAATCAGTCTACCGCTTTTTTTTTCCTTATCTCTACTCCCCAAAAGTCTGGAATCCTGCAGACCTGAGGCAAGTTTTAGTCTTTCCCTCCAGTTTGCTTTTCAAATCTTTGCCAAAACAGAACAAACAACCTTAAAATAAATGCCTTCCCACAGGATGTTGAACAAACCCTACTAAATTCAAAGGGAAAGAAGTCAGGAACCACAAACTATAGATCCAGCACTGAAAGGGCATTAAATAAATCTTTATTTTTAAACTGGAATCTTGCAGAGGGAAAAACAGGCCACCTTGGCACCCACAAATTCCCCTGGCCAGAATGCTAGAGGGCAGCCCCGGGCTGGCAGGCAGACAACAGAGGGCCGATCCTGTGGTGGGCTATCTTCTGAAAGGCTTTGGGTTCAAAACTATAAACACAAACAACCAAGATTGGATGGATTGTGGATTAAGGAACAAAGAGAGAGAAAAAAAAACTCTGGATCCCGCCCGGGACTGCAGTGGGCAGAACTTTTAGGTCACTGGGTCCTTGTTACTACTCAGGGACTGAAAACATCCATTTCTCTTTAAACACACACACACACACAAGCAACTTCACCAACCCATCTCAAATTCTTCCCCTGGTGATCAAAATACACGTGTGCCTCAAACCAAATCTTTGATTATAAGGTGTATAGAATTTAAGTTAACAAGCAATACCCCAGAGTCTGAGGCGGGGACACCGATCTTTGTCTCAAAAGAGCACTTCAATAAGTCAATGTGGATTGAGGGCAAAGGAATGAAAGAGGCAGTCTTTGAACAGGGAATAATCCATCTAATTCCAAGTGGCTGGATTAGAGGCATTCCTGGACAAGCAGGGTCTAGATGAAGATAATGCTACACGAATGTCAATTTCTCACAAAAAAAAAAAAAAAGAAGAAGAAGAAGAAGAAGAAAGAAAGAAAAAGAAAAAAAGAAAGAAAAAAACCACCACACACAGGCTCTGTAGGAGGCCCAAGACCAGGATGGAGGCACCTTGGAAAAGTTCACCCGTGGGGAGATGGCAGTTGGTTCTAAAAGGGGGAAGCAGGCGTGACAGCTGAGCATTCCTTCACAAAGTCCATCTCCCAGGCCAAACCCTCTCTAAACCTTACACTTCATCAGACAAAAGCTCCTCCAAACGCCCAGGCAGCGGCTGAAGAGGGGCTGTCCACACCCACCGGCTGTACAGCTTTCCCAACCTGCCTACTCGTTTTGGAAGCCGAGCTTTTAATTAAACACCACCTCCCCGGATCTGTTGAGGCAAACTGGGGCTGGGTAAGAGCCAAAGAGAAGCTCCCTAAATACACATAAAAAAAAAAAAAAAATCCCCCACCGCCTCCAATTCCCACCTCCAGCCAGCTCGCGAGGCTGGTTATATTTCCTTTGGATGAGTAACCCAGGGCTCTAGTCTATCTCTATGCACCAGAAAATCCACATCCAAGGATCAGGTTATCCCCTGTCCCACCCTTTGCAGGAAAAAACCAGGGTGTTGTTCCCCGCCCCCAATACACACACACACGCACGCGCACGCGCGCACACGGGGAGAAACACACACACACACACACACACACACACACACACACACACACACAATCTTCACAATCCTTCCAAGAGAAAACCTGGAGTCTGTGTATGTTGGGTGGGTGTGTGGGGAAATACAGTTGTTTAGGAGAACCCAATCTTGCCTTCAGGCTGGGAGCGTCAGCCAGTGGAAGGAGGGTCCCCAGCAAGGCTACTCTGGGAACTTCTGCTCCGCGGCCCCGGGGAGGGCTGAGGGAAGGCATGCACACCCTCACCAGTTTAGGAACAGCCTAATTAATGCCTAATTTGCTCAGATCCTCCCCCCTCCCCCCCGCCAGGTGGACCTGAAAGCCAAGGAGGGAGAGGAAGGCCTCTCTCCCAGGCTCTCGGACCGGGGGGGGCAGTTCCCGCAGCCGGGCACAGCCCCCATATCCCTCCCCACCACCGCGCCAGCCGCCCCCTCCCCACCCCGGACTCGGGGGAATCAGGTGTCCGCCCAGGGACCCAGTCTTCACGGGTCGCAGACACTCCGTCCAGCGACAGACAATGGAAAACTTGGACCCGGGGCCCTGCGCCCCCATGGAAACGAGATGGTGCCGCCCCCTGGGACAATGAGCGTGGAGAGGGCAGGGGGCATCAGACACCCCCAGAGAAGCAGCCCGCCCGGTGACCCAGCAGAGCCCGGAGCGGCGCCGCGGGTGAGCAGGTGACACCAGGCCGGAGCGCTCCCGCAGGTGGCCGGCGGCCGCGGCTCAGGCAAGGGCCGGGCGGATGGCCCGGGGTGGAGGCGAAGCACCGCAGCGAGGTCCGTGCGCGGCCGCGACCGCGGCCACCGCAGCCGCGCCCCCGGCGTCCTACCTTCATGTCGCTGATGATGGTCTGGAAGAGGCCTCCGAGCGCGCTGCATTCCTTCTCAATCACAGCCTCCATTTTCCCGGCGCCGGCAGGGAGAGGACACACACTCGGGGCCGCCTGGACCGTGCGCGGGGCCGGGGCTCGCTCACCCGCGAGCAATTCCACTCTCCGAGCGACCCACCTCCGACTCACAGCCTCTTCTGCAAAGGGGACGAAGTGCCCAAGATCGGCTGTCCTCTGCCCCAAATACTAACAATAATTTTAAAAGCCAAACTGCTCTGCAGGGTGATTCGCCTACATGCAGTGCTCGGCTCCTGGCCTTAAAAATGCCCGGAGAAGACTGACAATCAGGCCACCACTGGTGCCCACGACAGAAACAGCAAAGCCCATCTTGAAGCAGAGAAAATCGCCCGCTGACCTGGGGCCAGCGCCATTTAAAAATGCAGGATTTTCTAATTTAATAATATTTTTGAAATTAAAAAAAAAAATCGCCCAACAGCAGAACGCGTCTGCTCGCGGCGTCCCGATCTGTTGCTCGCAGCCGCGGCCGCCGCCTCCTTTTCACTCCTGCGCGCCCGGCCCCGGCGCTCGCTCTGGCGCGGCTCCCGGGGACGTTCGGAGGGGCGCACGCGCGCTCGCGGCCGTGCGTCCGCCGCGGGGGCGCGGGGAGGGCGCGCGCTCGCGGCCGTGCGTCCGCCGCACGCGGGCGGGGCTAGGAGCGCGTGCCCGGGAGGCGCATGGAGCGCACGCAGCCGAGGCGAACCCGCGGGCGGTGCGGCGAGGATTCCACCCCCGCGGGAGCCGCCTGCTCCTCGGAGCACGCACCGAGCACCCCCTCCTGCCCTGGCAGCGGGTCGCCGCGCGGAGAGGGCGTGTCAGCGCGCCGCTGGTCGAGCGCCCACCCCACAATGGCTGCGAGCGCCGGGAACCGAGGGTGCACCGCCGCTCCCCGCGGCCTTGCCGGGTGGCACGCCTAGCGCAGTGCCCAGCATATTATAGTGAGCGCTCAGTAGGGCGGGAAAACTGCTGCTGCTGCTGCTGCTACTGCTACTGCTGCAGCCTTTTGAGAAAAAAAGCCCTTTCTGTGATACTAGGACTGCAACGTCAGTCACGACTGCAGACAGCATTCCTAATTTGTAATTAATTTGTAATTAACAAATATGTAATTAAGGAGAGTTTGGGGGCGTATCCTATGGCTAGATGCCCAGTTCAATAAAAGTTGCAGGATGCTGGGAAAGTGGATCGATTTGCCATTGCAAAATAAATGGCCCTGAGCTATTGTATACTGTCTTTGATTTCGGGATATCGTTGACTGCCTGTGACTTGGATGGGGTTTTTTGTTGTTTAGGGGGGTGTGTGTTTCCCAGGCCCACTGGGGGCATTGGGTGTTGGTGTCACTGCAGAGAGCCCTGTTGGTACGTTTAACCTGGAAAGAGCGTAAATGTTCCTGAGCTGATTTGGAGGCTGGTGGTTCATTCTCATAGCTCCACCGCCTAACTGCACAGAGCCGGAGCCCTCATTTAGATTGCCACCAAAGAGGCAAAGAAGAAGGGAATCAAATGAGTGACTTTTAAAGACCTTTAAACGCAAGCACCTAGCTCTTGACTAATCCCCTGACCTGTGAGCTGATCATGTGAAGCACAAAGCACAAGAGAAAAATACTGGGGAGGAGACCAAAAAAAAAAAAAAAAAAAAAAAAAAGCAAAATGCTGTAGACTTGTGTCAGACTCACTCACTAATAGGTAAAGTTCTGGCTTTAAAAACTGCATGAATCAAGAAAATGCTTGCTGGACATACTACAGCTACAGGAGGTAATTTTACCCTCGGCCACTCTGCCCAACTCTTAATTGCAACCCGTCTCCACCTCTCTCCCAAAAATCGTAAGGAGGAGCGTTACTTCTGGAATTAACCAATCTCTTGGAAAACCGTGCTGGATCCTGTCCCCAAGATTATGCGGGTGTGTAAGTCACATTTTCACCTTGCCAATAATAGTGTTTGACATACAGTTTGCTCTCAGTCATTATCATTGTGATTTTTAATACTATTGGTATTATAGTGATCAGGTCACTGTTTATAGAGCCTGATTGTACTGGGTTCAAACTCCAGTTTACAACCTACTAACTAATTTTATGACATTGGGCCAAACTAATTGGACCTCGCTTTCCTCATCTGTAAGTGGGGATAAAGATTTCATAGGGCTGTAGTGACTTTCACTTGCACTAACATATGTAAAGCATTCAAAACAGTTCCTGGCATATGGTAAGTAAGCACTCAATAAATCTTATAGATGTAGCTTATTCGTAATACCCAGCCACTATTCATAATAGACAAGATGTGGGAACAACCTAAATGCCCATAATGGATGAATGGATGAAGAAAACATGGTATATACAGACGATGGGATATTATTCAGCCTCAAAGGAAATCCTGCAGTACATAACAACATGGATACAACTTGAGGACTTTGTGATAAGGGAAATAAACCAACTACAGGATAAATACTGCATGATCCCACTTATATTCCACTAGCTAAAATACTCAAATTTGTAGAATGGCTGCCAGGCACGGGAGTTGGGGGAAGGCGGTAATGGGGAGTTGCTAGCCAATGGACACAAAGTGTCAATTACACAGGATGAAGTAAGTCTAGTGAATGAGGGGTTTTGAACAAAAAAGGGACATCATATTGACACCCCTACATCACATTCTTTCCCCAGATTTAAGCATCCCTCGAACTCTCTTCTCCCTTCAAAATGCCCAGCACTGGCTAGGCAGACATCAAGATCTGACTAACATGCAATTCCTCCCAGGAGTGTTTGCCTTTTTTTTTTTTTTTTTCCCTTAAATAGCTCCTAGGAGGAGGAACCCAGAGGAATGAAGCTTTACTAAAGGAATTTCAAGTCGTGTGATCTCGGAAAGGAGAGATTGAGAAGCAGGAAGCCTTCTCAAAGCCACTCCCATCACCCTCCTTGACCTGGGAGAGGGTTGTTCAGGATAACCTCCACCACCTCAGAGCTCTGAGACTTCTGGCAGGTTGTTTGATCTCTGGAGACAGCCTGTTTCCTTGCAGGTTCCTGATTCGTGGCCTGTTTCCAGGGTTAAAGTAGATATCAAATGCCTCCCCCGTAGTAGTCTACCCAAAGGACTTCCCTTCCCTCTCAGAAGTGATTCTCAGCCCCATATATACCAGGAGCTCTGCCTGGTCCCCAGACTTGGCAATTGGAATCCCCTGGGGAATTTTAAAACACCTGTGCCTGAGTTCCATGACCAGGGAGCCTGATTTAATTCATCTGGGTCATGGCCTGAGCATCAGGACTTTTTAAAACTCCTCAAACGATTCTAATGTGCAGCAAATTTGAGAACTTTGATCCAAGGAATTTTGAAAGAAGCCACTCATGTTTGGGTCCTACCCCTAAACAATTAAAGTAGAGTCTCTGGGAACCGGGCTCCAGATTTTTTTGAACGTATTTTACACATTTCATTCCATCCCCATATAAGAACATAGAGTCATATGTATGTGTGTACATATGTGTGCATGCATATTTTGTCATTATTTGCTTTACACAAAGAGAATCACATCACAGTGGCTTTTCTGCATCTTGTTATTAACTCTTCCTCTTGGGGGGTCTGGGTGGCTCAGTCAGTGAAATGTCTGCCTTCAGCTCAGGTCACGATCCCTGGGGCCTGGGATTGACCCCTGCATCGGGCTCCTCACTCAACAGGGAGCCTGCTTCTCCCTCTCCCTCTGCCCCTTCTCCTTGCTCAGGTTCACTCACTCTGTCAAATAAATAAATAAAATCTTTTTTAAAATAAAATATTTTTTTAAAAAACACTTCCTGTTAACACTTCTTACCATCAACAAATCCTGGGGCACCTGGGTGACTCAGTCAGTTAAGCATCTGACTCTTGGTTTCAGCTCAGGTCATGATCTCACAGTCATGGGATCAAGTCCCGCATCAGGCTCCACGCTCAGCACAGAGTCTGCTTTGTCTCTCCCTCTGGTTCCATGCCCACTTGCCCTCCATCTCGCTCTCAAATAGGTAAATAAATAAAATCTTTTTTTTTTTTAAATCCTATAGAAATATCTCCAGGTCGTCCTTCTGGCTCGACAAGATGGCCACAACCGGCTGCACCGGCGAGTGCTCCCTCCGCCGCTCCAGCTCCAGCCCCCGCCCGGACCACCGCCGTGGCCCCAGCTTCTGTCCCAGCCCCGGCCCCAGCCCCAGCCTCAGCGCAAGCGCCCGCTCAGCCTCCAGCGCCGGTCCCAGCTCCAGCGCCGGCTCCAGCCTCATCCTCAGACTCAGTGACTGCAGCGGCTACGACTGCGGCTCCGGGCCAGACCCCGGCCTCAACGCCGGCCTCAGCGCAGACTCCGGCGCAGTCGCTGCCGGGGCCTGCCCTCCCAGGCCCCTTCCCCGGCGGCCGTGTGGTCCGGCTGCATCCGGTCATTTTGGCCTCCATCGTGGACAGCTACGAGCGACGCAACGAGGGCGCTGCCCGAGTTATCAGGACCCTGCTGGGAACCGTTGACAAGCATTCAGTGGAGGTGACTAACTGCTTTTCAGTGCCGCACAACGAGTCAGAAGATGAGGCGGCTGTTGACATGGAATTTGCTAAGAACATGTATGAATTACACAAGAAAGTCTCTCCAAATGAGCTTATCCTGGGCTGGTATGCTACAGGCCATGGCATCACAGAGCACTCTGTGCTGATCCATGAGTACTACAGCCGGGAAGCCCCCAACCCCATTCACCTCACTGTGGACACGAGCCTCCAGAATGGCCGCATGAGCATCAAGGCCTATGTCAGCACTTTAATGGGTGTCCCTGGGAGAACCATGGGGGTGATGTTCACACCTCTCACAGTGAAATATGCATATTATGACACCCAGCGCATTGGAGTTGACCTGATCATGAAGACCTGCTTTAGCCCCAACCGGGTGATTGGACTCTCAAGTGACTTGCAGCAAGTAGGAGGGGCATCAGCTCGCATCCAGGAGGCCCTGAGCACAGTGTTGCAGTATGCAGAGGATGTGCTGTCCGGAAAGGTGTCAGCGGACAATACCGTGGGCCGCTTCTTGATGAGTCTGGTTAACCAAGTACCCAAGATAGTTCCTGCTGACTTTGAGACCATGCTCAACAGCAACACCAATGACCTGCTGATGGTGACCTACCTGGCCAATCTCACGCAGTCACAGATTGCCCTCAGTGAGAAACTTGTAAACCTGTGAATGGGCCCCACGCAGCACTCCTGCCAGTCTGGGCCACCCTAGGACTCAGAGTGGAGTGAAGTAGAATGGTTTTCTTGTGGTTTGAGTCACACCAAGTCAGTCAAGTGCTTGTGACTCTAAATAAATGTAGCCTACCTTTTATAAAAAAAAAAAAAAAAAAAAAAAAAAAACTCCAGGTCAATTAATATTATTCCAATACATTTTTTTCATTTAATTTTTTTTTACTTTGCTATAATCTCAGATGTACAGAAACAAGCAAGAAGAGTGCAGAGACTTCCACGTTCACCCTGCAGTAGCTCTCCCGAATGTTAACCCATTACGGTATTTCCTATGTGTCTCCGTGTGCTTTGGGGGTCCCTCATGAGATTCCAGTGCGTGTCCAGGTTGCGAGGCGAGGCCTCAGGGATGCCATGAAACTCCAGGCAATTGTCTGTGACGCTTCTGACTTGCAAAGGATCCTTGCACAGGGCAGCTGTGCAAGGTGATGAAGAGGGTAGGCTCAGAGTCAAGCTGCCCAGGTATGAAATCTGACTTCTTTGCTTCCCAGCTTTTCATGCCTCAGTTTCTTCATCTATAAAATAGATAATGGAAGTGCAGACTCCCAAGGGTTTGTGAGGCCTAAAGGGGATGTACTCACACAGTGAATACTCAGTCAAGGTTAGCTATTAACATGTACTGATCATCACCATGGCTCATCTGTGAGATAAAATTGGTTTGAGCTCCCCCTCATGACCTAGGAGCAGAATTTTTATGAGTCCCTACCCCCTCCATCCCTTGGAAAAATTGGGGAGTTGTCAGTAGATGAAAGTGTCTCAAATTTACAAATTGGAGGCCTTTTTGAAAATGAAACCAGCAAGAATCAACAAATACTATCTGTTGCGGTGATTCACTGTAAGAGTTGTTTTTTATGTGTTGGTGGATGGTGACCTGTGGTGCGCCCAAGGATAATAGAAACTTGGTGTACAGAATGTGTCACTGAGGCAGGAAACTAATGAAAGAAGGTCTACCCTCATGAACTGATTGGTAGCCAGGCCAAAGTAAGGCTGGAATGGCGGGGTCATAAGCCCATCCTGTCTGGGGGGAAGGGGGCCAGGCAGCATACCTGTGTGAAGCAGGCCAACTGTAAGTTCGTAAGAGGAGCAGGGGGAGCTCGTGCTCTAGCCCCAGGCCAAGCCAGAAGGTGTGCCCTTAATTGCCGCACATTCCACTCCTTCCAGAGGGGCTGAAACTTAACATCTTGATGTGAAGTTTTCTAAGATCTAAATATTTTTAAACTTCCCAGTTTTTAAAGTCTCCTCTGCAGGCCGGTTTGTAGCATCTGACCATGGCAATCCCATAGAGAGGCTGGTTCATAGGGAAGATGTAAAAGAGGGGGGAAAGTATAAGAGACTGTTCAAGGAAGAGGGATCCTATCTAATGGTTCTAAGTCACCAGGAAGGTGTGCCTGCCCTGTACTGGGGTAGGGACGGTTCGGTCCATTCCTGAGACATTTCTTGATCATCTACTCTGTGTTGAGCCACACTTCTCCCAGGAGCATCTGATTTCCTTCTCCTTGTTTATATTGTCCCAGGATGCCTGCTGACTCCTAATTTGGCAAAATTAGTTACCTTGATATTGAATAACCTTGATATTGAGAACGGGGCTTGCAGAGGAGCACACATCCCCGTTGCAAATTATAGAACAAGACTGTCCAGGATCTGATCTCTTCCTCTTCGCAAGCTTAGCTTTTTCTGTTTCATACAATCACAATGAGAAAAAGGGGAGTTTTGTAAGTAAGATACAAGTTCTGCTTAGAATAGCAGCAAAAAGAGTGAAAAGCATATTAGAACCCCTTACTTTTAACATACCACATGAAGCAATTGAAAAACACCTAGTTATATATAATTTAATCAGAGACAACTGTATTTATCAAAAAATGGAAAATACTGGAGCAGCTGGGTGGCTCAGTGGGTTGAGCCTCTGCTCAGGTCATGGTCTCAGGGTCCTGGGATCGAGCCCCACATCGAGCCCCACATCGGGCTCTCTGCTCAGAGGGGAGACTGCTTCCCCCTCTCTCTCTGCCTGCTGCTCTGCCTACCTCTGATCTCTCTCTGTCAAATAAATAAGATCTTTTAAAAAAATGGAAAATACCATACATTCTGCAAAACCCAACATTTCCCTATGTAAACATTTTACTGTGTGTTTTTTTTAAGCATATTCACAGAGCTGTGTGAACATCAACACAACAAATTTTATAACATTTTCATCAAAGCAACCCCTTCCCATTAGTATTTACCTCTACCTCTCCTACCCCAGCCCTTGACATCTACTGATCAACTCTTTGCCTCTGGGGATTTGCCTATTTTGGACATTTCATGTAAATGAAATCATACATTGGCCTTTCTCATCTGGCCTCTTTCACTTAGTGTGATGTTTACAAGGTTCATCCACGTCGTAGCACATTTCTGTTCGTCCTTCTTTTTTATGGCTGAATAACCCATTGTAGACATAGACCACATTTTGTTTATCCATTCTTCCGCTGATGAACATTTGAATTGTTTCCTCTTCGACTACTATGGATAAAGGTGCTATAAACATTCATGTGTGAGTTTTTGTGTGGACATGCATTTTCAGTTCTCTTGGGTATATATTTATAGTGGAATTGCTGGGTCATATGGAATATCTATTTGCAAACTTTTGGGGGAATTGTTAGACCATTTTCCAATAAATGGTTTCTTAGTCCATATAATCTCATTAGGTTTTTCACAACATGAAGTAGCTCTAATGTCAGTCTATTCAGAACAGTGACACCGTCTAACTACATCAAGAGATTTGGCAGCTGTCTCATCCGCAGCTAGTCGCTGAGTGTATGGTAAACCCCTCCATTACCGGCATTGCACCCATAGCAAACTGTTTATGGATTCTTCCAGTAGCATGATTTTATAAATTTTAAAATTTATTTTAGAACAAGTCTCTTGTTTCGATGTTTCTAGCACTGAGACTCCCAGGTAAACAAAATTCTACTATAATACTATAATTAATATTCTGTCTATATCTCTCTCGTAAATCTGACTAGCAGGGGTCTATCACTGAGAGTCCATTAACTCACTGACAAGGCCAAGTTCTGCACCTACAAACCTGCTTTCTGGTTTCTTTGGACAGCAGAGTATATAAAATGGCCCGGGAATTAGGCAATTAGGGAATTGGGGAATTAGGGGCAAGAAACTAAACACCAGCCACTTAACATCGATAGTCTTTGCTATGCCCGCTTTGCACATTTAAGTGATGGAGGTGGCTCGGGGCTTCCTCTCTCCAGCAACCCCGCAAACACGCCTATAATTTCAGGAGGTTTTGCCAGCGCAGATGCAAGTTTCCTTCTCTTGTGTCTTGGGCTTTTCTTTAAATTAACAGTAAGCACAGGGGCATAGGAGACCTGTCTGTAATGTGCTAAGGTAGATTTGACATGAGTTTGGAGTCATAGAGATTAAAGTTCAAATGCTATGTTTCCATATTATAGCTGTGTCCATCAGCAAATTACTTGGCCTGCCCATGCCATTCATAAAATGCAAAATAGTCTCTTTCTTTCTACTTTTTTTTTTAAGATTTTATTTATTTATTTGACAGAGAGAGACACAGTGAGCGGGATCACAAGCAAGGGGAGTGGGAGGGGAGAAAGAGGCCCCTTGCCCAGCAGGGAGCCCAATGTGGGGCTCAATCCCAGGACCCTGGGATCATGACCGGAGCAGAAGGCAGATGCTTAACAACTGAGCCACCCAGGTGCCTAAAAACGCAAAATACTCTTACTTCTAAATCTTGAAGATTAGAGACAATGATGTGGTTCCTGAGCCTAAGCTGTAACAGGCACTCAAGAGTGTGTGTGTGTGTGTGTGTGTGTGTGTGCGCGCGCGCGCGCGTGTGCAAACGTGCAGGTGGTTCTCAACCAGACTGCTGGCATTCTCTCTTTAGATTTTCAATATGGAAGGCTTTGTTTGGGGTAACAGGGGTGAATTTAGGCCACTGAGCCAGGAGACATTTAATCAATTGTTTCAAAGCAGTTCTGCCTTGTTTACTTTTAATAATGGGTTTGTTTGCTTTTAATAATAAGACCCAGACCCAGCCCTTCTATTTTCTGAAGCCGGGCAGTAAATGGATGCTTGGGAACCGGCACTCAGCAGCAATCTCCGCAGCCACAAGTGGCCAGGGGCCCCAGGCAGCAAGTGAGAACAGGTTGTGCGTGGGGAAACATTCATTTGCAGAGGGTAATGATATTTACCTGTGATCCTATCCGGCAGCTTCAAAAGTGGTGGCCAGAATTACCCAACTAATGAGCACAACACCCCCTGGCCTTCTGGCCCCAAGGCAAGAATGATGTTACGTAATATCTCCCCAGTGATGCCCATCAGGAGACAGAGGGAGAAAAAAGAACTTGCCCACCCGAGCTTTCACTAGCTGTGGAACCTCTGGGGAGTCAGAGATCCTTCTGGGGCCTTACTTCCCTCTGTAAAATGAGACAGAGGGTTGGTACCTTCCAGGTGATGTTACAAGTGTCCTTCATGTGATGATGGCTGACCTTCAGACCTGATTTCAGGCTCACTCTCGATCTTCGTTGACTTTACATATATATAGGCACGTCTGTCTGTCTTCTGGGGTACATGTATGTTCGGAAACAGCTGGAAAAAGATAGGGAAGAGATAAATGCTGTTTCTTCCAGGTGGTGACCCAGAGAGGCATTCCCAGTGAAAGAACAAAGTCACTTCCCAGGGGATGCTTGATTGCCTAAGGCATGCCTCCCCATCCCCCCCGACCCCGCCCCGCCACTACCTTGGATTCTTGGACTCTCCCTACCACTTTGTCACTAGACAAAGCAGAAAGAAGCACTATCCATTAGCATGTCCCAGCTGCGACTGGGGCACTTCTTTCCCCACAAAAAACTTGTTTATATTTATTTTACTCTAAACCTATTTTAACCTAAATATATTGAAGAAGGAGAGGCCTACCCACCTCACTCTTCCGATAGACATGTATTTTCTGGAACAAATTCAAACCCAATCATCAGATGAAAATAGATTTCCACGAAGCTGTTCCCCATAATTTCAATTTTTCTGATAGGGAGCTTACGACATCAAATGGCAACCATTCTCTTGTTGGTCATAGTTATTTATTTGAAACAATATCTTTATCCTGAGTTGGATCCTTTTCCCCCATTGAAGGGAATTTTCTTAAGGACCTATAATCAAGGCACCGTCTTTCCTTCAACACCATATCTCAGAGGAGAAATGTAAATGGCTACACAATTTACATAACTGTTAGCCACTGCGTCTCAGTAACTTACTATTATAAGAAATTACATATATTATCCAAACTATATTCTCAACATATTTGTATATTCTATTCTATAATGTAATTTTTGCTTTAGTTTAATATATATTGTAATATATAAAAATAATTTGAAAACTGGATTAATTTAGCAAAAGCGATTCTCTCAGGGGACTCATTCATGAAAATGGAAAGATCTTTAGTCAAGTAATTTCCCCCCCGGGGGGCCTTTAAGTAGCAATCTCCCCATTTTGATTCAATCTGTAGCAATCTCACTTAGCTGCATTACTGGACCACCTCATTGCGTAAAGGAAGATAAACCGTATTGGTGACCATTTGGCTCTCTGTTTTTGTTTTTGTTTTTTGTTTTTTTCCCCACTTGCTACTAATTCATTTGGCCATTAATCGGGCTCCCCCAACCCCAGGCCACTTGATCTGTTTGCAGGATAAGCAGGGAGGGAGGGCCATTTCTCCAGCTAGGATGGCTTTCTAGAAGCACGATACAGAGGGGCATTGGAGTTACAACAAATGATTAATTGAATAACTCACTCAGAAATGATGTACCGCTTTAGAGACCTAATAGCTGATTGAGTAAGACCTTAAGTAGTAACCTAAGAACAATTCTTGGGGGGAAAACTTTTTTTTTTTAAGATTCCCGTTAATGGATTTCTACAAATGCTGGATGTATGATAGACAATAACATTTCCATAATTTTGATAATATGCATTTACATTTGCATAACTCTACACAGTTTATGAAGTTGGGGCGCCTAGGTGGCTCAGTGGGTTAACGCCTCTGCCTTCGGCTCAGGTCATGATCCCAGGGTCCTGGGATTGAGCCCCTCATCGGGCTCTCTGCTCAGCGGGGAGCCTGCTTCCTCCTCTCTCTCTGCCTGCCTCTCTGCCTGCCTCTCTGCCTATTTGTGATCTCTGTCTGTCAAATAAATTAAAAAAAAAAAAAAAGAAGGGGTGGGAGGAGGTGGCAGAGATGGGGGGAGCAGAGGGAGAGCAGGGCGAGGCGGATGGTGGGGAAAAGGGGGTCGGGATGGCCCTGAAAGTCCTCAGCTGGACTCCTATCCCCCAGAGGCAGCACACTTGGAACTGTTGACTCCCCAAAGGCACCGGGCTAGGAAGTGGCGGAAGTGGCGGAAGTGGCACCAGGACCCAGGACTCTAATTTGAAATCTCTTTTAACTGCACCATCGCCTGAGCATCACAGCTGAAACCACCTATTTGGACATTTGTCACTCAGGAGAGAAGGGCACACTGCCTTCTAAGTATCTGGACATTGGGGACCCAGGGGTCCAAGCAAGATTGTGACCGACAAAAATCATCTAAGTCCTAGGATGCATGACCACATTATTTTCAGATATCTTAAAGGAATGGGTTCCTTTCTGCAGGGCCTTCATGGAATTTACTGCAAGGGGACCACACAACCTCATGAACCCCCAAGCCCACGAGAGATTAAATATACAAGCAGTGGCTGGATCACGTTAAAAAATAAAAACTTTGTAATAAAAGATACCAGAAGTTATATGTTAATGAAAATAAATAAATAAATAAATAAAATAAAAACTTTGAGCCACAACCTGCCCAAGAAATACATCCTTTATCTACCTTTCTCAATAAACAACCCAGGTAGCCTGCCTGCCCTGAATCAGATTCGCAAGGAGCCAGATTGCCCTCTCTAGCGGCAATCCAGGAAGCGAAACAATAATTCTATAAAAATCAGCTCCCAAGGTCCAGAATTTGATTGATAACTGATACCTTCCCTGTTTTTTTGTTCCCTTGCTTCCAACTTGGGACCAATCAGAGAGAACGACATATGTCCTCCTACCCAGTAGGATCTCCTGCTTCTAGTTAGCCCGTCTCCCAATTTCCAACAGCGTCCAATCAGGGCACACGGAAAGCCGGAGTTCCTTCCACAATGAAGCTCCCAGACTCTTTTGCTGAAAGGCAAGTGACTGTGGCCGGCCGACTTTCTTGCGATTGCATATAAATAGCCTTTGCTTTTCTCATTTGGTGGGTCTTCGTTGATTGGCCCGGTATAAATCAGAGATGCAACACGGCTCATTCTTACACATGCCCCTCCCTTCAAATATTTGTAGCTGTTATTTTGGTTGATATGGGTCCTAGTCCCAACCCTGCCACTGACTGCACATCCAAGATCACAGATTTGTTCTTCTTGCTGAGTGGTTCTAACACACAGAGCTCTGCCCTTCTCCTACCTACTTCTCGGAGTCATTACCTGCTCAAGGCCAGCGGTCTGGGCCCCTCTGGCCTGAAGTTATAAAAACAACAGTGACCCTCACAACAAAACACCCCGAATGGCAGGGGCTGTTCTGAGTTCTTCGTGTGTATGATCTCATGTAAGCTCCGGCTGACCCGACCAGGTGGACACTAGTTGCATCCCTTTTCTGCAATTGGGGAAACTGAGGTATGGCGGGGTTGAGTCATTTGTTCAAGGTCACGAAGCTGGCGTGATCTTGACAGGACTCCAACACAGGCAGTTCCCCTCCAGAACCTGGACTCCTCACTGCTCCGGGTCCACCCCTGCCACATCAGAGGTATGTGGGCAGAGCCCATGGCTGCCTGTGCCCCACGGAATTCCCAGCACCTCCCTCAACGGTTAGTACATAGTCCATGCCCAGCAGGTATTTATGGAATGAATGAATGAATGAATGGCTTCTATCTCATCTGTTCGGGCCTAGCGAGACACTTCATACACATTGGAAGTTAATACTATTCAGTGTCCCTGACTGTGTTCAACTTTCTCCCTCATCATTGTTAACAACCAGAAACAAAGGCTTAACTTTACACAAATTGTAGTTCGTTTGCCCTGTCCCCACCAGACTTTGGTTTGTATTTACCCCATGTCCAGTCCTGTCTTTTGTTATATTTCGATGCCCTGTTGGATGAAAAGGACCATTTGTCCTGATAGTTGCTAGAAAAAAAAAGAGAGAGAGAGAGAGAGAGATCATTTGCTTCTTTCCCACCCAGATTTATACCCCAAATTCGTTCCTCTCTCCCTCCAGGTGCGCTGGTTTTACTCCCCAATTAGTGGCTGTGTCCTGAACACATCCAAAGAGCCATCACCTGTGGGTCCCCTCACCCTCTCTTGAGAGCTCCCCCACTTCTCCTTGACACCATTTACAGGAGGCGGTGCCAAGTTTACGGACTCTGTGAACCCAGTTCGCACACACTGAATGCTGTGGGATCCTGTTCGCGGCTGGCAGCTTTTTTTGGGTTGTTCATTTCCCCTGCTTGGCACGAATGGCTTTTTCAGGCCTCTCCAGGGATGTGGACTATTTTGCATTTGTAAGCCACCTTTATGGAAAAGGGCCTGCAGGTTTGAGGGGCCCCGTGACCACTTACTCAGAGACGTGTCAAGGCCTCCTTCATCGGAAAGTGGAAATGCATGGTAAGTGTGACATTGTGAATGTCCTTGTGGCACTAGATGGTCATGCAGGACTCCAGCGTGGCTGAGATCATGTCGGAGAAATGGAATTGTACTGATGCAAAGGATTGCTCTGCAAGCTTTTTAAAGTAGGGTGGGGGGGATGAAAAAGGAAGTGACATTGTGTGGGGGCAGGCTAAGAGAAAAGGAAGTTTTCAGCCTAAAGTCTAGAAGATTTTGCCCTTCCAAAGCAGGGCAGGGGATCTAACCAAATCTCAGGTAATAGTCTTACTACGCTTCCATCCTGATCGTCAGGATGGCAGACGGAGAGAAGTTTCTGAGCTAATTTGGGCCCCTTTTCTGTGCCAAGCTCTTTCCCTGTTTAATTCTCACACGATTGCTATGAGAAAGTTGCTGTGGCCTTACTGTGTACTTGGGGAAAGTGACGCTCAGGGAAATGACATGGTGTGGCCAGTGTCACACTGCTAAGTGACGGAGTTACTAATCAAATTCAAGGTTGCTAGGTGCCAAAGCCAGGTTTCCCCCCCCGTGCCACCCACATGCTGTCAGTGACAGGCAAACAAATCAGGGACAAATAAGGACCGGTTGCATTTCCTTCGTCTAGTAGGCGTTGCTCTTTTTGTGATTTTGAAGATTCTCCTGGCTGCGTCCCTTTGGTGTCTAGTGGTGACACTCCTTTCAAACACCAAGGAACAGTGCATTCTCTTGTAGGAAACTGAATTCTCTACCACAAGCTTGGTGGGGAAGGGTGCCCCGGAAGACAGGGTTGACAGTGGGCACAAGACAGGGAAAGTCCCCTGTGGGGAGGAAGAAAAGCAGTAGGAGGAACTGGCCAGAGACTTGAGTCACCGTGGGTGCTGAACCACGAAAGACCTGAGGAGGACCTGGTGTGTGTTTGTTTCCATGACTCCCTGCCCATCCCAGCAGAAATGAGTTTCCCTAGGGTGCTCCCTTATGCTCTAGGCAATTCCTTTCACTATCAACTATTTGTTGAGTGTTTCCACATGCTGACGTAGAGTTCAGATTAGGTTCTACTGCGTAGATAACACACACGCACACGGTGGCTTAAACAAGGCACACATTTATCTTTCTGTCCTGTCAAAGTCTCCATGTTGGCTGTCAGGACAAGTGTGGTGACTCAGGGGTGTCATGGGGGACCCAGCCTCTGTCTTTCTGCTTTTCCCTTCTAGCTGTTTCTTCCTCCTCCAAGCTACCTCATGGTCCAACATGGCTGCTGGGGCCCTTACTGGGATGGAAGAAGAAGGAAAAGCAGAAGAGCAGAGAGCAGTCCTTCTGAAATGAATCAGCTACTTTTAAACAGTAAAAAAAACCCAAATAATGCTTCCTCTTATATCCTACCAGCTGGAATTTATTGAAATGGACACATTTGGCTGTGGGAGTGGTTAAGAATGATCATTGTATTGGGGGGGGGGACTGCTGGACACAAATACACACAGCTAAAAACGAGGACTTACTGAAGGAAAATAGATGTTGTGATAGACCAGGAGTCTGTAAACTATGGCCCGCAGGCTAAACCTGGCCCACTGCCTGGTTTTGTAAATAAAGTGTTAGTGGATCACAACCAAGATCATTTGTTTACATATTTTCTAGGCTATTTTTGCACTGCCACAGTGGGGTTAAGCAGTTATGCTGAGATACACCCGATTGAGTATCTGACACTCTACAGAGGACGTTCCCTAACCGCTGGAATAGACAACAGCATTGTGGGGGGCACAGCAACATCCATGACATCTTTCTAGGCACCCCCAGAGTATCCCGCAAGCTGTGACAACCCAAACTGTCTCCAGGCATTGCCAGATGTGTCCCAGTGCTGGGGGAGGGCGAGGGGCAAAATCGACCCAGCTGGAGAACCAATGAGCTCACAGAGAGGCTTAAATGAGGTAGTACTTCTATTACACGTGCAGGCGTTAGGTTGATAACTATTATCATTATTATCACCAGTGTCCCAGAAACGTAAGCTGAAAGAATGCATACACACCCTGGAAGAGCAAAATATCTCACAGAAGCTATTTCTGGTTCTAGGCCGGCAGAGGCGAGAAAGACAGTCTCAGCTGTGGTGAACAGAGTTTTCTGTCAAACCCACCAACAGGTGCCTGGCATTACGTTAGGAAGGTTGGTTGAGAGACATTATCAAGTGAGCTGTCAAAGACATCTGCTGTTTTGTTGCGTGATTTCATTTTGGGGGGAAATACCCACCCCCGCTTTCAGCCATGTGCTTTGTCTGAAGCTGACCTCCACGTTGGTTGCCGAGGCGGATCACAGGCGTCAGGCCCAAGTTTCCTGGGGAAGCCCATTCTCCCTGCCACAGTCCTTAGTCCTGGATTGGGAACCAGACTCAAGCCAAGACACAATCAGAAAATCCCAGGGGTTTTCTTGGATAACTCAACTCTGAAGATGGGGTTTCCCTTCTCCACTGCACTTGAGCATGCCAGGTCATGAGATGGGGGCTGTGGCTGGAAAGGGAGGTGGTGTCTGGTGTCTGAGAATAAGACCCACACGGAGGAGGATGGAGTTGAGCAAAGAGATGAAAAGAAGCAGGTTGCTCTGATTTTTGTCTCAACTCCTGTATTCAGCCATGCCTGAAACCCAATTTGTTCACCAATTGTTCATGTTCTTGCTCTAATAAATTCCCTCTTGCTTGTTAGTTTGGGCTAGTTTTTCTGTCCTTGACATCAGACGATTTCTCCCCTCCAGCTAATCCTTGATCCCAATTATACTAAGAGCACTTCATGAGTCTCTTTGCATAGTTTGAAAAAACAGGCTCCAGCTCCCTTTCTCTGGAGTTCTTTTGGCCCAAGCTGTCCTCCATGTGCTGGCTCTTCCTTAAGGCTGGCTTCTCTAGTAGCAAAAATGGGGCAACAGGTTCAGGCCTCACAGATAGGTGCCACCAAGAATGAGAGAGGAAGAGTTTTCTTAGTTCAAAACCAGCAAACAGAAGTCCTGGGGTTCCCTGTGGTTAGACCATCTTGGATCAAGTGTTCAACCTCAAACCGGGTGATAGGTGGGGGATCTCCTTGGTTTGTAGCTACGGCCTGAAGCTAGACTCTCCAGGGCCTGGCTCAGTGCCATCCAGAGCTTAGAGCTACTACTCAGTGGGGAGATGGCACGGGTGCTGGGAGGCACGCTCACCGCTCGCTTGAAAAGAAGAAAATAATATGAAATGTCAATGAAAATGTCACCTTTCGGTGACATCTTTCCATTTTTCTCTATTGGACATCAGCATGCCTTTCC
Source organism: Enhydra lutris kenyoni (assembly GCF_002288905.1). Classification (NCBI taxonomy): domain Eukaryota; kingdom Metazoa; phylum Chordata; class Mammalia; order Carnivora; family Mustelidae; genus Enhydra; species Enhydra lutris. Next base: position 16,142,848 of record NW_019154098.1, on the reverse strand, counting down.
CCGGGTTCTTCCAAGATTTGTTTGTCAATATATTAGCAATTACATCTCAACTGTTAAGAGTTCCTTGTCCAACATTTATTTTCCTTGCTAGACAGTTTGGGCCGAGAGCAAATCCAACATCTTTTCTTTTCCCCCAACATAGCCCTGTACTCGGTGGAGGCCTGCTCTCTGTATTTATTTGTTTGCTGTATACTTTGATTTTATTTTACACGTGATTTCCATGAAGATTATGCTAGTAGCCATCTTCTTGGCACCAAGGGGCTCTCATCTGAATCAGAGACGCAGCTGAAAGTTGGGCCAATAACAAGAGCTGTTGTTTGAGAGAATTATTTGATTAGCAACACAACGGAACTCTGTGCAATAACCTGCCCGTGAACTTCAGTCCAGATTTTGAAAGGCTAGACCTGAAATGAGGGAGAAGTGTATTAACTAAGTACACTGATTGCTTTCATTGACCAGGAGGTGTTTTGTTTTGTTGTTGGTTTCTTTCTTTCTTTCTTTTTTTAAAACCCAATTAAATTTGTTCCCCTACAATGCCAGGGCAAAGAATTTCAAACCCAGCTTGCCAAGCAAGAGTCTAGACTTCTGAATAGTAATTCCAGGACTGAAGTTCGAATTTTTCCTCCAAGCTTACTGGCTGTGTGATCCTGAACAAATTACTAAATCTGTAGAAACCTCAGTTTCCTCCTCTGTAGAACAGGGATAATAGTATTAGCTACTTGTAGAGTTGTTCAGAAAAATGCATGAACTAGCGTGCACGGGTCTAAGCGATGGGAAGTGCATGACTCTTTTTTATCATTGACAATTGATAAAATGCCAAGGCAGCAATTTCTTCATTTGTGAGACAGGACATGAGCCCCTCCTTTACAAATGTTCTGGTAAAGAGCACGCAGTAGGTATTGACTCAACTTTGGCACCAATTCACTTCCGCCCATGCGCATTCCAACCCGGAAGAGGAGGGAGCTCCGCTTCATTCCCCCGCCCCTCCCACCGGTGGAAAGGGCACGTGAAAGAGACCCTAAGGTTTGTTTTACAAATAATTAAGAATCTAGGGCAGAGAACCCCCGGTAGACGTTATGGTTGAGATCCGATAGTCTCAGACCAAGCCATCCAGCCTCTGTGGTTCCTCTTTCAACCACTGTGGACCACACTGGGCTTTCAGACAAACCTGCGGGCAGTAAGGCTGAGACTTCATTTGGAACTGGAGAGGGGAAATGCATGTGGGCAGCTGCAAAACATCCTGACTTCCATTGGTGAAACACAATAGTGTAGCCAAGGCAGGGACCCCTGCTGCATGTTTGTGAGTTGTTGAAGCCCTCCCCCCCCCCCCCCCCGCCCCCCCAACCCCCCGCCTTGCTTTGGAAGCTTCCAGCTACCTTAATGGATTTCTTTTTCCTGGGTTGCAGGCTACTCTTTAAAATGACATTTGGGCGGGGTGCTCCTGGGTGGCTCAGTGGGTTGAGCCTCAGCCTTCGGCTCAGGTCATGATCTCAGGGTCCTGGGATCGAGCCCTGCATCGGACTCTCTGCTCAGCAGGGAGACTGCTTCCCTCTCTCTCTCTCTCTCTGCCTGCCTATCTACTTGTGATCTCTCTCTCTCTTTCTCTGTCAAATAAATAAATAAAATCTTTAAAAAATAAAAATAAAAGGCAGTTGGCACGTTTGGAAGCTACTGGCCTGAAAAAGAATTCACAGCCTGAAATGCTTCCCCTTAGTTTCCAAGTGGCAGTTTATGTATTAGTGGGTGTATTTGGGGGGATCAGAGGGGTCCATGCTCCATCTTATTATTCATTTCTATATCCTGAGCCCCTAGTACAATGCCTGACATAGACTCCAGGCTTAGCAGATGTTTGACAAGTGGGGGAGAAAGGAGGAAGTCACTCAATTAAATAGATCAACGCACCAACAGCAAATCCTGACCAGTTGTGTTTATAGCCTATTGAGGACTGAGAATTTCCAGGCTGACCAGAGACTTACTGTGACATTTACTGACTGTACTTATAGCAAGATCAGCAGGGGACATGTTTGGGCCAGTTGATCCCAATTTTCAGTTAGGATATTGAGTGATGTCAGCCCAGGCAGAATGTTCATATGTGAGGTTGGGTGTGTAACTGGTGAGTGTCCAGGGCCGGCCAGTTCAGCCTGGGGAGAGGAGCACAAAGGCACTGCTGCTGAGCCCCTGTACCAAATCATTGCATTCAGGTTAGGGATGAGCATCAGAATTACCCAGGATACTGATTTACTGTACACATGATAAAAATGAAGCTCAGAAAAGTACAGTGACTTTCCTAAGGTCACACAGCTGGTTTGCAACAGAAGATGCTTATATCATGATATCATTAGAGCTGAATCCTATTTTGTATATTGTCCCAAAATGTTTTCATCTCTGTTCTCCCATTCGGTCTTCTCAACCCCTCTCCACCTAAGAACACAGAATTATTTATTTTCATGCTAGGAGGAAAACCAGTTTTTATTTAGCTTTCTGTGTTAGTAGCCAGACATGACCTCAAAAAAGGTACCACTAACCTATATTGCACTTTTTACAAATTACTAGAAGGTACCCTTTCTTCCACGAGGATGTGGGCCTGACCCCATGTGACCAGAGTGCAAGCTGTACTTTGGGACTTACTCCTGCCCTTGGTCAAATGGCCTTGGGCAGTTTCCAACTTGCACAACTGTACATGGCAGCCCTGTTCTCCAGGATGAAGCACTTATCTTGTACTTCGGTTTGTACTCCCCAGGGTCTAGGGCAGAGATGGGCTTATAAGTACTTTTTTTTAAAAATATTTTATTTATTTATTCGACAGAGAGAGATCACAAGTAGACAGAGAGGCAGGCAGAGAGACAGAGAGAGGGGAGCAGGCTCCCTACTGAGCAGAGAGCCCGATGCGGGACTCGATCCCAGGACCCTGAGATCATGACCTGAGCCGAAGGCAGAGGCCTAACCCACTGAGCCACCCAGGCACCCCGGGCTTATAAGTACTTTTAAAGGTGACTGAATTGCTCAAGGCTACCTGATTGATCAGTAGTAGGACTAGAACCTCTGATTCCTGGCATGGCCTCAGGCAAGAGACAACAAACTTTAACCGGGTATGCTGTCCATATTCCACTCTGAGGGAATTGGCCAGGACAACTTAGTTCCCCAGAAATGACGCACCTTGGGGGTGACCCCTGAAAACCAATTTTCAAAGTCAAGGCTGATTTGTAGTGATCCCCAACTCAGATGTGAGCACTGGAAAGTGTAGGTGGAAAGAGCCTGATGCCCCCAACTCCTACAGGAATTCAAATGCCAACCTCTGTGTTTGGCAGAAGTTAAATAAGAATTTTCAGGCTGGGAGCAAAGCCTCCTCCTGCCCCGACTCCATTCCTGCCTCCTTCCCTCTTGCAGGGTATAAACACGTGAGGAAGGTTCTTGAGCATGTGGGACTGACCTATAATCACAGTAGTGACACTTTTGCCCAGTAATAAACATGGAGTCTTAGCCTTTTTATTACATGGCTCAACGTTATCACAGAGAGGTGGCCTGTTTCCCCTCCGGCTGCCCCTGAAGAGAACTTCCATTGCTCAGGGATGGAACATTCTTAGCTTTGGCCATATAAATAGCAGCATTTAATTTATCCTCAGCTCTTCTCAGGGCCCAGGCCATGGGCCCAGGGCTCAAGGCTTTACTGGGTCATCTTACTTCCTCCTCATATTCACCCTGGGAAGTAGATGTTATTATGCCTCTTTTACAGGTGAGGAAACTGAGTCAGAGTAGTTCAGTAAACCACTTGAGTTCACACAGCTGGTAGGTGGTAATGTCAGGACTCAGACTCACACCCCAGGGCGTCTGCCCACCAAGCCAGTGTTGCTAACTCTCATGCTCCGCTGCCCTTAGTCTCGGTCGTTGGTGTGCTGTCCTGGGTGCTGAGCACAAGGACCTGCAGGGGGCCCCGTCTTTTTCCTGCCAGTGTTTGCTTTGCTACATGTATTGAGTGCCTGCTGTGTTTCCAACACCATGCTAAGCAACTGTCATGGGTTTACATGCATTTTCTTTTTTTTTTTAATTTAAATTCAATTAATTAGTATATAGTATTATCATTAGATTCAGAGGTAGAATTTTGTGATTCGGTAGTTGCATCTCACCAGTGCTCATCACTGCCCTCTTTAGTGCCCAACACCCAGTCACCCCATCCTCCCTCCCCTCACCCCGCAAGCAACCCTGTTTGTTTCCTATCATTTAGAGTCTCTTACAGTTTGTCTCCCCCTCTGATTTTGTCTTATTTTATTTTTCCTTCCCTTCCCCTACGATACTGTTTTATTTCTTAAATTCCACATATGACTGAACTCATATAATTGTCTTTCTCTGATTGACTTATTTCAATTAGCATAATATTCTCTAGTTCCATCCATGTCATTACAAAGGGCAGGATTTCATATTTTTGATGGCTGCATAGTATTCCATGGTATATATACACCACCTCGCCTTTATCCATTCATCTGTCAATGGACATCTGGGCTCTTTCCATAGTTTGGCTATTGTGGACATTGCTGCTATAAACATTGGGGTGCACATGCCCTTTCAAATCACTATGTTTGTATCTTTGGGGTAAATACCTAATAGTGCAATTGCTGGGTCATAGGGTAGCTCTATTTTCAACTTTTTGAGGAACCTCCATACTGTTTTCTAGAGTGGCTGCACCAGCTTGCCTTCCCACCAACAGTGTAGGAGGGTTTCCCTTTCTCCTCATCCTTGCCAACATCTGTCGTTTCCTGACTTGTTCATTTTAGCCATTCTGACCGGCGTGAGGTGGTATCTCATTGTGGTTTTGATTTCTATTTCTCTGATTACATGCATTTTCTTTGAATACTCAAAGCAAACCTACAAGCCAGTACCTTGGCTCCCCCTTTCCCTACAAGAAGGTCAAATCACTCACTCCAGAAGAAGGTGGGATTCCAGCTCCAGACCTACATGACTCTAAAGCTTGCTCCCACCCAAAAAGCTAGTATTTCTCAAAGCATGGTCCATGGGTCACCCTCGTCTACATCTTGGTGGTGCTTGTAGAAATGCAGATTCCTGGCCCACTTTCAGGAGGGGTCAAGGTACTGGATCAGAATCTCTTGAAAGTGGGGCCAGGGAACCTGCTTTCCTGCCAAGTGCCCCAGGTGTTTCCCATGAACTTGTACAGGTAAAACTCATTTCCATATGCAGGTGCTAGTAACGTGGCCATATGCACTTCTGAAAATTCACGCAGTTGTGTATTTCTGATTTATCACTTGTCTCTGTGTCTGTTACCTCTTAACAAAACTGGACTTAAAAATCCCCTCCCATATAACTTATAGTCTCTTTATGAGGAGCCCTTTGCCAGAATGTTACTTTTTCAACCTCAGTCTGCCTAGGACCCCGCCCGCAGTGCATGAGGCCTGAAAAACCAGGCTATGAGAATGTCCCGGAGTTACCTCTTCCCCCTTACCAGGCTATCACACAAAGGTTACCAGCAGTTCTCATTTTCTTTTCTCTAGATAATTCCTCCAAAATAGATCACCCAAGTGCCTCATTCTGAAAAATTCCATCACGTTCCATCAACCCTGAAACCCAAATCAGTGCAAAACGGTCCCTTGGGGGCCCCCGGATGGCTCATCATCTGAGTTTCCACCACTGGCTCCCGAGGGTGGTCCTGGAGACTTCTCTTTTTGGGCCCATTCCATCCATGAATCACTCCTTGACCAACTCTGTCGCCTGTTCTTTTCCGCTTAACCCTTGGTGAGGGGTTTCTCTCTGCTTCTTCTGGAACCTTGGTAGAACCTGCATCAGAAAAATTCTTACTCTGTACCCTCCAGAATGGATTCATTCACTCACTTAGTCATATTTACTGAGTAAATATATATATGTACTAGGAACTCTTCTAGGGAGAGGAATTTAGAAAATAAATAGGATGTAGCCCCCTTTTTTGTAGAATGCAGAATGTTGGCGATCCTTCTGGAGCCACTCCTTTTAATAATGTTGTGGTTGATGAGCCACTAATGCTAGAGGAGGGGAATGGAAGGAGGAGGAGATGACATTATTTGAGGCCGGCCTTTTTTAAAGTAGGCTACACACCCGGCATGGAGCCCAACATAGGACTTGAACTCACAACCCTGAGATCAAGATCACGTGTTAGATGCTTAACCCACTGGGCCACCCAGGCACCCCTATTGGGACCCTCTCTCCATGGCAGGTCCTCTAATAATCATTTAAATGTATGACCAGGAGGCAGGTACTATTATTATCTTCATTTTATAGTTGAAGAAATTTAGGTCCAGAGAAGCCAAGTACTTTTCTCAGGGTCACACAGTTCGTAAAGGCTGAACCCTAGAGCAGATCTGGAGTCTGACCTCAGAGACAGGCCTGTCTAATAGTCCCTCTGAGTCCTCCAAACCATCAAATGAGAAGTATTGCAAGTGCCGGCAAATGGACTGAAAGGGGATGGAAGATGAGCGGGGTTGGGGGGTGGGGGGTGCACTGTCTGCCTGACTCCAAACTGAGACCATGAAATGCACTTTGGCTGTGGAAGTGTGGTCTTATCTGTCCTGTCTAAAGGATAGCATTTCCCCCAAATCATAGAACCATAAATCTCAGGGCTGGGAGGGATGTCGATGAAGTGTAACCTAACTCCCATTAGATGCTGAACATTTTTCCGACTTTGTCACCAAGTGCTCATCTGGTCTGTCTGGAGCACCTCCAGGGACAAGGACCTCCCTAGCTAAGGAGATAGCTTATTCTGTTTCTCACAAACCAGTGTAATGGATATCGTGTTTTTGCCCGCCCAGACTCCCTCCCTACTTTTGGTAATAGCATGCCACGTTTCCTTTGGGAAACTGCCTTCCCCCATTTTGAGTGATTCTACCAAGGGCCATCAGTCAGTGAGGGAATGGGTATATGACCCCACGTCAGGCCAATCAGACTGTCTCTCCGGGGACACCAAGGAGCATAAAGACAGAAAACTGATGGAAGCAAGTTATAGCAAATCGAGAATGCCGGTGAGGGCCCTGAGCAGCTTTGGGACTCCTGAACCTCTTCAGCCTTCTCTTCAATTCTGGAAGCAGTTGTGTCCTTCTATTAAATCCTTTTCTTGCTTGTTCTGCTTGTTAGCTGGGTTTGGAGCGGGGGAGGTAGAGGGGCAGAGGGAGAGGGAGAGAGAGAATCTGAAGCAGCCTCGACGCCCAGCACAGGATGAGGAGCTTGATCCCACCACCCTGAGATCATGAGGCGAAATCAAGAGTTGGAAGTTTAACCCACTGAGCCACCCAGGCGCCCCACCACGGTTGTATTTTGATGCCTGCAACCAAAATACCTTAGCTGTTATAATCCACTTGTGTTTTCTTTCTGTTGTGTTGCATTAGTAAATCCGTTTCTTCATTATAAGTATAATCCTCGTACGTGGTTTTAAAATATCTTCTGTGGAACACGAGGGTAATTTCCAGTGGGGCATCCCCCTGGTCCTACTTCCCAGAGGTAACCACTGCTAATAGTCTCTTGTGTTCCCTCCAGAAACCTCTATTTTGTTTATTAACAGCTCTGTTAGATCTTCCCTAGACTGAGTTAAAAATCTGCCAGCCTGTGGTTTCCATTCGTTTGTACCAAGTCTGTTTCGGAAACCACTGAGCAGATTTCACTTTCAGGTAGTCGATAATTCTGGTACCTCGCTCTGGAAGTCTCTGCTAGACCCGGTCACTTTCAGTTCCTGAGGCCACCGCCCAGGGGGCACAATCAGGAAGCCCCTCGCCATCCTGGCCCCTTTCCTCTGAATACACACTAGTTTGCTGTATCTTTCCAGAACTGGGACAGCCGAGCTAAGTACGCTATTCCACAGTGACCTGGTGAAGGAGAGCAGAATGCCTGCTGCTGTCCTTGTCCTTCTCGCTGTCCTGGAAAACGCAGTCCGAGATGCTCTGAGTAACGCCTGTCAGCAGCCTTATCACTCCGCTGACCCTACCGTCCACTAACACATACACAGAGACATACGCACAGTAACTAAATCAGATCTCCTTGATACTGAAATTCTACTGCTTTTTGCTGTTGTTGTTTAATCCGAGTACTAGAACTAATACATAGACACGCCAAATTCTCTCTAGTGTGTAGATGCATGTCCAGATTTTTGGCCCCGACTCCATGAAATAGAACTGATAAGGTCCCTGTTCCCTAGAGTCTGTCCTGAAATCGCACTTTGTGCAAGTGAGCCCCTGCCCACTGAAATACAGCGGCAACATCCCCACGTGTATCAGGAGCCCCACGTTTTTGCATATCTTGTGGCCCACCTGTTCTACCTCCAGGCTGTTCTTTGCAACCTTGTTCAAAAATCACCCCAAAGTGCAAAAAGCCCAAATACCCCACAAACAGGGACTTGGTCAAATAAAGCAAAGAACAATCATATGATGAATTATCATGAGGTTATTAAAGATCTTGCTCAAGACACAGATACTCAGACAGGACTCCAACACAATGCTGCTCCCTTCAGCTGGGGGACCCTACAGCGCCGTGTACACTCTGAACTTGTCCCCTGACCGACCACATGGGACTAATAACATCCTATCTTTAATCTCATCTTTCGCAGCCCCCCACATTCTCCAGAAGAATCTGTTTCATAAATCCACCAGACTCTTAATGCTTCCATCCCTTTGCAACACTGTTCCCACTGTTCCCTCTGCCTGGGATGCCCCTTCCCATAGGTCAAAAAAATACCTACTCAACCCCATGAGAATGGCCACGGTGTAGTTGAAGATGAATAAATATTCACTGGATGAATAAATCCCACAAGATCAGGTTTTTCCCCCTTCCCACCCTCCCTTTTCCCCTCCCCCCAACCCTCCTTCTCTCTCCCCTGGCCATACCCAGTATCCCCAGACAGAACAATTACTCGTTCATCATCCCCATTAATTCTCAGGTGCAGACACCATGAATGAGACGAACAGTAGTGTTTAGTAAACAATAGTAAAAGTGAAAAACAAGTTGGTCGGGAAAGGCATTATTATCATCATTTTAATAATGACTCTTAGGTTCTGAAAAACCCCCAAAGAACTTCCTGAATCATCCTGGAAAGTTAAGCAACTTGCCCAGTGGCCAAGGGCCCCAGGCAACCTCATTTTCTGACCTGAATCTGAGTTGTCAGACCAGAGTTCTCCTAGACGTTGAAGAAAAAGCACCTATTTCAAAATCCTGAACACATATTTTCCAACATCTCAGAAATTGGGATGCGCTTTCCTTTCTTTAATGATTCATAAAATAATGCCGGTTTCTCTTACAAGCAGTGTGTCCTTTGATTTAAAGAAATATATTCTCAGTCGTAGTTGGAAAAACTGGAAGAAACTATATCGGGCAGCTGTTGGTTAAATTAGTGAAGGCAACTTTATGCAACTCGATAGTACTGAATAATGATAAAACTGCTAATAATTATGGTTCATTATAAATCATGGGTATGTATGTGTGTGGATAAAAGCCATTGGTGATATTTGGTTTCACGAACAAAATTTGGCTTCAGTCTGATTCCTTTGTTTGAAAACGTCTTCTGTGTGCATGACCACCACGGTCTATGTTAGGATCACCTGACGTTAGCAAGATTAGAGGTATTTTTTTTACACAGCCCAGTTACTCTTAAAAATAGCTAATTCCAGGGGAGCCTGGGTGGCTCGGTCATTAAACACCTGCCTTCGGCTCAGGTCATGATGCCAGGGTCCTGGGATCGAGCCCCATACCAGGCTCCCCGCTCGGCAGGAAGCCTGCTTCTCCCTCTCCCACTCCCCCTGCTTGTGTTCCCTCTCTTGCTGTGAAATAAATAAATAAAGTCTTTTAAAAAATAGCTAATTCCAATTTTATCTATCTATTTATTTATTTATTTACTTATCTATTTATCTTTGGTTATTTGGAAATACTTTTATTTATTTATTTTTTAATTTTTTTTTTTTTGGGGGGTGGCTTAATGACAACAGAAATTTATTTGTCACTGTTCTGAGGCGGGAAGACCAAGACCAGAGTGCCAGCAGATTCGGTGTGTGGTGAGTCCACTTCCTGATGGTAACTGCTGACTTGTTGTATCCTCCATGACAAGAGAGGCCAAGAGACCCCCAACATCTATTTTCTAAGGGCATGAATCTCACTGATGAGGGTTCTACCCTCAGGACCTAGTTGTCCCCCAAAGTCCCCATCTCCCAATACTACCACCCCAGGACTGAGGATTGCAAAGTATGAATTTGGGGGTGGGGGGCACAAACATCCAGTCCATAGCAATTTGTTACAAGTCACATGGTGAATTGGTGAGAGAAGGGCCCAAAGTCTAGGATTCTTGCCTTCTTTTAGTATGCTTATTGTCACCAGAATTTCCAGCTCTTCTTAGGTGAGTTATTCTTTGATCAGACTTCAAAGATATAGGTGGATTGTATTTCTTAACATCTCCTCTATTGGGACTTTATAGTTGCTGTGAGATAGTGTCCCCACCTTTGCACTTCACGACTTTCCCGCATTTGGAACCCAAAAGGCCTAAAGCCAGAAGGTCCCTCGAAGGTGAGTTAGGTAATGTCTTTGTTCTCCACGGGGACACTGAAACCAGGAATGACAAAGAAACTCCTCTGACCACATTTGGTCCATTGAGAGACACTTGGAGGAACTTCTGGCATCTCTATAGAAATGTCACCCAAAGTGAGAGATAAATTTTTCTTTTTTAAGTAGGCTCCACACCCAATGTAGGGTTTGCACTCACATCCCTAAGATCAAGAGTTGCATGCTCTACTAAGCCAGCCAGGGCGCCCCCACCCACCTTGTTTATTTATAAAAGTTGCAAGAACAGTACCCAGAAGATCTGTATACCCTCTTGGGTATTTCTCTCTTTTTCTCTCTCTTGGTCATCTCCTATATTTGTGCTTAAAAATTATTTTTTATAAAATGGTGGAGAGTAGGTTACATATATCATGTCCACTTCCCCATTAGTATTTTATTATCCATTTCCTAAGAACAAGGCTATTCTCTTACATAGCCACAGACCCTGGGCAAATTCCAGACCTGCATATATTGATAAAATACTTTCATCTAAGCTACCATCCATACTCCAACTTAGTCAATTGTTCCTATTATGTCCATTGTAGGAAGTTATTTTTCCCTTCAGAGGAAGGGAAAACTGTTCAGAGCCCAGTTCAGACAGTGCAATGCATATAGCTATCACATCTTTTGTCTTCTTAAAGATTTATTCACTTGCTTGAGAGAGGGAGAGAGAGAGGCAGAGAGGAGCAGAGGGGCAGAAGGAGAAGGAGAGAGAGAATCTCAAGCAGACGTCCCACCAAGCATGGAGCTGGGCACTGGACTTGATCTCCCAACCCTGAGATCAGGGCCTGAACCGAAATCAAGAGTCAGAGCTTAACTGACTGAGCCAGCCAGGCACCCCTCATATTTTTGTCTTCTTTATCTGAAGCCATTCATCCTCTTTTCTTTATCTTTCATGACATTGACAGTGTTTTTTGTTTGTTTGTTTTATTTGACAGAGAGATCACAAGTAGTCAGAGAGGCAGGCAGAGGAGGGGAAGCAGGCTCCCCGCTGAGCAGAGAACCCAATGCGGGGCTTGGTTCCAGGACCCTGAGATCATGACCCGAGCTGAAGGCAGAGGCTTAACCCACTGAGCCACCCAGGCGCCCTGACGTTGACGGTGTTTAAGAATACAGGTCTATACTTTATAGAATGCCCCTTGATTCTGGTTGTCTGATGTTTCCTTATGATCTGATTCAGATTGTGTTTTTGGCTCAGATACTATATAAGCGATGTGCCCTTCTCAAGGTATCACATCCAGAGACCCATGACAGACATCTGTCTGTCCCTTAGCATGATGCTAACTTTCATCACTTCGTTGTCACTTGTGCCTTCTTCACAGTCTAGTTCCTATTTCTCCTTTTGCAACTAGTAAATACTTTGTGGGAGGATACTTTGAGAGTCTGTAAATTTCCTATTCCTTGTCGGGCTTCTTCCCCTCCTTCCAGGTAGAATCTGCTGATAAATCTTACTTGAACCAATTTTTACTATATAGTTACAAAAGGGTATTTTTTTCTGTTGTAATCATTTTTTCTACATTTATTAATTGTGAAGAAGAGCTCTTCCTTGTTTATTTACTTATGATCAAAATGGATTATGGAGTTTTATTTTATTCAATGGATTATAGCCCATTACTGTCTACATTTATCAATGTGCTCAAAATTGTCTACGTTTGGCTGGTAAGAGACCATTCATGCTGGCTCCTGTGTCTTTTTGACATGTCTCAAAGTCTTTTTTTTTTTAAATGCTTCCTTCCGGCCTTTCTTTCTGACACTCCAGGCTCACCTTGTTCCAATTCCATGCTCCCGGCTTGGAATCAGCCATTCCTCAGAGGAGCCGCTTCTTTTTAGTCAATAAAGGCATCTAGAAAGGAAGGGTGTGCTACATGCCAAATCTGATACAGGCATTTCATTTTCCTTCTTTTCATTTATCTGTATCTACTATTTTAGGACACAAACATAGTTCTTTACAAGAAGAGAAAAAACTAAAGTTATGTTTACATTATCTTCAACAACAACCAAAAGACAGTGCACGGTTACAAATCTCCATGGGAACCAAAATGCCTTGGACCCCAAGGACAGTTGTCATCACACATTGTTCTGGACACTAGGAATACATATGGTTCATATAGAGGGTCCTGGAGCTATCACTGGTGGAGGAGTGTCAGGACGAAGGTGATATGTGGACATGTGCACAGGTGTCTTCTCATAATCTAAGCCCTGTTTGCCTTGACTTGGGACCAGGCAAGAATGTTTCGTGAAACTGCTAAGGAGGTTGGTTGAACACTAAGCATTCTTCATGCAGTATGGTGGGTGAAGTGTGGCAGTTCCTAGGTCAGAATGTTCTATTCAGCATGGAAGAATGTGGCTATTTGAAATTGTGCTGCAAAGATGCTACGACTGTTCTAACAAAGGCTGACAAATCTTTCACCACCTCAGAGGCACATGGAGAGGAACACAGGGAAAGGGAGGATCTCCCTTCTTCTGGAGAATAAAGTAGAAAAAGACTTCCCTGGGAATGCAGCAGAAGGGAAGGACTGGTGTTTACAGGTAAAGGGACAGTTTTGATCCTTTCTACATATTTTTCATAACTTTATTCTGGCTATAAAACTAATACGTACTAAATCTGGGTGGGGGAGGGGGAAAACCCAGACAAATTTAAAGAAGAAAAGAGCAGTCTCTCCAAACCCTTCCCCTGGATAATAGACTACCCATATTTTTGGCATATTCTTTTCTAGTCTCTTTTCTAAGCATGAGATCAGTTGTGCATACTTGAACTCATGCTGTTTGTATAACACCATCTCTTCATCCTCTCAGCTGGCATGCCACAAGGATTCTCCCACATAATTAAAAGGCACATTAGAAAGCAAGTTGCAGGATGAGACATATAGTCTGATACCAGAAAAAAACACACAAGCCAAAATAATAAGGTGTATTTGCTAAGCACACATGGAAAATATTTTTGTAAAGCTCTGAATGGACACATTTCAAATTCAAAATAGTGGTTATATCTGGGGAGACAGAGGGAGAAGAAAGAAACTGGTGCAGGAAAACAAGGGATATTAGCTTTCCCTACAATGCTAACAGAGATGGGGGGCACCTGGGTGGCTCAGTAGGTTAAGTGTCTGACTTTGACTCAGGTCATGATCTTGGGGTCCTGGGATCGAGCCCTGTAAGGAGCCCCACCTTGGGCTCCATGCTCAGCAGAGGTCTGCTTCTCCCTCTCCCTCTGCCCCTCCTCCCCACTCATACTCTCTGTCTCTGTTTCTCTCTCTCAGATAAATAAATAAAATCTTTTTAAAAAGCTCTTATTTATTTATTTGACAAACAGAGATCACAAGTAGGCAGAGAGGCAGGCGGGGGGTGGGGGTGGGCAGGCTCCCTGCTGAGCAGAGAGCCCGATGCAGGGCTTGATCCCAGGACCCTGAGACCATGACCTGAGCCGAAGACAGAGGCTTTAACCCACTGAGCCATCCAGGTGCCCCTAAATAAATAAAATCTTAAAAAAAAAAAAAAGAGTGAGAGATTCTAGTTCTCATGTACTATGTAGATGGTCAAAATTATTTTTGAGTTAAGTTTTTTTTTTTTTAAAGATTTTATTTATTTATTTGAGAGAGAGACAGTGAGAGAGAGCATGAGCAAGGAGAAGGTCAGAGGGAGAAGCAGACTCCCCATGGAGCTGGGAGCCTGATGCGGGACTCGATCCCAGGACTCCGGGATCATGACCTGAGCCGAAGGCAGTCGTCCAACCAACTGAGCCACCCAGGCGTCCCGAGTTAAGTTTTATTGTAGTAATTATTATATTGTTTAACTTTACATGGCTGCACCTTATTTGAAGTTTTCTTCTAAAATGGGACATCAGAATTGTTTCAAAATTTTAACTATTCTCACTAATTTTGTGGTGAACTTCTTTGGGTACAAATCTTTGTCTTAACCTTAGGTAATTTCCTCTGCATAAATTTGGAATTCTTTGGACAGTGTCCATCGAGTCAACTTATGCAAGCACTACATGTTAGTGTCTACCTCGCCACATCCTCACAAGCACTGAGTATTATCACTTTTTAAATGCATTACTAATTTTGTGCTCACTCATTTACTTTTAATTAGTATTTCTCTACTACGAGTGGATCTAAATCTTTAAACATATATTAATTAGCCATTTTCTCTGAGGAAAGAAGTTTCTTTGTCCACTTGAAATGGAGAGAAAAAGGCAGAAGCTCTTCAAGAAGGAAGCAGTGGGGATATACCTTGAATGGTGTTCAACTTCGTCCTTGGAGGTTTCTTCCTTTCACTGCCTGGGAGAAGGAGAAGCTAAGAAAAGGCAGCTTGGGGGCCAGAACAGCAGGAGTGACATCAGCTATGAGTCAACCTAAAGCTCATAAAGTTAATCTCCCTAAAATACAGCTCTGGTTACATCACTGACCTGCCCACACCTTCATCTTCCCATCACTCGTCAAGAGAGAGTCCTCCTTAGTGGAACCCAGTCCAACTTCTCAAGCATGCTCTCCTGAAGATGGGCACATGTCATATCATATCCTCCATTCAGTGAAGTGGGTGCCATTCTTCAAACACACAGCACCAGCCCACTCTTCTTTTTCCTTTGCACACATTATTATTCCCTCCACTGCAATGCCCTGTCTACTTGACACCCTCACCAACCTTCCCCTCCTTCAACAATGATTCCAAAGGCCACCTCTTCTTCAATCATGCTTTTGTTCATCCCCTAAAATTCAAGTGACTTTTCATGACTTTGAACTCTTCTTTGTTCTTGAGGTCGGAGTTAGGGCCAAGCTTCGAACTCCAGTTTTGAAGACTTCTCGTCTTCTTACATGGTGCATTGAGCAAATTATTAAGGAATCTGAGTCTCTGATTCCTTCTTCAGAAAACCAGAAAGTTAAATGAGATCATGTAAAGTATCCACAGTTCCTGGATAGAATGTTCCATAGAGGTTAGCTTCTACCTTACTTCATTTTGCCTTGCATTAGAGTGATGTGTATAATTTTCATACCATCTCCAGCTCGCTTTTAGAAAATAAGTCCTTGCAGGAAGGGTCCCAGTTCTTGCCCTTTTAGATGCCCTCTACACCAAAGCATCTAGCACAGTGCCTTGCAATCAGTAGTTATTCAATAAATCTGTGTTGAATTTAGAGAAGATTAAAAGCAAATCACTGAGAATTTACTTCTGACCAAAATTTAATAGGTCAGTAAAGGGAAAGTAGACAGTTTCTATAATAAACTAACCAAGGAAGTCAAGAGAAATGAGCATAAGCTCAGGCTCCAAGATTGATCTTCCACTCTCAGGCTATAAGACACTGGGAAGGCCATTTATTTCATGTAAAAGCCTTAGATCTTGTGTCTGTGAAGGAGGTATTAATAGAACCGACCTCATGGAGTTCCCAGGGAAGAGCAAATGAGATCATACATGGAGTGGAGAGCACCAGGCACACAGTCTGCACTCACAGAAACTACTGATCATTTTACAGCTGTAAAAGCAGACAAAGACAGCAAGTTCAGGAACATTAAAGTTATTGAGAAGACATTGAGATACAAATCATGCTAGTTCATATTTTTTAAAGTCCCTAAGAATGCTCTTTAATTCTAATTGTTCAAAATTTTCATGTCTAATATTTTTAAAAGAGAAATACTTTATAAACAAGGAGGGCAATGTTTTCATTAATATGAATAGTCTGGAACTGATGGAAGTGCCGTAATGTCATCCTCTTCAGTTTTACAGAAGGTATGGACCTTGCAGCTAGGATGGCAAGACCATGGCCCAATTTCATTGTCACTACTCCTATGTCGAGCACATACTATATGCCAGGCACTTAACAAAACACACACACAAACTTTGAGGGCAACATATTAAAAACGGTTTCAAATTAATGACTCCTTTTTGTATAAGAACTAAAACAAAAGTCATGAGATTTTCAGATTTTGATGGCCACGTGCTCAACAAAGTCAGGAAGTAGATCTGGCTTTAAATTTTTAAGGAAGAGGAGAGTGCACGCCACATTACCACCCCTTTATTGGAAGAAAGGAAGAAAGGTAGGAGGAAGGAAGGATGGAAAGAGAGAGAGAGAGAGAGAGAGAGAGAGTAGGCCTGTCTCTACAAGGGAACAAATCAGGAAGGTAGCTTCTCTTCCATCACCCCATCAATGAGCAGGTGTTGTCTCAAAAGCCTCCAGTGGCTTTCCATTGACATTAGGAAAAGTTCCCAACTCTAACATGATGTAGGGGAGAGTCTTGGTTGTGCACATAATAGTCATCCCACCCCTTTCCAAGTACACCTCTATTCATTCGTGTAAACACCTCCCCACCCCAGTTCCAGAGGGAATTTGTTTAAACCCCCAGGGCAGGGCGATCTCTGGTAATTACCATTGGCCATTCTCAGCAAAGGAGTCTGTTGCTCCAGTCATTGCTGGCAGCCATCTTGTGACCCTGAGGAGAGGTTCTTATGAGGCTGAAGGGGGACAGAACAACCAGCTAAAGATGCTGGCTCCATTGACTCAAACAACTCTGAAGCCACCCATCTCTGGGCCTCTTGTCAATTAGATCAGAAATGTCTTTATTATTTAGGATAGTCTGAGCCTAGGATTCATACCAGACAGCAGCCAAAAGCATTCTAGCAGTTACACGAGCTTTAAGGCCGTCCTACATGGTGCCTCCTTGTCCTGCCCTGTATCAAACCACTTGATCTCAATGCTTTCAAGCCCTGTTCTCCTTTCCGTTCCTCAAATGGGTCTTTCTGTGTCTCTCCTCCAAGTCTTTCTGTACACAAGTCTCTCCTTGGTTGGCTAATTGCTACCCATCCTCAGGCCTTGGCCTAAGTGATACTTTCTCTGGGAAGCCTCACCTGACCCTCACAATCTGGAGGTGAGTGAGACATCATTCTCTGGGAGATAATTATATATTATTTAGCTAACTTATTAACAGGATTAATTTTTTTTAAGGAACTATTATTTGGTGGGTCCAGAGTCAGACTATTTGGGTTCACATCCGGACTCCTCCTCTTCCCAGCTTATATGCTGCTCAACACCATGCGTCTTAGTTTTCTCAAAAGTCAAGTGGGGATAGTAATACCTTCGTCATACATCGACGGGGACTATGAAGATACATGGGCTCATATAGGAAAAGCACAGAATGCCTCATACACAATAATGGTTATAACTGGCATTGTTGCTAGAGAGGAGCCTAGTAGGAAAAGGATAGGACACCCAGGTCCTACTCCAAATTCATCAAAAAATTATCCATTTGAGCCTCAATGTCTGCCATGTTTCTCTGGGCCTCTGTTTTTTCACCAGCAGAAGGAGATCATAAACCCTGTTCTGTCATCTCTATTCATGTATTCAGTAAAGTTTTACTGAGTAACAACCCTTTTATCACTATGAACTTTCTCTATTACTAGTGACACTTTTTGTTTTGAAGTATATTTTGTCTGATATTAGCATAGCCACTCCAACCCTTTCATAGTTGTTTTTTGCTTGATGTTTCTTTTCCTATCCTTTTACTTTTTTTTTTTTTTAAGATTTTATTTACTTGACAGAGAGAGAGAAAGAGAGAGCACAAGTAAGCAGAGTGGCAGGGAGAGGGAGCAGGGAGCCCAATGTGGGGCTCAATCCCAGGACCCTGGGATCATGACCTGAGCCGAAGGCAGATGCTTAACTGACTGGGCCACCCAGGCACCCTATATCCTTTTACTTTTAACCTGTTTGCATCTTTGAATCTGAAGTTTGTCTGCTGTAGAAGGCATATAATTGGCTTTTTTTTTTGGTCTGATCTGACAATCTCTGCCTCTTGTTGGATGTTTGGGCTTGATTTTTAAACACTGGAGATAGTATGGTAAATCTGAGTGCCAAGAAAGAGTACCCAGCAGAAGGAAAGGTAGGAGGTGTAGAAGAGAAAAATGAATATTAATGCCATGGGTCTTTGAGAAGGTAAGCAAGAAGAAAATCCATAGCTCACATGAAGCCAATTGCATTCTCTAGGAGAAGGGATCTTTCCTCTCTAAAAACGGAAGGGAAATAGGACAGTATTGGTACAGATGCAAGTCCTTTTACAAATTTGATGGTGGGAAACCAAGAGCATTGACTTCTGGTGATTTCTGTATTCTCTTGTTATAGGAATTAAAAAGGGTAATCTGGATGAAAATACTTCAAAAGCACTAGAGAAATACAAAGCAATGTTTTCACTTCTTCAGCCCATTATGACCCAGCATAGAGTGGAGCTTTGCATAAATGAAACTCCAAGACAGCTGGAATTTGATGGGGCTGGACTCAGGGGCTCAGAGGCAGGAAGGGAGGTCTATGGCATTTAGCTTGGCCAGACTTGTGCCTTGGAGCAAAGCCAGGGCTGAGAGGGCCATGTGGAGAAGAGGCTCCTTCAGATTTGTGTCTAATTCCTTTTCATATGGGCCCAACCCTGCTGGCAGTATTCACTAGCTCTGCGAAAGGAAGACTCTGGATTTGCCCAGTCATTGCACAATGTCCTGTCACGTCCACAACGAGATACTGCTGATCACTGTGGGTAGAGTGACCCACGGTGACGAGCACTTGGAACAGACAAGCTAGTAAGCAAGCCTCAACCGGGCTGCACCGTCTCCTCAACCTGCCTGAACTGTGCAATCCCCTGTAATCCTTATAGGCCTGAGGGGCTTCCCACTCACTCACAGCCCAGCCCACATTCTGATTCACCCTGTTAGCTGGTGGGGAGGCAGGAGTCTGTCTGTGCAGAGCAGCTGAACAGTGAGGAAGTGCTCTGGTTTAATGGGTCTGCATAGCAAGTGTTCTTTCCCCCTCTTGTCTACTTAAAAAGTTTTTTTGACAGAACATGTGCTCGTTGTTGAAAAAGTGAAATATGCAGATAAAAATATATCTCCCTCAATTCTCAGCCAAAGGTAAAAACCTTAATATTTTGGTATATGTCCCATCTGGGATGGATATATATATATCCATATATATGGATGTATAATAAAACTGTGAATATATGTATATACGTAACTTTTTTTTATACATAACTTTTTAATGAAATAATGTTTTGTGAACACAAAGGCAGGAAGGGGAAATGGAGTTCAAGTGCTCTAAGATTCTTGTGTTTTCTAGGAGGTGTTAAACACTCTATATGAAAGTGTATTTTATATTAACAGTAATAAGTCAAGAATGCACATTGAAACACCTAGGGTACCCACTAAAAGAATGATATAAGCATATATAACTAGCAAGCTAATATAAGTGAAAAATGAAGTAATAAAAAACAGAGGAGAGAAAAAAACTAAAAACAAATATGGCAAATAGAAAACAGACAATAGCATGGTAGATTTAAATTTGAACAGAGCAGTAACTATATTAAATGAAAATTAATTAAATATTCTAATTAAGACTCAAAAATTGCCAGAGTGGATAAAAAGAAAAAAAAATGCAGCCTTATATTGCTACAAGAGGTATGGAAGAACACTGAAAGGGTAGAAGGAAATGGATACACCATGAACACTAACCAAAAGAAATCTAGTGCTGTGTAAAGTAGCCCTTAGGTCCAAAAGTGCTATTAAAGATAAAGAAGGAAAGACTTCCCATAATGGTAGAGTGAAGAGGACAGCAATTCCCCTCAATAAAAAGAGGAATTCCAAGACTGGACAAAATTATCAAAAACAATTTCTGAGTACTAGTGGTTGACCAAAGTCAGAACATTTGAAAAGTATTTATTCTTAAAACATTACTACAGTTTCAGGTGAGAAGAGTTAGACTGAGGAGGCAGTAGGGGCAAAAACCCATGCTTTCCCAGCTAAAAGTGATGGGATTAGCTGGGAATGCACCAAGAAAACCCACAGCTCTGCTGTCCTTGTTCAGAACATAGGAACAAAAAAGATGGCAAAAGGAGAAAACAGTTATTAAAATAGTGGCATTAGTTCCAAACATATCAATAATTATATTAAATATTAATGGATTAAACATAATGCTAAAAGGCTCAAGATCCCTGCAAGGTAATGTAAGGACAGATTTAGAGCTTTGGAGTGAGCCAAGTTCATGTTTGGACCCCAGCTCAATCACTTACATTTCATCAAATGTAAAATGGAAATGATATTTGTACTTCCGTCATAGGGTTAAATGAGATTATCTGTGTAATATGTTTATTCTAGTACCTAGTATCTAGTAAGTACTCAATAAATATCAATCACTTTTCTTAAAATTTAATATAACAAAGACAAGCAGTGGTCAGTTTCTCTAGGAGCACTGGGTTCATCTAGAATGGGGCTTGTTAAACCATAGCTACAAGCCATATCTGGACTCCCTCCTTTTTGGGGAAATAGTTTTATTGGGACACATCTACAATCATTTGTTTATAAATAGTGTATAGCTACTTTTGTGCTATGACAGAGAAATTGTAAGGTCCATAAAGTGTAAAATATTCACTGTCTGTCCCTTATAAAAACAAAAACAAAAACAAAACATTTGGCCACCCCTGACATAGAACATGATTGAATCTACTTCCAAAATCCCATCCTCATTTTTCTTTTGAGACATCTTGTGTCAATTTTTTGCTCTTAATACTATTGATTCCATGTTTATTGTTAGGTAAATCTAACAATAGTGGGGATCATTTACATATTCACTTGATAAAAATTATAATCTTTGCTTGCTATCTGATACCCTATCTCCAAGCCTTGTATCTTTCTCTGTAACATTTTACTTGTGATACCTCTAAAAATCACAGTCCTGCAGAGTCCAAACTCTGACTTCAGTAAGTTAACAAAGGGTATGGAAGCTCTTGGAGATAGAGGCCTGGTAACATTCTAAAAGTAGCTTTTGAGTACTTAAACTCTAGTTAAGCACTTAGGACTATTAGCTTTTGGCTTACAATGCTATAAAAATTTGCAAAAGCAGGAAGCATTTAATGCAAACCTATTAACATAGCCCAGCAAATACCACCTGAGCAGATCTCCCTCATCTAGAGAAAATCCCTGGTGTGTTACCAACATTCAGCAAATAGCCAATAATTCTGAAGGTCAACAAAGTGCCAAACTCTGTGTTAAGCAATGGGGGAGAACAGTGGCCTGAAGATGACAGGACCATGAATATGCCTTCAGAGTACTACAGGCTAGTAGGGGAGCTAGATACACATACACACATACAAACACCACCTCATAGAGAAAACAAGGAAATCAGTAACATAGTGAGGTATAAGGTTCATCTACTCTGGAAGTTTAAAATGTTTCATTCTGACTTGGGGAGGATCCAAAGACTTCCCAAAGAAAAGGAAATTGGAGTTCATGACTTTGCTAGATATTACCCATTTCACCTTGTAGATCTACTCTCCTCCCCTCCTCATTCTGCTCTGTGCTCCAGGAGGCTGATTTTTATGGATTATATCACTATGTTCCTGTGCTTGCAGATCAAGTTTGGGATTGGACAATGGGTGGCTTCAGTAGGAGATGGAAGGGGGTAAGAGGACAGAGGTTGGGATATTCATTCCTCAGCTCCCATCCTGCCAAGCCTAGGGTTGCCATAGTCTAGTCTCCTCTATCAAGGGGCACAATCCGGATCAGATGTCTTTCTCTCTCCAGTGCAGGAAACTCCTCTGCTGAGCCCTTGAGACCTAAGGGTGAAAGCAGCTCTTTGCCATTGCTAGTTCCCAGCACTTCATAGCTTTCTCTGGGTTCCCTTAACTCTGCCCACCTTTTTGAACCAATCCCTTATTAAACTCACCCCAATAACTCCTTTAGAATATTCCATCTATTTCCAGCTAGGAGCCCAAGATATACCCCTGAAGAAATCTTAATATCTATATAATATACAGCTTAAGAATATGGACTTTGGAGTCAAAAGAAACTGTATTTCAATCCTAGCCTCTACATACAGGTTACTTACTATAAGGTCTTGGACTACTTCCTTAACCTCTTTGGACCACAGTTTCTGCATCTATATAATGAGGATGAGAGTCCCTACCACACAAGTTTTTGTACAGATTAAATGAGATAATATATGGGAAATGCTAACTGCTCAATTAGTAACCCTACTCCCTGGTAGGGAATGGAGATGAGCTTAAGTGGCAAACATAGGGTAAGGGTGGAAATGCACAGAGCCTCCTGAGGCGAGGACTAGGTTATTAGTGAAGAAAACCCTTCTGGGGACCCAGCAGGATGACACCCCAAGCTTCCATGGCTCCCTTGGGACTGCCACAAGATTTTCAGAACATGAGCAGGAAAGAAAACCAATTGCTTTCTTTTTATCTATAAGAGATCCCAGAGCTCATGGTTCCAGCAGCCCCTTCCTTGCTCCCTTGCCAGCAGTCACAGCCGACAAGCATCCCCATGCCTGCTCTGAGAACACCGTGGAAGGGACAGCAGGACATGTTCACCTCAGGACTGCCAGGGACAAGGATACCTACAGGTTGGGGCCCAAAAGAAGAGAGGGCAACCCTGGCCCCCTTTTAGTATCTACAAGGAAACAAAAGGGCAGGGCAGCTCTAGTTCTCTGGCTTTAACCTATCTGCCCTCTTCTAATTCTGTGTTCTCTTCTGACCGCTGAATCTGGCCTTGTTAAAACTGTAGGAATTAATGGTCTACGCTCATATATCTAGCCATTTATTCACTCTATTCTCTTTTTCATTTTCCCTTTGATCCTTGCCTCCATCCTTCCAACCATCTCTTTACTGATCTAGTCATTCATTCACTCATTGGTCCATTTACTTACTCAAAGACTCATTTGCCTATTCATTCATTTGTTCATTCACAGATCAACATAACATTCAGGGAGTACCTTCTTACTACCACTCATCAGGCCCAGCGCAGGCTGTGTGCGGACAGGAATGACTTCTCTCTCATTGAATCCTCAGTACCTAGAAAGACGATTAGGGGGTTACCAAGATGAGAGTGAACAGTCCCACAGTCCTTGAAGATGCCTGGCGTATCATGAAAGGGTACGGTTTGCCTGCACCCATAGGAGGAGTCCCTACTGGCTGGAGCACAGGGGTTGTAGTGGTCAGGAGGTCCAAGGAAGAAGACAGGCAAGGAGGCCGCCCTGTATGGATGTCAGGCCAAGGAGTTTGGTTTGATCCGGCAGGCACCAGGCAGTCCACCTGGCTTTCATTAGAGGAATGGGATGTTCAATGTTCTTTAGGAAGACAATTAATGAGAGATAGAAAACCAAAAGCCAGGAGGCCAGAAGTAGGCTTAGGCTGAGGTCAAGTGGATGGAGATACAGAGGCAGTATTTGAGGCGTGGTTCCAAGGAACTTTGATAAGTCATATCTCAATCCCATCTAAAAAAAACCCCAAGCTTTGAGGGGAAAACACCTTGTCTTTGTGTTCTCTTTTCTTGGGGCACATTAAAAACATTTTCCAATCCAGAATGTTAATGATCACATGGGCCCTCAAATGGTGGCGACCAGAGCTGTTCCCGTGGGCCACAATGCAGGCCATCTGCAGCTCGGGGAGTAAGGAAATCTTGGCCTTAAAGAGATCTTTCTCTTTCAGCTCATTCCTGATAGAATCTCGGAGATGCTCTCATTTTACAAATGAGAGCTACAAAGAGAGGCCGACCTAGGTTAAGTACTTTCTCAAGGTCACGCAGAACTCCCACTGAGAGCGACTCCAGCCTTTCTACCACATCATCAAATGAATATTGATAGTTGTTCATACACTAAGACTAGGGCTTTGATACAAATTACAGATAGTGTATACAAAGAAAGTAATTCCTGTGTTAGAGCCATTTTCCCATAAAATTCCTTTTACGGAGCTTGAAAAAATATATATATATATTTTAAATACTTTATTTATTTATTTGAGAGAGAGACAGTGAGAGAGAGTATGAGCAAGGAGAAGGTCAGAGAGAGAAGCAGACTCCCCGTGGAGCTGGGAGCCCGATGCGGGACTCGATCCTGGGACTCCAGGATCATGACCTGAGCTGAAAGCAGTCGCTTAACCAACTGAGCCACCCAGGCACCCTTGAAAATATATCTAAAGGTTACAAACTTAATATAGAGATTCAACAAATGGGTTGTGTTGTCAGGGTCATCAAAAAAGGGGGAAATCTGGAGTCCTTCCTGGTGGTGGCCCCTTTCACCTCTTGGGAACTTAGAACGCAATTCAGCATAACTCCAAGCAATACCAATTCCGAGCCAGGATTCTGTGTAACTTAAGGATCTCCTGCGGCTCCCTCCTCACTGCCTTCCCCTCCCCAAGGACAGTTCCCTGGTACTCAGCCCTGATCCCACTTCTGGCTCACCACTTGGGCTGCATTTCCCCATTCTGCATGTTTGTCTTCTGCCTCTCCTCAGGCTTCGCACCAGCCATGGACCTAAGGTCACCAACTGGCCAGCTAACCATCTGATAAGGCCTGCAACACAGGGCATGGCCTAGGCCATATTTCAAACAAATTTGAATTGGTTCTCAACATCTAAAAATTATAAAACTTCCCATTAAAAAAAATTCTAGATTTCTGACTTTTCTTTAAAAATCGGGAAAACTGGGGGCCCCTGGGTGGCTCTGTCAGTTAAGCATCTGACTCTTGATTTGGGCTCAGGTCATGATCTCAGGGTCAGGAGATGGAGCCCCAGGTCAGGGCTGAAGATGTTCTCTCTCCTTCTCCCTCTTCTCCTCCCCACCACACTCTCTCTCTTAAAAAAAAAAAGAAAGTAGAAGATCAGGCAAGACAGGGCCTGCCTTCCCACACATAATCGGCCAGAGCTGATGAGCTTGTGCTGTTCACTTTGCCACAGCGCTTACTTTCTGCTGACCTCACTCATTTATGGAACTTGACTGACCCCAAAGGCATTTGAGTTCCTGATCCTTGCAGCAGATAACCTTTGGGATATGTAATGGAGCATCTGTCATCTCAAGTGTTTCTGCGGGACCCGGGAGGTTCACACCATGTAGCATTTTGTGATTTATCTAAGACTGGAATGGATTTGACTCAGGTATGGACATACAAATCAAAGAACATGAGAACTTCTAGACGCACAATGACTTTTAAACTTGATTTTCTTTTTTTTAAAGATTTTTAAATTAATTTATTTATTTGACAGATGGCAATCACAAGCAGGCAGAGAGGCCAGCAGAGAGAGGGGGAAGTAAGCTCCCCGCTGAGCAGAGAGCCCGATGCGGGGCTCTATCCCAGGACCCTGAGATCATGACTTGAGCCAAAAGCAGAGGCTTTAACCCCCTGAGCCACCCAGGTGCCCCTAAACTTAATTTCCTTAATTTCAATTTTGCACTCAGGTGTCATTCTGCTAGGTGTCAATGCCGTATTTCTTCTTTACTTTGGAAAAAATCATCTTTTATAAAAGAAATATTTCTAATAGAACCATATCTGAAAATGCAGGTAAGACGGTAGAAAATAAAAATCAGAATCCCTTTACCCAGGGATGAACTCTGTTAATTTTATGTACATCCTTCCAATCTTGTCCTATATGTTTAGACACGTAGAAAAGCGAGATTGTATTACCTCAATGGTTTTATAGTATTTTTTAAATTTTTATTTTATTTTTAGATAATATTTTTAAGTTTTTAAAGATTTTATTTATTTATTCGGGAAAGAGAGAGAGAGAGCATGGGCAGGGGGAGAAGCTGACTCCCCACTGAGAAGGGAGCCCCATGCGGGGCCCGATCCCAGGACCCCAGGATCATGACCCAAGCCAAGGGCAGACACCCAACTGACTGAGCCACTCTGGCTCTCCACTCTCTCCCTTATGGTGGGCTCCTCAAGAGAAGGAGGCACATCTTTTGTCCTAAATGCCTAGTCCAGTGAGGTCCCATCCTGGATGTTCGACAGGTGTTTGTTGAATGAATAAAAGCACGACTAACACAGGGCTCCTGTCACTGTTTCCATGATTTCTTTCCAGAACTAGGTGTTTCTTAGAGACCTACCCTGCTCAGTTCATGGCCCTCCCTGCCTAGCCTTGTGCAAGGCGGTGGCTTCACTGGTCTAGCCACTCTCAGTCGGACCCCCTGCCAGGCCGTGGGGAAGGCAGCCTGAGCCGGAGGGACAGACAGCGCCACCCAGGACCTCAGGGTAAGCCCAGGCAGGCCTGTTCCTGGAACCGCCCTTTCTGCTGAGACTTCTCCGCGCAGGACTCCGGGGAGCTGGTCTAACCATGTAGACACATCTTGTTTCCAAGGCAATCTGCTGAAGAGAAGGATGAGTAAAGGCTTTATGAACTGTAAAAGGCTGCAGGAACACAGGGGATTACCATTTGGTATTACTACTAATCTCGTGAAAAGACAGTTCCAATAGGGACTTTAGTAATGACATCATCCATCCCCTGCCACCATTTCCCAGATGAGGACAAGGAAGCCCAGAGAGGGGAAGGGACTGGGCAAAGCAGTGGGCAAGCAGATCTGCAGGAGCCCTGGGGAGGAAGGCTGAAGAGCTCACCCGTGGATGGATAAGTGCTAAATGTCTGAGCGCTAAATGTCTGAGCACTAGAATGTCTGAGCTGAGAGCCCTCCTGCAGCTGACAAAGCAGGTGCTGAGACAGGGCGAAAATCATGGGTCACTCTGGGAGCTGGGGTAGGGGGCCTTGCCCTTATTGGCAAGGAGAGGACAGGAAGGTGACAAGCTGACGAGGAGGGAAGTGTTGACCACCGGGCAGAGGGCTTTGCAGTTTATCTGGCAAGGTGACGCGCACTCGTGCCCACCTTCCCGTAGAGTACTCACCGCGACAGGGCGATGGACAGGAAAGCACGGGAGGAAGAGCTCATGGGGCATCCCGTGTCTTCTTTGCCTGTGTCCTCTTTGGCACCCCTGCCTCCCTGCTGGTGACCCTGGGGTCTGCTCCAGGCAAAGCAAACCACCCCGGAAGCACACTGCTCGGGGATTGTTGAAGCATCAACAGAAATCACCTGGTGAATCAGGAAGGCGGCCTGGATCGGATCCAGAGCAGGTCTGGGCCTCCGTGTCCTCCTCTGTACAATGGGCAGCTGCTCCCAGCCCATGCAGATTCGGAGGGCTGTGATACTGAAAAGTCACAGCGGCACAGGTTGCCCTTCGGCTCTGTGCCTCTCCCACCCTGCACACGCCCTCTGAGCTCTCCCTCTGCCTGGAAGCCCACTGCCTTCCACAGGCTCTTGCCTCCTCTCCGCCTGAGTCCTGCTGGTCCCAGCTGTCCTTCGATTTGCAATATTGACCCGTCCTCTCTTGCCACTCGCAAAGCCCCCGCTGGAGCAAGCAGACCCCTGCCTGGAGGGCTGGTCAAAGCTTTATTCCTGGGGCGCCTGGGTGGCTCAGTGGGTTAAGCCTCTACCTTCGGCTCGGGTCCTGATCTCAGGGTCTTGGGATCGAGCCCCGCATCGGGCTCTCTGCTTGGCAGGGAGCCTGCTCCCCGCTCTCTCTCTGCCTGCCTCTCTGCCTGCTTGTGATCTCTGTCTGTCAAATAAATAAATAAAATTTAAAAAAAAAAGCTTTATTGCCTCTTCGATGGTCCCTGTTGAAGGTTTAGCGGCATCCTTATACCCATGTGGCTTTCAGCCAGTGAGGGCACGCTCCTGGTGGGAGCACCGGGAAGGAGCTGGATAGGACAGGCTGACCTACAATGCGCCCCACATCTGCTTTTGTATCGCTGCTTTGGTTCCAACATAAAGGACGACACAGAAACGGAGGAGGGACTCATTTTTATAGCGCGTAGAGGGCTCTCCAAGGCATTATTACGTAATTGGTTCTCTCAGCTGCTCTGCAAGGCAGGTCCGGCCGCTGAGCAGCTGGGCCAGGCGGGATGGCCCCAGGTGAGAGTGCCCCTGCCACTGACAAACGGCTGGGCTGGGCTCTGGATCTTGCCCCTCACTTGCTGTCCTCGCCCGGCAAGTGTCTCAGCCTCTCTGATCCGCAGTTATCTCATCTGTGAGATGAGAGTGGTGATGTTAATAATAAGCTGTCCTCCACAGGGTTATTGTAGTCGATGAGTCGGTATATGCGATATATATTCTAAGGGCCAGGAAAGTGGTTAATACTACCACTATTGTTCTACTTGCCAGTGTGAAGGTGCCAGGGGTCCTGATGTCTGGGTTCCAGGGAAGAAGGCTGTAGACACACCCTCTGTTTCTGCTCACTGGCCCCCCCATCACCCCCCAGCATTGCTTCCCTTACCCGTGGGGTCAGGTTGTGTGCCCAGCAGTCCTTATGGAGCCATGGACGGAACCAGGGGCAGCTGTGTGACCCAGGCTGGGCCAAATGGATCCTGTCTGGGAATGTGGTATTTTCTGGAACAGTCATTCTCACAAGCCCTGGCAGGTTCTGATATCAAGGAGTCGGGAACTGCAAGGCAGAACGGGGTACAGAAAAGCAGAGAGAGGAAAATAAAGCAAGCGCAGGGAGGAACATAGATAAGACATTGTGGGGTAAGAAGGAGGGAGAGGCAGAGAGGGAGGCCCAGGGATGTGGCAGATTGCTACCAGGATCCAGGAATCCTGCCCTTTCCAGTGCCTAAGAGGATCTGAGGGTGGTGGATAAGGGGGTGGGCTCTAGGGCCGGGAGTCTTTGGCTTGACCTCATCTCCTTTCTCTTTATTAATTACATAATCTTGGACAAATAATCAAAACCCCTCTCTGCCTAGTTTCCTTGTCTGCACAAGGGTGCGACGCAACAAAATCTGACCTAGTTACCACGTCTATGGATCTATGACGCCCTTGGGAGGGAGTGGCCTGGGGTTGTACGAGTTCTCATTGTCACGCCTCCTCTCCCTTCCGTGATCTCTGGGATTGGGGATAGCTATTTGTCTCCTCGAAATCTCACTTCATCTGTAAAATGAAAAAAGTACCAAGTACGCTGTTGTCAGGGTCCCATGAATGGTGTGCCAGTAACTGCTTAGCCACAGACTCTGATTTGTAGTGTTTGCTAATTTCCATGGTGCGAATACACCCCCAACGGCTGATGTCCAAGGCACTGATGTAAAACATTTGAACGTGGAATTGGCAGAGATGAGCACCATTATGTAATATTTCCCCTGTACACATGCAATAGACATAATTCCAGCCCGGATTATACGTCAATGTAGTAAAACAATTAGACACAGGTGAATGTTGCATTTTTATTATAGCTGTTCTTAATGTAATTTCTTTAATTGGGAGTTTACATAACTTAATTTTCAGTAATTGCTGTGTTTAGGAACCAGCTTGCAAAATTCTTGGAAATTTAACCATTGGCTCGCAAGAGCCAGAAGGACCTGGCTCCCTGTGCTGCAGATTAGCTAAAGCTCAAACCAGGCACAGGACAAAACCAGAACACGGGGGCGCCCACACAACGGTAACCTATGTGATTCTTGTCATTTATTTTTATTACGCAATTTATAACCGTAGGGGGAAAATTGGGGGAAAAAAAACACATTTTAAAAGCGCTTTTTATGAAGTTAGGGTCACTACGTTTCATTGAGCAACACAGACTTGAGGTTTATGCAACATGATTTACTCGTAAAATGACTGTGCTTGGCATAAAGTCAAAACTGAGACCAGAAAAAGAACTGAAAAATGTTGGGTTAAAAAGTTTGTGAAACTTTGGATGTATTGTGGTAGCTGGACGTTGGGAGGCAGTTCCTCCCCAGGGACTGAGAAGGAGGGACGGAGGCTGCGGAAACCGTGCAGGGCTGTGGTGTGGGGGTTGCGCGGGGGGGGTGGGGTGGTTGGCATTAACCAGGGGCATGCGCAGTCCAGCGATATACGAAGTCATTAAGTAGGATGAAGTCTATTCCCCGCCACACAAACGTTGCATGCCAAGTGACAGTGCCCATTTTACAGAGATACATGTGTGTTTGGAAAGAAAAAAGATGGGCATACGCAAATGCACCATTGGAGAATTAATAAAAGGAAAACAGATGAGGTCCAAAGGTTCGCCTTACTATTTTTTGACTGGAAGGTCGTGTGAAAGCGAAATACATTCAGTAGAAAGTATGCCACGAATTGTGAATTTGGATCCTTTCCCTGGCTAGTGGTGCATCCGCTCTCGTGGTGCTGGGTGTAGGCAGCGGTCACAGCTCCCAGTCAGCCCGCGATCAGCTCCCAGTCGCCCGTGATCACATGGTCAACAACAGATACATCAGCTGCCCTTCTGTGCCCATATAGCCTTTCTGTTTGTCTCTTTCAGTACAGTATTCAATAAATTACATGAGCTATCCAAGGCTTTATTGTAAATAGGCTTCGTGCTAGAGGAATTTGCCCAACTGTAGGCTAATTTAAGTGTTCTGTGAATGTTTAAAGTAGAATGATGAATTATTGAACTCTACATCTGAAACTAATGATGTACTATATGTTGGCTAATTGAATTTAAATTTTAAAAAGGGGGGGAAGTAGACTAAGTTATGCTGTGACTTTGGGTAGGTTAGATGTATTACATGCATTTCGACGTGTAGTCGTTTCAGCTTACAGTGGGTTTATTAGGACATAGGCCCATCCTAAGTCGAGGAAGAGCTGTATTTGCAAAGGGATGGACAGGGTTGGGAAAACCACCAGTGATGGTGAAATGGGCTAGAGGAGGAACAGCCATGTGACTTAACGTGCCCTAGGCCCACAGGGACTGAATTAGTTGAGAGAGTGCCTGGAGAAGGCCATCTCAAAGGGGCCCTGGGGACGCAGCCAACACCTGCCTCCTTCTGGATCTCCGGTGATTCCCATGGGCCAAACCCCATCAGCAACCAGAGGGGAAACAAACCATTGATGTCCACCATTCGGATGAGCCTCCAGGGACCCAGAGCTGGGCCAAGAGAAATGGGGAGTGGGTCTGGAGGGGCCAATCACAAAATTCCAGGTGTCCATCACAATATTCCAAGATGCAAATTATACATACTAGGATGGAGGTCAGTGGGGGACAGGGAAAGAAAGTAAGGACTTGGAGTGCAGAGGAACATACTAGAAAAAGTTCTTTGCTCTGATGTTGAAGATAAATCATGTCTTGAACGGAGGAGTGTAATTAACCCTCAGCATCTGAGGTCTCAAAGAGAAGGCAAATCTGATAGTTGCTGGAAAAGCAGCAAGCACACCTAAAGAAGTCTTTGGAAAACAGCCTTTCCCCTTGTGGTGTTTGAGAAGGAATCCAGGCCTTCCCATGTGAAGTCAGGGCTAGAGAGAAAATTGACTCGTGTGTGAAAGAATGGGTTGGTCCCAGGAAGCCAGCACCACCCCTTACGAGGACCACGTATTGGAAGACAAAAGTAGAAATGTGTGTGTGGGCAGTAGAATGGGTCTCAGGAGTATTTGTAAAAATCTGTGTTTATCAGCTAAGAGGAAGAGAAGCTGTGTAGACAATTAGGAAGTGATGGTAGTTTTCCTATGAAAAGAGAATGTACCTACATGCAAAGAAAAATGCCAGGCAGGCAATACACCAAAATATGAACAGAGAGTGTCTTTGGGTGTTGGATTATGAGTAGTTTTTATTTGTTTGATTTGCTTTCATGTATTTTATAAATTTTGTAAAGTAAACCTGAATTATTATGCAATGAGAGAGTTAAGCTAAAAAAAGGTAATAATGTCTTTGAGCAACAGTAACAGCTAAGAATTGGGATTGATGACATATCTGAAAATTGTGCCACACTTCTTCCCTCTGCTCACCTTCTCCTCCCACCTCTGCCTCCAGGTTCTATACTTGACTTACAAATGAATGAATTGATCTTATCATTTGCAATGGAAAGTCTGGAGAGGCCCTGGGCTCTGCTGGAAACAAGAGGGTTCTCAAGGGATTACATTGTAACCACTGCTTGGGAACATTCTCTACCTGCTACCAGGAGGCTGAGTGGGGATCAAAAAGTGCTCTTTCTCAGAATTTGGGGTTATATTAGTTAGAGCAGCCATAACAATTTAGCACAGACTAGGAGGTTTAAGACAACAAGAATTTATTGTCTCACAGTGCGAGAGGCAAGAAGTCAGAAATGAAGGTCGGTTCCTTCTGGAGGCTGTGAGGGAGAATCCATTCTGTGTTTTCTCCCAGCTTCTGGTGGTTACCAGCAGTCCTTGGCATTCCCTGGTTTGCAGCTGCATCGCTCCAATCTCTCTGCCTCCACATGGAATTCTCAAGGTGTCTCTGTATTGCCATGTCTCTCTCTCCTTATAAGGTCATCAGCCAGTGGATTGGGGAACCCCCTCTAACCCCCCCAATTCAGTATGACTTCATTTAACTTGATCACATCTTGCAAAGACCCTATTTCCAAATAAGGTCACATTCATGGGTACTGGTGGTTAGGATTCTGACATATCTTTGTAGGGGGGACACAATTCAACCCAACTCACCACAGTACCATTTGCCAAAATATTTTTGCCTTAGAGAAAAATTCATGCTCGAGAATTTTCCTGATGAAATAATCATGACTATTTAAAACTTCTTTTGGGGGGCTCCCGGTAGCTCAGTTGGTGAAGCATCTGCCTTCCGCTGAGGTTGTGGTCCTGGAGTCCTGGGATCAAGCGCCGCATCGGGGTCCCTGCTTGGTGGAGAGTCTGCTTCTCCTTCTGTTCCTCTCCCGTTCCTTCTCTCTTTTGCTCACACTCTCCCTCTAAATAAATGAAATTAAAAAAAAAAAAACACAAAAAAAAATCCCTTTTTTGAACTATAATCTAATACAGGGAAGTGTAAAATCACGTTCAGTTCCACAAGTGGTCATGCAGTGACACACCCATATGATGACATAGACTAAGAAGCAGAACATGACCTTTCCTTCAGAAGTTTCTCTCTTTTCCCCTCCCTTGACCCTCCCCTCCAACACCATAGATGCGCTTCCCATTTTTGAAGTTATGAAACATGAAATAATGCAGTCTACTCTTTTGTGTCTGGATTCTTTCCCTCAACATTGTTTTGTGAAATTCATCCATGTTGTGTGTAGACATGGTCTGTTCAATCATAACCACTCTGCAGGTTCCATTGTATGATTGTTCCACCATTAACTCTACTGTGGGTGGATACTTGGGTTGTTTCTGTTTTGTTTTTTGCTACTATCAACAGGGCTGTGTTGATATTCTCGTACGTGCCTTTTGGTAGACAGACACACATAGCTCTGTTGAGTACATGCCAGGAATAGAACTACTGAGTCACAGGAAATGTCTGCTTAGCGAAGTAGATACTGTCAAAGATGTTCAAAGTCATATAGTTTACATTTTCTCCAGCAGCATAGGACTGTTCCAGTTGCTCTGTATTGTCCCCAACACTTGGTTTTGTCTTTTTAATTTTAACCATTCTAGGGGATGTGGATATCTTTTTTTAAATTTAATTTTATTTTTTCAGTGTTCCAAGATTCATTGTGTATGCACCACACCCAGTGCTCCATGCAATACGTGCCCTCCTTAATACCCACCACCAGGCTCACCCATTCCCCCCACCCCCCTCCCCTCCAAAACCCTCAGTTTGTTTCTCAGAGTCCACAGTCTCTCATGGTTCGTCTTCCCCTCCGATTTTCCCCAATTCACTTTTCCTTTCCTTCTCCTAATGTCCTCCATGTTATTCCTTATGCTCCACAAGTAAGTGAAACCATATGGTAATTGACTTTCTCTGCTTAACTTATTTCACTCAGCATAATCTCCTCCAGTTTCATCCATATTGATACAAAAGTTGGGTATTCGTCCTTTCTGATGGAGGCATAATACTCCATAGTGTATATGGACCACATCTTCTTATCCATTCATCCATTGAAGGGCATCTTGGTTCTTTCCACAGTTTGGTGACTGTGGCCACTGCTGCTATGAACATTGGGGTACAGATGGCCCTTCTTTTCACTACATCTGTATCCTTGGGGTAAATACCCAGTAGTGCAATTGCAGGGTCATAGGGTAGCTCTATTT